>NC_142604.1:31129550-31443119 GCF_041222555.1 Hakea prostrata
AAACAATAACAAAGGAAAGGAAGAAATTGTAATGGTAAGATGAAAGTATCATGAAAAGGTATGGATAGAAATCGTGGTAAGAAAAAAATCATTACCATGGAAAAAAAACTATTCTAACCCAAACGAAAAGAAAGCACAATGGAACAAATCTGCAGAAAATGACAAAATTTGAAAAGGGGTTGACAGAGCCTACGGTGCCACCGATGAAGGTCCTGATATTACCGAATGGACCGGATTAGAAGATGTAGTCAAAGCGAAGTAGATCCTCCAATCGGCTCGAGCAAACAAAGTCCATTTACCACGTCCAATCTCCTTCCCCGCATCCCGGAAGTAGCTAGGTAAGAGTTGGTAGTGGGTAGTAGAGGAAGCAATGAGTCGAGGTTGTACCGGCAGTAGGAAGACTGCAAGATACGTCGCAGAGTGAGCGAACTCCTCCTGTGAAAAACCATCGTTTGCAGAGGGTGTGGTGGAAACTGTCTTAGGAAGATTAGCCTTTGGTTTTCCCTGTCTTTGTGCTCGTTTTTGCTCAAAATCAGCAGGCTTCCCATGCAGTTTCCAACAATTTTCCTTGGTATGATATGGTTTGTGACAAGGCTCACACTTGACAATCTCCTAAGCCGATCAGATTTAGTGCGAACAGATCGCAAAGCTGATTTCTCCATAATAGGAGTATGAAGCATGACTAATCGACGATTTTCCTCACACTGAACAAGAGCATAAGACTGTTCTAGTGTAGGAAAGGGATTCAAGTGTAGGAAAGGGAGAACGACTTAAGACTTGCACTCTGATCTGATCATACTCCACGCTCAAACCCGCCAAGAAGTCATATACTCGAAATCTTATCAATGCACTTCTTATAGGTCGCCACATCATCTGGATTAGCAAGGGATAATCCCCATAATGATCCAACTCTTGCCAAAGAGATCGCAACTCAAAGATAATAGTGGGCCACAGCTAGTTCCTTTTGGGTAGTCTCATGAAGCTTCTTTCGTAGCTCATAAACCCGTGCATCATTCCCCCAACTGGTCCATATGTTTCGTAGTAGCCTTCCAGATTTGGGCTGCAAAGATCAAGTAATAGGTAACCCCAGGCAATATTTGGATGCATGGAATTCAAAAGGAATGACATAATAAGAGAGTCGTTTGATATCCATTTATCCTGTAAAACACCTGCGGTAGTGGGTTTGATAGTGGTGCCCATACTGTATCCAACTAGTCCTCTTCCAGCAATAGTCAGGTAAGCAGATCGAGATCAGATCAAGTAATTTGTGCCCAAATCTTACCGAAAGAGAATGAAGAGTGGGAAAATATTCGGATCCAGTGGGAGCAGTAGTACCATCGATAGTGGTCATGTTGAAAAAGTGTCTGCAGTTCTTCAGTCTTCACCTTTTGAAAAAAAAACTAAAACGTCGCAGAATGCAATAGCCAAACAACTCAAGACAATTTTTCTCCTTTTTTTTTTCTTTTTTTTTTTTTTTTTAAGAAAATAAAATGGTTCAGCCAAATATGCAATGGGCTGGTTTGGTCTAAATTTGGAGAGAACCACAATATGGCCTAAATTTGGTTTGGTTATATGGGAAAAAAAAAACCAAAATCTGGTTCGACCAAAGATGAATTGGTTTTAAAGGGATTTTAGGAATACTATTGCATCGTCAAGTTTCAGGGGTTTAGTTTACCTAGCTTCGATGGCGATGGTGGGTGAATAAGACTCGGTTGATGACTGATGGCTGAAGACAATGATAGGAGCGATGGCGGAAGACGATGGCGGCTATGGCTGAAGGCAGTGATGGCTGAAGGAGTCTGGTTCCACAATATCGTTTCAGAAATCAGAATTTCTTGCGATGGCTGAAGGAGTCTGGTTCCAGAAATTCAGGAAATTCAGAATATCGTTCCAAAAATCAGAACTGCGATGGTGATGGAGTGCAGCGGATCTTTTTTCTCTTTTTCTTTTTCTTCTTTTCTGTTCTTGGTGTTGTCGATTTGAATGCAGCGGTACTGAATATCAGCCAGAGAGGGCGATGAGTTTCGATGGTTACTCGATTGGTTTGAAGAACTGTTAGAAAAAAGATGGGTTTCGATCCTTTTCTACGACAGAGACAGCAAGAGAGGCGAGGAGGTAAGTTCGACACTCTTCTCTCTTTTTTTTCCTTAATTCCCTAATCGAGATTAGGCTCTGATGCCATTTTGAGAAATATGAAATTGGTAGAATGGCTTATTGATCCATGATCTCAAGCCCTCTATTTATAATTAAGTGGAAAGTAGACTATTACAAGGAATAGAAGTTTACATGAATGCAAACTCTAATTTAACTCCTATACAAACTCTTATTAGACTACTAAGAGTCCCAGAAGAGTTTCCTGACCGGGGGGAGACTTCGGCCAGTATACCTGAGGGCTCGAATCCTCCCCCTTCGATTTCTGAAACATGTGAAGAACCTAGCCAGAGGGAGACCACTCCTGTGAGACACACTGTTGGGGTCTTTCAAAACCAGATTGACCAGAATAAGGAGGTGCAGACTTATCAGAGGAAGAAATACAACCGGCTAAAGCAGGTGATCCCAACCCAAGTCAGACTCTCTCGTTAAAGGCAATAAATAGAACATTAGTTCAACGTAAAATTCAGATTTGATGAATAAAGAATTTGATTGATATTTGGTTGAGTGAGTGGCAAGGTTCCTTTGAGGGGGACCTTGTACTTGTCAATTGAGAGCTTTCAAGTTGTTTCAAGCAATCAAATATCAAGTCCAGAAGATCATCAATTCAGCAAATCCAGCAAGTTCTTTCAAAATCCAGCCTAATCCAGCCTATCTCATCCATCCCTAGGTAAATAGAAGATCCAACCCCAGCACCACCACCATTGTAGCCTCTCCAGCCCCGTCCCCTCTTGTTCGAACCTAGATAAACCTCCCCTCCCCATCACAATTAACCCCTACCCCTTCCACTTTAGTTCCTTTCAAGCCCTAGCCCCTCCCCTAACCACCATGACCCTCCCTCTTTCCCTCTCTTCCCCATGGCAGCCATATCCCACTTCCACTAGGACCCTAATTCCCAACCCTATTCAAGTCCCTTCTACCTCCATTCATGGTGGGAGATCTCGCCAAGATCTCGCGAGATATCTTGGTTTTTCATTAGCCGAGACGAGATACAGAGTAAGTTGAGAGAGTTAAGAGATCTCACCCCTAGATCTCGTGAGATGGTGAGATCCTTCTTTTTTTGGTCCAACCCCTTGGTTTAGGGGTTTAAACACCCCCAATCTCGTACAAGAGAGGCATATCTCGCCTCTCTCTCACTCCTCTCTCGCCTCTTGCCTCTCTCTCACTGCAACTCACCCATCTCATTGAAAAGTTAAGTTTTGGCTGGAATTTTTTTGGCATTTAGCTGGATTTCAATTTTCAAACTATCATCATTCAAGCCTATTTCAACTAGATCTTTAACAAAGGTAAGATTTTTCTCCAAGTTTTAATCTAAGATTTTTCTTCTTCTTCTTCTTCTTTTTCTTTTTTTTTTTTTTTTTTTTTTTGGAATTTTCATATTTAAAAAATATGATTTCTAAAAAATCAAAATCAAAAAATATAGAAAAATACTTATGATATGAGTGTGATTCTAACTTATGTTGGAGCACATTAAGAGGGCTACAATCCCATGTACTCATATTTTGATTATCATGCTTGCTGTAGTTTCTTCTTTTTTTCCAGATTTTAAATAATTAAATAAAATAATTATGAAAAATAATATTTTATTACAAATTTATACTCTTCTTTTTTTTTCTTTTCAAAAATGATGCTTATGTTATGTAGTTTACTTCAAAAATACAAACATGTTTGTTTGAGCATTTTATGTATGTTATCTTCTAATAAAATGTGTGTTTTGTTGTTTTATAAATTGTTTTTACATGTTTTTAACTATTTAAAAGATATTCTAATGATTATTTGGGAACATTCATTTGTGTATTTGAGTGTTGTAGCTTAAATGACAACTAGTGAGAGTGGCAGTGGCAGTGGGGCCCAAGACATTGCTTGGCAACATGGGGATCTATTGACTGCTAACAAGAAAAAATATCGATGCAAATATTGCCTCAAGACCTTGAATTCTGGTGGTTCAACAAAATTAAAACAACACTTGGTTGATGGCTACAAAGTTGTTGCCAAGTGTCCCAAGGTTCCTTATAAAGTGCAACAAGCAATTGCAGCAACTATAAAGGAAAGGAGACAAAAAAAGGATAAAAAGGCACAAAAGCAAACGGAATTTGGGGATACAATGCTACAGAGACCTTTTATTGACGTTGATGAGGAATCTGATAAGGAGGAGTAGAGGAGGACTATGGGTATTGAGTAACAGTACGAACAGAGATAGATGAAGGCTGCAGTGGAAGCTAGTAGAAGATCCTTACATTTTTAGAATGTGAGGCAATATAAACAAACAAGAGGAGCAAGTGGTTTGGGGTTAGAAGCATCCATGCCACCTAAACAAAGTTTTCATGGAAGTGAGGGAAGTGAGAGGACTGAAAGGAGGAGGAAGACTGCACATTACGATGCCACATTTGACAAAGACCCCTCCGTCTTCAGCCATAAAGACATCTATCAAAGAAGCATCCCATATATGTTTGCCGGAGATAAAGAAGGTAGTAGGGAGGAGGAAGCTAGGTTAGCAATTAGCAAATTCATGCTCTACAACAACATTGCAGCCAACGTAGCCAAAACACCATATTACCAGGGATGATCAATGCAATTACTAGGGCAGGTGTAAGGATTAAAGACCCTACAACTTGGGAAGTGATGAATAAATATTTACCAGAGGTGAAAAAGGAGCCAATTCTATTTTAATCTGTGGTGATATTTCATGGGTTGAAATTTGATTCTTTTAGCCATGACACCTCTTTACCCCCTTTGCCCTTTGATAAGTCACATGCATATTCCATGGCCCATCATACACTAGGGTACAGTTAAAGACCTTCATCAACTTTCCTCATCTTGCTACTAGATGATTTTGACTATCTTTAAGAGAAATAAAATTTCAGATTATATCCTTTCATGTCCCACTCTCAAAGTACTAAGTCACCTATACTCATATTATGAATCCCCAGTTCATTATTCGTTCATCAACATTCGTCGCCTGTTTCTTTTAGTCATACACTCTCTGATCAATCTTGATTAGTTTTTGTCATAACTGACAAAGGAGTGTAAACACAAGCCAAAAGAAAATCCTCATGTTATAAACAAAGCATGGAATGGCTACCAGAAAATAAATCTAAAAAGAGAAAACATGTTATAAACAAATGAACAGAAAGAAAGAATTATTCCTACTTAGGAGACAAGTCATGCTTTGCTAATAATCCTCATGGCTTCCAGCCATCCTAAAAGATAAGACCACATGAAACAGAATACAAAAACAACACCAATACTATGGCTATGAAGTGATGCGGCTAGTTGAAAGCAATTACTTGGGCATCAAATTCCATGCCAATATATTACCATCATGTGTTCCAGCAAAAAGCATCCCATTGCCAACAACAAAAGCATGCACTTGTCCAATAGGTCCGGTAAGACTAAGTTCATTGATGGACCATATTCATCATAGGCAATTTGGATGTTCCATGCCATGACAACATTTTGAATTCCATCCAGAAGCCTTCATTGATCATGCATCCAATCTCACCTCCCAACCATCACACTGCCCACTTTGACAGTCCCATATTTTCCCCCTTTTCTTTTCTTTTTTTTTTAACAGAGAAGTCTTCGAGCTCGACCTCCCTCATCCCGCTTGTAGGGGAGATAAAAATCTGGGTATGTAATCGCCTTTTGCAGACCACTTTATTGTAAATGCTTGGTCAAAAGGCAAAAATAAAGAATGCTTATCTTAAATCTCAAGATTGTGATTCTAAGACTCTATGGCAAAAAGACAAAATAGACGATATTTATCACGAATCTCAATCACTAACAATGGCTAATTCATTGTAAACAATAGATAATTTATTGTGATAATCACACTTGATTATGCAAAACTTGATTATGCAAAATAATCACGCAATCTGACTTTGCCTTTCGTAAAGTCTTGTGGTTGGAAGGGAGAGAAAGGTTAGAAGGACCAAAATCTGTTCGGTCAAACATAACGAGCTTCTCGTTGCGGAGGACCTGCATAGGCATGGCTGAGATGCCAATGCCTGGCTGGAGCAAAAACCCAGTTGCCACCGGTAACCGACGACGCTGGGTGTAGCACTGTTGAGTTGTGATTCCTCCATAGAAGCTTTTGAAGCCAATCCCACGATTTTGACGAAACGTTACTTTATTGATCAATTCAGTTAGAAAGGAAAGAGTAAATAAAAAAAAGAAGTATGCTACAGTGAAATAAGACACAATAACGCTTCTCTTCCGAACAGTCAAAATTCAAACAAGAACAATAAAGAACATTCTTTAAAGCTATTTGATTCTCTTTTGTCAGACGATCATTATGGGTGAAGTACTCATCAGATTGTGACTAAAAATCAAAAGAAATAATCTAGACCTTGCTGGTGACTTTGTCTAGATCAGAATATATATAAAAATTGATGTGACTTTAATGATGGCAACTGCAGTCTCAAATAATCATGATGGAACCAAACAATTTGTGGTTTAATGCAACTTTGTCTTCTCCACGCATGTTGTTTCTTAGTTGCGTGATTAAAAGGAAACCAACCGATTCTCGGTGATTTTCATATTGACAAGACAAAACCTCAATGCGAAGAAAATCGATCATTACTCATAGCAAAAAGAAAAACTATATCTTATGATCCTTTTATTTTTGAATCCCAAAAATAAAATCAAATTAACAAATGATTTAGGGTTTCAATTAAACCCTAGATTTCCCATTGGATCCAATCCAAAATAAAATCAACATAACACCCATCTAATCACATAATAGAAATCAAGAATTCATAACCTTAAATTATTATAGAAAATGGCTCTGATACCAACTGTTGGATCCACCAGGATCTAAATGGTTCCTATAATAATTAAATCATAGTTATGAATATAATCACGGAAGCGTAGAAATAAATACCTGTAGTGCGTTCGTGTTGTATATCCTCCTTTTGCTCTCCTAAAATCTTCCGTAGCCTTTCACTTTTTGGAATCCTTCGTTTGAGAGTTTGTGGAAACAATCTCAAACCCAAATATTGCGCGTGACAGCTATGGGGACCCAAGGATTTATTTATAATATAAAACCCTAACCTTTAACCACTCCCACAATAGTAAAGGTCAGTAATACCCCTAAATGAATATGGGCCCAGATAAAGAGACCAGTGTTAGTTAAGCCCACAAACCCAACATGATCAGCCTACCTTGAATTACCTCATAGGTAGAATACTCAGACATTATAATTTGGCAAACTGCCGTCACGCGCAATATTTGGGTTTGAGATTGTTTCCACAAACTCTCAAATGAAGGATTCCAAATAGTGAAAGGCTACGAAAGATTCTAGAAGAGCAAAAGGAGGATCTACAACAAGAACGCACTACGGGTATTTATTTCTACGCTTCCGTGATTATATTCATAACTATGATTTAATTATTATAGGAACCATTTAGATCCTGGTGGATCCAACAGTTGGTATCAGAGCCATTTTCTATAATAATTTAAGGTTATGAATTCTTGATTTCTATTATGTGATTAGATGGGTGTTATGTTGATTTTATTTTGGATTGGATCCAATAGGAAATCTAGGGTTTAATTGAAACCCTAAATCATTTGTTAATTTGATTTTATTTTTGGGATTCAAAAATAAAAGGATCATGATGATATAGTTTTTCTTTTTGCTATGAGTAATGATCGATTTTCTTCGCATTGAGGTTTTGTCTTGTCAATATGAAAATCACCGAGAATCGGTTGGTTTCCTTTTAATCACGCAACTAAGAAACAACATGCGTGGAGAAGGCAAAGTTGCATTAAACCACAAATTGTTTGGTTCCATCATGATTATTTGAGATTGCAGTTGCCATCATTAAAGTCACATCAATTTTTATATATATTCCGATCTAGACAAAGTCACCAGCAAGGTCTAGATTATTTCTTTTGATTTTTAGTCACAATCTGATGAGTACTTCACCCATAATGATCGTCTGACAAAAGAGAATCAAATACCTTTAAAGAATGTTCTTTATCGTTCTTGTTTGAATTTTGACCGTTCGGAAGAGAATCGTTATTGTGTCTTATTTCACTGTAGCATACTTCTTTATTTTTATTTACTCTTTCCTTTCTAACTGGATTGATCAATAAAGTAACATTTCGTCAAAATCGTGGGATTGGCTTCAAAAGCTTCTATGGAGGAATCACAACCTAACAGTGCTACACCCAGCGTCGTCGGTTACCAGTGGCAATTGGGTTTTTGCTCCAGCCAGGCATTGGCATCTCGGCCATGCCTATGCAGGTCCTCCGCAACGAGAAGCTCGTTATGTTTGACCGAACAGATTTTGGTCCTTCTAACCTTTCTCTTCCTTCCAACCATAAGACTTTACGAAAGGCAAAGACAGTTTGTGTGATTATTTTGCATAATCAAGTGTGATTATCACAATAAATTATCTATTGTTTACAATGAATTAACCATTGTTAGTGATTGAGATTCGTGATAAATATCCTCTATTTTGTCTTTTTGCCAAAGAGTCTCAGAATCACAATCTTGAGATTCAAGATAAGCATTCTTTATTTTTGCCTTTTGACCAAGCATTTACAATAAAGTGGTCTGCAAAAGGCGATTACATACCCAGATTTTTATCTCCCCTGCAAGCGGGATGAGGGAGGTCGAGCTCGAAGACTTCTTTGCTAAAAAAATATAATAATAATAAATAAGAAAAGGGGGAAAATATGGGACTGTCAAAGCGGGCAGTGTGATGGTTGGGAGGTGAGATTGGATGCACGATCAATGAAGGCTTCTTGATGAAATTCAAAACGTTGTCAAGGCATGGAACACCCAAACTGCCTATGATGAGTATGGTCCATCAATGAACTTAGTCTTACCGGACCTGTTGGACAAGTGCATGCTTTTGTTGTTGGCAATGGGATGCTTTTTGCTGGAACACATGATGGTAATATATTGGCATGGAATTTGATGCCCAAGTAATTGCTTTCAACTAGCCGCATCACTTCATAGCCATAGTATTGGTGTTGTTTGCGTATTCTGTTTCATGTGGTCTTATCTTTTAGGATGGCTGGAAGCCATGAGGATTATTAGCAAAGCATGACTTATCTCCTAAGCAAGAATAATTCTTTCTTTCTATGATTGAAGGTACCAGTATTTGAACCTTGGCCTTTAGAGAAGAAATTCTAAATTTCAACCATCAAAGCAATCAAAGCTACCGGTAATAATTCTTTCTTTCTGTTCATCCGTTTGTAACATGTTTTCTCTTTTTAGATTTATTTTATGGTAGCCATTCCATGCTTTGTTTATAACATGAGGATTTTCTTTTGGCTTGTGTTTACACTCCTTTGTGACAAAAAGTAATCAAGATTGATCCGAGAGTGTATGACTAAAAAAAACAGGCAACGAATGTTGATGAAGGAATAATGAACTAGGGATTCATAAAATGAGTATAGGTGACCTAGTACCTTTGGGACATGAAAAGGATATAATCTGAAATTTTATTTCTCTTAAAGATAGTCAATATCATCTAGTAGCAAGATGAGGAAAGTTGATGAAGGTCTTTAACTGTACCCTAGTGTATGATGGGCCATGGAATATGCATGTGGCTTATCAAAGGGCAAAGGGGGTAAAGAGGTGTCATGGCTACTTAATGGTTGAATTGGCTAAAAGAACCAAATTTCAACCCATGAAATATCACCACAGATTAAAATAGAATTGGGTAAGAAGCCATTGCCTAGGGTTGTACGTGCTCTATTGTACGTTGTATTCTATTTCATCACTGAGAAGCAAGAAACGGAGCTGTACAAGTTCAATTCGTTCGTTGTTGAGTTCGCAAGTTACAACGAGCATAGCTTTTGGTGATTTGTCATACTGAGCTTTTCCAGATTCCATCTTCTTCTTCAACCTGCAACTTCCCCATCACGCCTAAACCTACGACTTCCGCCATCAACCATCAACTCTGCTTCCAGCGCCTTCTCTCTTTCACCACCAAACCACCGAACCATCGCCTCCACCATCACCATCGACATCGTCCTAACCCAGGTAAACCTTCTAATTCTCGATTTAAGCCAGGCCCAAGGATGATGCTTCTGGAATCCCATTAAGCCCATCACCTGGACCAATCCAACCCAAACCTCCTTTGGCCAAACCATATTTTGTCCTTTAAATCTACAATTCGAAATCCTATTTTGTTATATATATATGTTTCAGGGTTTCATATTTTTCAGAGTTTATTTGTAATTTTTTCATAGTTTTAGCCAAAAAAAAAAAAAAGGAGATATGTTTTTTTTTTTTTTTATCATATTATTCCTTAGAATTGCTTGGGTTGTTCGGCTATTGCATCCTGCGACGTTTCTATTATTTCAAAAGGGTGAAGACTGAAGAACTGCAGGTAACTTTGTCAACATGATAACTATTAATGGTACTCCTGCTCCCACTAACTCCGAACATTACCCCACTCTTCATCCTCTTTCAGTAAGATTTGATGGAACAAATTATTTGATTTGGTCTCGATCTGTTTACCTGACTATTGCCGGAAGAGGACTTGTTGGACACATTATGGGCACCACTATCAAACCTACTACCACAGGTGTCTCACAAGATAAATGGATCTCAAATGACTCCCTTATTATGTCATTTCTTTGAATTCCATGAATCCAAATATTGCCCGTGGATACCTATTACTTGATACTGCAGCCCAAATTTGGGAGGCTACTACTGAAACATATGGACAGTTGGGGAATGATGCGCAGGTTTATGAGCTACGAAAGAAGCTTCATGAGACTACCCAAAAGGAACTAACTGTGGCCCAATATTATGTTGAGTTACGATCTCTTTGGCAAGAGTTGGATCATTATGGGGATTATCACCCCACTAATCCATATGAAATGACTACTTATAGGAAGCACGTTAATAAGATTCGGGTATATGACTTCTTGGCAAGTTTGAATGTGGAATATAATCAGATTAAAGTGCAAGTATTAAGTCATTCTCCCTTTCCTACACTAGAACAGTCTTATGCCCTTGTTTAGTGTGAGGAAAGCCGTCGATTAACCCTGCTTCATGCTTCTATTGTGAAGAAATCAACCTTACAGTCTATTAGCACTAAATCTTTAGTTAAGGAGATTGTCAAGTGTGAGCATTGCCATAAACCATATCATACCAAGGCCAATTGTTGGAAGCTCCATGGGAAGCCTACTGATTTTGAGCAAAAAAAGTGCACAAAGAAAAGGAAAACCGAAAGCTCATATATTTTAGACAGTTTCCACAACACCCTTTACAGACATTGGTTTTTCACAAGAGGAATTAGCTACTCTGCAACGGTTTATGCAGTCTTCTACTGCCGGTACAGCCTCTACCACTGCTTCCTCGACTACCCATACCAACTCCTACCTTGTTACTTCAAGTAAAACTTTTACAGGCTTCCAAGTTTCTTCAGTTTCTACTCCTTGGATCATTGATACAGGAGCCACAGATCATATGACAGGTTTATCCTCTCTTTTTTTACAATATTCTCCAACTCTGGCAAGGATAAAGTTCGAATTGTTGATGGCTCCTATTCTTCTATTGCTGGAAAAGGGACCATTCAGCATTCTCCATCACTTTCTTTGTCTAAAGTTTTACATGTTCCGTCTTTCTCTACTAACTTGCTCTCTATCAGTAGTCTTACACATGACTTAAATTGTAAAGTGACTTTTTTCCCATCTTACTGTGTCTTACAGGATCTGGTCGCGGGGAAGGAGATTGGACATGATAAACTAGACAAAGGACTTTATTTGCTCGAGCCGATTGGAGGATCTACTTCTACTCTGACTACATCTTATAATCAGGTCCATTCGGTAATATCAGACCTTCATCAGTGGCACCGTAGGCTAGGTCACCCCCTCTAGGAACTCTTAAGAAAGTATTTCCTGATTTGGTTTCTTCTTATAACAAGGATGATTTTTTTGTGAAGCTTGCATTTTTGCGAAGCAGACTCGTTCTACTTATTTACCTTCTCTTCATAATAGAAAATATATTCTTTTTGTGCTAATTCATACTGATGTGTGGGGCCCTTGCCGACGTGTGTCTATTACTGGCCATAGGTACTTTGTTACTTTTACTGATTGTCACTCTCGTTTTACATGGATTTATCTTTTAAAACAAAAAAATGAGGTTTTTCAATGTTTTCGTGATTTTTATAATATAATTAAAACTCAATTCAATGCCATTGTGAATATCTTTCGCAGTGACAATGGCACATAGTATATTGATGGTGAATTTCTGAGATATCTCTCTGACTCTGGTATAATACACCAGACCAGTTGTGTTGATACGGCTGCCCAAAATGGGGTTACCAAAAGGAAGAATCGGCATCTTTTAGAGATATCTCGTTCGATTATGATTGCTATGAATGTACCTGACTAATACTGGAGTGATGCTATACTCACTGCTTCTTACCTTATGAATAGGATGCCCAGTAGGATACTTGGTTTTAAATGTCCTAATAAGATTCTCTAGGAAGCCTCTTTTTTTATTATTCTACCAAAGATTTTTGGATGTGTGTGTTATGCCAGAATTACAGCCCACCAGAGTAAGCTGGCTCCCCACGGCCTACGTTGCATATTCTTGGGTATTCTGCTACTCAGAAAGGGTACAAATGTTATCATCCTCCTTCCAAGAAAACCATTGTATCCATGGATGTAATTTTTAATGAGTCTAGCCCTTACTATACACCTCTCCAGGGGGAGAGTCCTAGAGGAGAGGTGTTCTTTCCAACTCTAGATCTTCCTATCACATACCAACACAACTTAAGAGTTCAACAAGAGTTTCCTAACCAGGGGGAGACTTCGGCCGGTGTACCTGAGGCTCTAATCCTCCCCCTTCGTTTTCTGAACCATGTGAAGAAACTAGCCAGGGGGAGACCACTCCTGTGAGGCACACTAATGAGGTCTTTCAAAATCAGATGACCAGAATAAGGAGATGCAGACTTATCAGAGGAAGAATTACAATCGGCTAAAGTAGGTGGAGAAAGGTGACATGTTACCACTTCAGTCTCCTGCTCCAGAATCAGATTCTACTATTCCCCTTGAGGTATCTTCTTTTGATCTTCCTATTATTATGAGAAAAGGAGTCAAATCTTGTACTCAACATCCCATAGCTAAATATGTCTCTTATGTCTCTTTATCTGACTCCTACCATGCTTTTATATCCTCTCTATCATATATATCTGTTCCTAAAAGTTGGCGAGAAGCCTATACTAATAAGAGATGGAAGGCAACTATAGTAGAGGAAATGCAAGCAATGAAGAAAAATGATACTTAGGAGCTAGTTACACTTCCTCCAAAAAAAATAACAGTGGGTTGCAAATGGGTGTTTGTGGTTAAACAAAATATGGATGGATAAGTCAATAAGCTGAAGGCTAGACTAGTTGCAAAGGGGTTTACCCAAACCTATGGGATTGATTATCAGGAGACTTTTGCCCTTATTGTGAAACCAAACACTGTCAGAGTTTTGTCGTCTGTAGCTGTGAATAAAGACTAGAACTTACACCAACTAGACGTAAAGAATGCCTTCTTACATGGGGAGTTGGCGGAAGAAGTCTATATGGAAATCCCACATGGTTTCTCCGATGATAATACTACAGGGAAAATTTGTCAGTTGTAAAGGTCAATTTATGGGTTAAAAGAGTCTCCTAGATGCTGGTTTGGACGCTTCCTGAAGGCAATGACTTCTATTGGGTACAAGCAAAGCAATGCTGATCATACACTATTTGTCAAGAAGTCAGGTACTAACATCACACCTCTCATTGTTTATGTAGACGATATTGTCATCACAGGGAATGATGGTGAAGAAATTCAAAGGTTGAAGGACTTTCTTGGCAGAGAGTTTGAGATTAAAGATCTAGGGAAGTTACAGTACTTTTTAGGGATTGAGGTAGCTCGATCAAAGAAGGGTATATTCCTATCCCAAAGAAAGTAAGTCCTAGATTTATTATCAGAAGTGGGAATGTTGGGGTGTAAAGCAGTTGATACCCTATTGAAGCTTGAGCTAAACTTAAAGAAAAAGAGGAAGAACCAGTGGACAAAGGAAGATACCAAAGGCTGGTAGGGAAGCTTATTTACTTGTTCCACACCAAGCCAGACATTGCTTATGCCGTGGGGATAGTGAGCCAATTTATGCATGATTCATATCTAGCTCATATAAAGGTTGTTACAAGAATACTATAGTATTTGAAGGGAACTCCTGGAAAATGAATATTTTTGTTACCCACTGATAATCTAAGAGTAGAAGCATACACTGATGCAGACTGGGCTGGATCTCCAAACAAAAAGTCAATTTCAGGTTACTGTACCTTTGTTGGAGGTAATCTAGTTACTTGGAGAAGTAAGAAACAGAATGTGGTTTATCCAGTACCGAAGCTGAATATAGAGCTATGGTTCGTGGAGTTTGTGAGTTACTATGGTTGAAAGGCTTGCTGCAAGATATTGGAGTCCAAGTTCCAAACCCTATGATGTTATACTGTGAAAACAAGGCTGCTATTAGTATTGCTAATAATCCGGTGCAACAAGATCGAACTAAACACATTGAAATTGACAGGTTTTTTTGTCAAAGGAAAACTGGAACAAGGGCTTATTTACATGCCTCTTGTGAGGTCTGGAGACCAAGTGGCAGATGTTTCACTAAGGGTTTGAAAGAAAGAGATTTCCTTCCTATTATGGGCAAGTTGGGCATGACTAATATCTATGCCTCAACTTGAGGGGGAGTGTTGGATTCTACTAGGAGTTAAATTAGAGTTTGTGTTCATGTAAATTTCTATTTCTTGTTACCCAAGTAAGGGTATTTATGTAATAGTGTTGTTTCCACTTTATTATAAATAAAGGGTTTAAGATCACATTGATCTATTGAGCCATTCTACCAATATCGTGTTTCTCAACATATAAGTTTTTGTTGTATATTTAATTTACATTGTTATAAACAAGTAAACAACTAAGTCACTAACCAATTTTTGTATTTCCACAATACAAGCTTACTACCTCAACCCAAAAGTACCACTACAATAATGGTTTCGGGCTTAATGTAAAGTTGATGAATGCTGTGCCAGACGTGGTGGAGAAGCTCGTGCTAGATCCCCTAATGTTGGGGACAATTAATGGAGAGGTGAGAACTTATTCAATTGTTTCTTCAACTTCTTGCACATATAGTATAAAGAATTTTTTGGTATGCTTCATCTTTTGGGTTAGCCTATTTCGGTCATCACTTGGTGATGCCTTCCTCTCGAAAGCGGGGGTGATCTCATCTATTGATTTGACGACTTTCTCCATGGAGAAAAAGAAAAAGGTTTCGGGTACAGATAGAGCGGGAATCTTTGGTTTGAGCGTACTTGAACAGTTGGTGTACAAATGAGGGAGTTTAGGGATGCCTCTGGGAGTTTTGGAAAGCCTTCTATGTTTGCAACTAGGCATAAAAATGATCCTAGTAAGCAGTCATTTAAGTATTAAGTATTAAGACTTACTTGCCTAATGCATTTTTATATTTGGTTATGCAGCTGAATGGTAGGTGTTATATGATCTCGTTCACTAAATCTTTGAGACATAGCAATTAGGTCCTCTCACAAAGTTCCTCATCCTCTGGTTGCGAGAGGAACTAGAGCACATTCTCACAATCTCACTAGTCCATAATAAGGTACAGAACATGTTGGGGAGTAAGAGGCTCAAGGACTTAGTGTATGTACATTACAACATAAGGCTAAAAATAGGGCCCATACAAAATGATATAGATGACAAAGGTCAGGAACCAATCAAGTTGACTGATATATTCCACGAGCCCCCCGCAAAAGATGAGGAGGAGGATGTCATATATTGGTGGGTTAGGGATCGGTGTGGCCCACTACTAAATGGGTTAGGGATCGGGGTGGCGCACTACTTGATGAGTTAGGGATCGCGGTGGCACACTGCTAGATGGGCCAAGAAGGCAGCAGGATCCTACTATTGTTACTGGCATGGGCCCAGATGTTATGGCTAAGCACATATCTTCTAATGAGAGTCAGGTTGTTGTAGCTGCATCAGCAAGACCAAATGTACCATTTGTGGAGCCACCTAGTCGACTTGAGATTGCTGAGGTGAGGACTAGTAGTGAGAGTTCAAATGATGGCAATGGTAACATCCCTCCAAGTTAGCCTTTGAGTCATAGAGGCAGTCAGGCTAGTAGTGTTGCTAGTGGAAGTTAGGGTAGTCAGTAAAGGGAGTCACCTCCACCAAGTCCAAGTCATCTGACACATGCGACACAAGATACAGGCCATGGTTCCCCTGCCGCCCAAACTTATACTAGGAGTAGGATGTCCAAATCGAACCGGGGACAAAGGAGTGATGATGCGAGCAGGCAGGATCTTATATTGAATATAGGGAGCATGAACATAGATCATAGTCATAGTGGTTCACAACAACAGAGTTTGGCCAATTGGCAGTCATCGGAATACCTATACGAAGATCACACCACCGGGTCAAATTGCATTGGGTACTCTCTTATGGAGATCATGCTATTCCTTAAGACCTTACACCTAAAGAGTACGTATACTATTTAGCAGCAGCACGAACAGCAAGAGCAACAATGGCTCTTTCACCCACCCACAATTGATGGTTACCTTAGAGTGCTATTCCTCCAGTATCCTGACATGGAGACATATCGGAGCCATATAAACCGATATGTGACATACTATAGTGGTGAGTTGACTTAGGAGTAATATGTGGCCACCATTCAGAGTCATTTGATGGAGAATGTTGAGTGATACCAACCGGTAAGCCAGTTATCAGGTTTCAATATTCAAGGTTTAGACTTCTACATGTGCAATTATGTTACTTGTGTACAATTAATTTAGTACTCTTAAGTCCTTACCATTGATTTCAATTGAATATGTGATGTGGCTTTATATTTTTATTTATAGGCATAGAGGACAATGATGTTGTGTGGCAACATGGTGTCCCCGTGAATCCACAAAGCCAAAGGATTATATGCAACCATTGCGAAAGAGCCCTCTATGGAGGAAACCACCAATTTAAGCAACATTTGGTTGGTGTGTATTGTGATACACCCATGTCTCGTGTTGTCCCCACTCCTGTGAGGGAATATATGGGAGCCCACCTTATGGAGATGGGGATGTGTAGCTGCTGGTATACGTCATGGTCGCAGTGCTGCTGATGCTGGAGAGCCTAGAGTTGGTGGTGGAGCAGCTGGAGCTAAGGATCTTGATTGAATTTTTATGATTTGATCCCATATTCCCATTCCATGATTATCTTGTACTCTTGTGAACTTATGATTATAGATTATGATTTATGACTTACTAGAGTCTACAACTTCTAATGGTTATAAAGTTTTGAAGACATTGAAGATCTTTGATGTATTTAATAGTTAATACACTAGCTTTTCATTTATATGCATTAATGTCCTACATTACATGTTGTCTAACCTTGCATTCCCTAATCCTGCAGCATTTATTTTCACACATAGGACAGGGGTTATTTTCTCACAAATCCAAAGTCATCAGTGTGTTCAAAAGGCCTTAAATAGGCTTAATACCAAGTTTCAGCCCAATCGGGACCCAAAAAACCCACCAAGATGGGCCACCGAATTGACACCAAAAAAATTACATATCTTGACCGAGATCTCACCATCTCGGTCAAGATCTCAGTTTTTCAAGGTGGTGTGATCTTGCTCGAGAGCAAGATCTTCTACCCTGCCTCCATTAAGATCGCATAAACCTCTAGGTACCATCCCTACTGTTAGTTTCTTCAATTCAGCCCTTCTTCCCTGATTTTAAAAAATCTTACACTTCATCTTCTTCAAGAGGTTCTGCGGAATTTTGAAAATTTCAGAAAACCCTAAGTGCTTAACAACCTCAGTCCCTCATTCGCTAAAACAGTTTCTGAATTACAGAATAGTAGCATCCTCAAGTCTGAACTACAGGACAGCAAGCACTTCCCCCTTCCCCAACCCTAACCAAAACCCTAACTTGCCTATGAATTTAAGTTTCAAATCTGACTTTATTCTTCAAATAGAATTCAAATCTGAATTTCATATTCAACAGCATTAGATTGCTTTAGAAACCCTAAAACCCTGTCTATCTTTTGCTAGAATTTCCTGGACAAACCCTAGGTTTGTGGAAATTACCAAAATACCTCTAACCCCAGATCTGGTTTACATCAACTGGTATCAGAGTTGCACTTTCCAGCAATCCAAACACCACCATTGATGCATTCCTAATAGCCAAAATCATGGAGGAGTTAGCAGAAAGCCTTCATATTGAAGGTTACTACTTCAAGTATGGACCAACAATGAATTTCCTCTCCAAAGTTTTTGTTTCTAAAGATGAAGATGAAGATTGGAAGAGGAGCTGTCCTTTCTACACTAGAGTCAATGCAAGTAATCGCACGGGCAAGGAACTCATTGATAGTGGCAGTAGTGTCAACTTGGTATATCTGATGCATGTGTAAGAAGGTCCAATCTGAAATTAGAAGAGCATACCCACCCCTACAACGTCTCCCTTTTGAATGATGATAGGATAGAAGTTTCTCAGAGGTGTTTAGTCCCTATCAGTCTCATGCTTATTCTGATGAAATTTGGTGTGATGTAATTCCTATGAGGGTGAGTGACATTGTATTTGGGAGGTCTTGGTTGTATGACAATGATGTAACCATTACGGGGAAAGAGAATGTCCATAAGTTTGTCAACAGAAGTCATGTAATTGTCCTAATAAAACTAAACATACCCAGCAGAGATCAAGAAGATACGAGCTAGCCAAGTACATCAGCATAGTCGTAGTCCTGTGCCTCAAACTGAAGCTCAGTCTGCAGTCAAGCCCCTTCCGGTCCAAGAAGAGTTGAAGCCAGAAGAACCAACCCAAGAGGTTCTACAGATAGAGGGCAGCACCCAGAATGATTACACAGTATAGGCCAAATCAGATAGAAGACCACCCCACTCAGTCAGGAGCTTCTTTCAAAAGAAGTGCCAGAGAAGATTGATAAAATTGATGTTGGAGTAGAACAGCACTTAGCCAGGGAGTCTCTTTAAAGAAGGGGAGATGCTATCCCCAACTCTCATCCACCAACTTTTATGCAAGAGACCCTTTAGCCACCACCAGAGGCAACCTAAACAACTCCATTGGTAAGGTAGCACTTTTGGCCCAGTACCATGACCTTATTGACTTGACACAAGAGACACAGCTGCTGGTCATGAAAACTACAGCCACACTAGAAGGACTAGATGGTGACTCTTAAGGCTGGAAAAGTGGAGGACCAGAAGGAGACTCAAGTCCTTGAAGTCCAGCACATGTTGGTTGACAAAGATGCCTTCACAGAGTGTAGAAGCATGACCAAACCAGCGACAACAGTCAGAGATAAAGAGGTACCTATGCCACTGAAGACCCCTTATATTCCAAGTACCATGCAGAAGCTGCTGCTCCATACATCAGGGCTATACCAGCCCCAATTCCTAGCGAGACAGGCCACTCCTTGGGGCTTAAAATTCTTATGGGCAGTGATACTACCAAATTCCTCCAAACCATCACTATGATACTGACAAAAGTGACGATAGAGAAGGACTCCAAGAGATTCATCATGTCCTCCTGGTACGTTGAACAAGAGGCTGCTAGGCTAGAAGACCACATCCCTCAATCCATCATTCTGACAGAGTTCTGTCTAGGAGCAGTATTGACTGCCCTGTACCTACTGCTTCCTCCCCACTACAAGATGCGAGGACGAGTCCACACCAAGGATCTCCAAAGCATTGAGCCAGGAGCACTAGAGCAGCATGTTCATCAGGAGATGAATGTTTCAAGAAGCGAAGTATTGATTTGAACACAAGGAATCCCCCCGGCCGAATCCTAAAGTGGGGCCCCCATGATGGCTCCAAGAAGCCATCCTAAGTGGCCGAACCCCTTTTGGGGGGTATTTTGGGCATTTTGCCCCCTTTTTGATAGTCCAGCTCTCATCTGCGAGTTTGATTTTCTTTTCAGTTCCCAACTTGAGTTAAGTTCGGTTTGTTTAGAGAGTTCAGTTTGATTTAAAGTTGGTTGCTTTAATTTTAGGTTATCTAATTAACACGTGCTTAAAAAGATAACTTAAAGTGTGTTAGCAGGATTCCAATCTAAGGAGGGTTGTAATCTCGTAGTAATTTTATTCATCTTCAAAGTGTCTTGGTCAACAGTTGGGATCCTTATTCACTAAGGAATCCCGACCCAAGTCAGAATCTCTTGTTAAAGGCTATAAATACCCATTAGTTCAATGTAAAATTCAGATTTGATGAATAAAGAATTTGATTGATAATTGCCCGAGTGACGGGGCAAAGGAGACCCTGCAGTTGTCTATTAAGAGCTTTCAAGTTGTTTCAAGCACTCAAAAATCAAGTTGAGAAGATCAATTCAGCAAATCCAGCAAATTCCTTCAACATTCCAAGTCTATTTCATCAATCCCCTAGTAAGTAGAAGATCCCACCCTAGCCCCACCACCACCGTAGCCTCTCCAGCCCCCCCCCCCTCTTGTTTGAGCCAAGAAAAACCTCCCCTCCCCATTGCAATTAACCCCTGCCCCTTCCCCTTGAGGTCCCTTCAAGCCCTACCCTCCCCTAGCCACCACCATGACCCTCCCCTTTTCCCACTCTTCCCCACAGCAGCCATATCCCACCCCGAGTAGGAAACCCTAATTCCCAGCCCTGTTCAAGTCTCTTCTACCTCCATTAGGATCCCATAAACCTCTACGTAGAATTCCTATTGTTAGTTTCTTCATATCAGCCCTTCTTCCCTGATTTTGAAAAATCAGTTTCTGAATTACAGAACATTAGCATCCTCATGTCTAAACTGCAGGACAGCAGGCACTTCCCCCTTCCCCAACCCTAACCGAAACCCTAACTTGCCTTTGAATTTAAGTTTCAAATCCAACTTCATTCTTCAAATAGAATTCAGATTAAATTTCATATTCAGCAGGCTTAGATTGCTTTAGAAACCCTAAAACCCTACTACCTTTCACTGGAATTTCCTGGGCACACCCTAGGCCTGGGAAAATTACCAAAATACCCTAACACTAGACCCGGTGTACATCATCGCCTTTCCTCACCTTGTCGCCTTGACAACCATGATCACAAATTCATGATTGACAACATGATGAGTTTGTTTGCTAATTGATTAAATCCATTTGACTCAATTAGGTTCAAGTGCTTAACAAAATAAAAGATTTGATCCCACGTTTCACAATGTACAAAGTTCACATAAGTTGAGCATTGAAAAGTTTGTACATAGAATATGTTAAAATATTGGCACAAAAAAATATATGTTAAAAGTAAAAGAAAACAATTTAAAAAGAAAAAACTTGTATAAATTATTAAATCAATTTTGCAAAAAAAAAAAAAAAAGTGCAGTGCTTTGGTTTAAGGTGTACCAAGGCATCTTAGAATGCCAAAAGTGTCGCTTTACTATCCAAAGCAGACCTTTTTAGCTTGGAAAAAGAGCATACAATCGCTTTGCACTCAAAAAAACCACTTTGTCACCTAAGCAGCACCTAGGTGATGCCTTGACAACTATGCTTTATATTGAACTAAAGAGATCTGATGTCTGAGGATTAATTCTTGAGGAAAGCAATTAAAAGAATTTTATTACTTTTGCCTCGAGCAGCATGCTGGCCCCAGTGGATCACCATCATGTGAGGGAAGGATTTCAAATTAAGAGTAGGAGATATTTCATTAAGTTGTACAAGAATATGGAAAAAAATCCATGTCCAACTAAAAAGATAGGAAAGAAGAATTCAAATGATGGGAGAGACTACAAATGTGGTGAGGGCTGGACAGTTGGGGGTATATCCTGCCCAAATATCATGAGAAAAAAAAATGGATAGAGAGAGAAAATTCATCTCTCCTTAAATCTGCCAAAGAAAGAAAGGAACTATAAGAAAAAGTAAAATGAGGGAGAGAATTAAATTAATTAATCGTGGGCTAGTGGGCTAGAGATTGAGAGGTTTGTGAAACTGGAATTAAAATCTTATTAGAGACCCTTGAAAACTAGTCCAAGGACTGGAAATCATGGGCAAGGAAGAAGAGAGGTGGATTTCACGCTAGGAATTTGGAGATCGAGAGAGAAAACCAGGCTTTTGAAGAGGTATGCATATCACTCCACACACTTTTGAGTTCAGAAAATAGGTTGGGTCAGACGATGCTTATGATGGATTGATCTCAGTTATGTTATTTTTATTGGAGATTGATTTCTAAATAAAATTAGGATCATGAATGCTTGTAAATTCCAGTAAAATATTTTGACTTAGTAATCAGATTGGAAAATTTGCATTCGGCACTAATTTGACTAATTTTTGAATTGTATTCTGTTTGGAGTACCTTCTGGAAGTTGAGGCATCTGCATTTCTGCCCCCAAAATAAACAGAATAAAAATTAACTTTAAAGACATTATTTACCTAAACAACTTCAATTCCTAAAATCCTACTAGATCTAAGACTAAAACTGGACCTGACTCATCTCCAACTAGATAACCAACTAGATTTGGAAACGTGCAATTTAGTGTATCTGCATCATAAATACAAAGGATTGACTGGTCAAAGAGACCAGCATCCTTGACAAAAATTATGGGGCTGCAAATTGGACCACTATAGAAGACCAGCTGGACTGGCACAATGACTGGCTTGACCTGGTTCGCTGATGGGCCAATAAACTTGGTTCGACAGGGATGGGACACTGTTCATGTGAACAGTAACATTAACATTGCTTTGGTCTTTTCTTCTTCATCCTTTCGTCTACATCATCCCACAATGGCAACCTAAGTTCAACATGTAAACTCAAAAGTCAAGAACATTTAAATGGTAGACACATCATTTCTTGAGGGGATAAATGGTATACAAATCTAAAGTGGCATATTGCTCTAGATTGATCACTCCAAAACTATAGTTTTTCTTGTGGTAGAATCCAGGATTAATATTCACGTTTCAAGACAAAGGACTTTCAAACATAGTGCTGTGCTAAAGTCCGCTTTAGCTACACACCATATAATAGAAAGGGTAGGAATAGATGTTCGCAAATTGATTTTAACGAACAGTGATTCCTACATAGACCTAAATCGGCCATATACCAGAACACATATCAAGTAACCCAGATAAAATATCTATCTCCACTCTTCCCTGGCCTTACAACATCTTAAGAAAGAAGGGTACAGCAAATGAACGTTGTAGGGAACTGAAAATTGAACCAATAAGGAGGGCCTCTGTATTATTCCTATTCCCGGTCTTCCCGTGGAACTCAATTTGCATCAGGCAAAATGTAAATCTTTAGCCTCGGAGAAAAAAATGGAGATAACAAATAAATGTCATGTCTATGTTATCTCTACCTCTAGAATAGGGCCGGAATGAAATTAACAGCTGAATAATTTTGTAAAACACCTCCTTCTCAACAAATAAATAAAATAAAAAAATTCATGCAAAAACGTATCTTGCGGATATTGATTGTTGCATAAAAGAATCAGTTTTTATCTTGTATTTCCCGACGACAATGTACTTTCCCAGCATTCATAAACCAATGTACAACAATCAAACAAGAAAGATTAAATTTCCTAGTATTGGACAATACATTCTTAATCAAAAGTTAACTTACACCGCCACCGTCGATTCTTGAATGTAGTTGAGTTTTAATTTGGTTGTTGACAGAACTGCTTGGTTTTAGGAAGACGAAACTCGTAGACATACCAGAAATTCTCAAACCTGAGAATCTACTGCAAACCTAACGAAGCAGGTCTATTCAGGCAGGAGAAAACAAAAAGAATTCAGAAGAAATGCACTGGAAAAGTTTTGCTAACCTGAGGCGAGACCAAATTGTAGCGGCTGGAGATCGGCAAAGGGAATGCCATCAGCTTAAGCCAAAAGGAATGAAAGAAAACAGATTTTTCTCCTTTTTCTTTGGATAGAACCAGAACAGAATCAACACAGAAGACAATGGCGGGACAAGTGCTATGGCCCTAACACTCTTTCCCCTGTTTCCTTTGTTATTCTTTTGAAATTGAAATCTTACGAAAAAAAGAGATTGAAATCAAAATTAAAGTTTTCTTTACTGGTGGCCCACTTGAGTGGGATGAAACCATGGACCGAAATGTCGTTTGGTGTCCTGTGTCGGTGCCTGGCAACACAGGCGACACGGGCGATATTTTGGTCGAATTAACATGCTGTAAAACACAAGGGAGACAAGTAATCAATGTGAGATAGACTTATAGGCATGGAAGAAAATTCGATCGAAATGGTCTAAATTTCGATCGAAATGCCAGCAAAAATCCAACTCGAAACGAAATATAGTACGGGACGTCTCTTTCAGCCGAAATATCCTTGCATTTAATGCCCCTGACTTCTTTTTACAGCGAGGTGCCGTCGAAAAGTTCTGACACCTCGTTGCTTGTGCTTTATAGGCCACGTGTCGATTGAAGAAGTGTGCATATTACATTCTGTTGTCGAAACTGTCGTGTCCCAAATTTTTATCATCATGGCGATGGTTTTTGAACCGTCAAGGGTTACAAGCCGTCAATGGTTTGCAATATTGGACATTAGATTTTCTCCCTTTGAATCGGTGCGTGCTCCTATCCACCAATAGAATTCATCCTCGTCTATTCGTTTGTATTTTGAATCTATAAAAGATTCTTTCTTCCTCATTTCATCTTTTCACTTCCTCGCGTTTCCTTAGCAGAGCTTTCACCTTGCGCCTTTCCAATTTCAAACTGTAATCCAAGCTTTATCTCTCTAGCTTCTTGGGATCACAAGTAAGTTTTTCCTCTTCTTACTTTTGCTTTTCCTGTTTCGCTCCAACTTCTCCTTGTTTCGTATTTTACTTTTCAATATGGGTAGTGGTAAAACTTCAAGCGATGATTATGTCTCTCATATGGCTTCGAGAAGAGATTCTGTAGAACAGAGAACTCCCACAGTTTCTGTTGAGCTTTCTGGTGATCGGGGCCATAGAGTGACCGATAACTGGACTCAATCTATCCCTGTTGCCCCTAGGGATCCTCCTGGTAATGCCCCATTAACTCGAGGGACTTCCTCGAAGAGGAGGAAAGCTACTAGGAAGCCTACGACTGGGAGTTCTCGGCCGTCTAAGCGTCCTTCTATTGGACCCTTAGATTATAAGTCTTCAGTTCGTCCAGTAGACGTTACCAAACTTTACTCTAATTATTCGATTCCTGTTTCCTGTTTTCTTCGCGTCCCAAATGATAATGAGAGGGCTTGTGAAACCCAGCCCTAACCTAACCCTGACCTTGACCCGGTAACCCGGTTGTTTTTAGGTCCAAAGACCCGGAGTAAAGAAAGAAGCCAACTATGGGCCATCTCAGTAGAAGACATGGTGTTTGACTCTAAACCCATGGATGTTGTTGATGGAGTTCCATACTTGGATGTCTGTGTAGACTTGGAAAGGAAGCTGCAGTTGTCGAAAGATGAGATTAGTTGAAGGACTTGGAGTATTATCTGACTTGGTTTGAAGGTATTTCTTCACACTTGACTTGTTACTTGATGTGTATGCAAAAGCCCATAAGGTTTAAAGCCCATTTGATCCTCCAAATCCCTGATTATTCCTTACTGTCTGCCTTGGTCGACTGACTGGTCGAGTGGGCCACTCGACCAAGCACTCGACTAAAGGAAGGTGAAATCCGAGAAATTGTAGTTTTAGGGTTTTTCACTCTTATTTAAACCCTACTTCGTATTTCTTTGTTACGGCTGCCTCCTAAACACTTTGTGACTTGAGAACACCTCTCCGAAACTCTCTTTGGTGATTTCGAAGATTCCTCTGCAGATCTGAAACCTCTCTTCTCTGTTCTTACAATTCAAGGTTAGTATCTCTTCTGAATTATTAATTCTCTTTTCTTGATCTTGTTCTTGATTGAGATCAGGAAGTTGATGCTGCATCCTTGCAACCATCCCTTCGTGATCTCCTTCGTTTCTTTGAGATCTATGATCATCATCATGATCTCAACCCTAGCCGAAGGTTTTCTTGAAACCCTAACCCTTGCTGGAGTTTTGGAAACTCTTGTTAACCTCCCATGCGAGGGAAACCTTATGGGTAATATTTCTTTCATTCTATGATCTCAACCTTTTTATGGGAACCATAAGGTTGAAACCCTAAATTCTTGGGTTAAATCAAGAACCCAAATTTCCCCCATGACTTGATGTTTTTATCTTACTATATAATCCTAATATACCTTAGGAAGTTCCCCTTCGAATTTCAGATCATTCCGACTTCAAACGAAGAAGTTATGGCCAAAGCAGTCTGTACAATTCCGTACTGACTTGCTTGGTCGACTGCTTGGTCGATTGGGCCAGTCTACCAAGCACTCGACCAAAGGAGTCAGTAGCTTCGTTTTTCGCCCGAATTGATTCGTTTGCTCTCTGATCTTTTAGGCATCTTTCCTAATGTTGTATTTATGATTGTTAGGAGTCTATTTGCTAAATTTGGAGTTGCTCTCTTTGATCTTTGGATCATCTTCTTCGATAATCAGGTAAGGACAGTTAATTCCTTAACTACATAGATTGCTTGTTCTCTGGTTTCTACTTTGTGAAACTATGAGATTACTTACTTGTTATTATAATTTAATTCCGATCTCTTCTTGTGAGATCGGTAGCACTTGTTTATATTATCTTTTTCATTTTTCATGTTATATGAATTACCTATTATTGCCTAATCTAATTTTGCTTTTACATTCTCTTGTATATGATGAACTGTTGGTTGTATATGTTATGACTGATCTGAGAATGTGTTTGCTTAAGTTTGGTTTGGGATTGGGAAGTTGTCCTTTTGACACTTCTGTCCTTGGACATCGGAGGGAATAGTATGGGATATTCTCCGAAGATGCCCATCAACGCTTTCCTGAATCAATGGATGTCATACCTAGGGCTGTCTAGCAGTGTTTGGCTAGGATATACCCCTGTTATATCAGACCCGAATCGGAAGGGTATTGAGACCGAACGGCCCGTGGTAGCAATGGGGATTCGTGGGCGCTCAAGACCGGTGAAAAGATCCGTGAGAGGACATGGATCACATTGTGGATACTCGAAAGAGGCCATTTATTGGAGGGTTGCATATGGCTAGACTTGGGCTCATGGGCGCTCAAGACCGGTGAAATGATCGGTGAGGGGACATGAAAGCTTCCCGTTTACCATATGTGGATAACCAATAGGGTTGATGAGTCCGTAGTCAGGGACTATTAGGACTCTAGTGGAAAGGATACCGAAAAGGATTGTCAGGGACGAGGAATGGAAGTATTTGGACCTGAGTTGATGTAACTGAGTAGATGACTTGCATTGGGCTAGGCTTTTCCCTGACATGCGCCAGTACTTATGCCAAATGGTTGTGAGAGAGTGTGTTGACTTAACCCCCTGCCATGATTTGTCTTGAGGGATGAAGGACCCATTACCAACCGGCTGCTCAAGACCGGTGAAATGATCCGTGAGAGAATCCAAGATATCTTAAATGGTTGAAGATGTGAGCGGACCTTCCCAAAGAAGTACGGTGCTATGACTTAAAGCATGTCTACCATAGAGACCAGCATACATAGAGTTAGATGCATACATTCATTACTTGTTTCATACTGCATTGCATCATGTTATGTTTTGCCACATGTTATCTATGATGTTATGGATTAACTTGCCTTACTGAGTTTCTTCGAAACTCATTCCTTTTGTACATTTTCTTGTTAGATTATCCTGCAGGTACAGAGTATTATGACGAGCAATACAGCGAAGCACAAGCTGATGAAGCGTATTACACGCAAGGTGCTGGCAACGATCAAGCTTACTCTGATGATCCCTCGGCGGATCAAGCTGCGTATTACTTTTGAGAACGGCATAGAGTTAGAACGGATTCATTGGATTGATGAAGTCCATACTTATGAAGACGTTATCTATAAACTTGAAGACGCTTGATCTTAGTTTATTTCTTAGTACATTTGTTTCAGTTGTAATCCCTTTTGATTTTCATACTACGTTCCGCTATTTTTGGTAAAGTGAGTTTCCGCCTCACTTTACTCCTTTTTGATATCATTGGATATCTGGTATCTTTCCGCACTCTGATTATACTGATTGTTCATTTCTTGTTTTGAACCTTGTTTATAATATTAAAATTTGATTTATTTCCTGTTTATGATTATGTTATTGTATATGTGGGAGGATGATTTCCTCGATACTTGATCTTCGGGGCTGTGGATCACACTCCCGGGTATGCCAGTTAGGGTACCGGCTGGGGGGATGTGACAGGGCTGACTCTAACCCTCCTAGAGAATTTTCTCTCTATGATGATTCTTTCAAGAGTGGGGTTCAGATCCCGTTTTACTCCCCTTTTATTGCTGAAATTCTTACCCATTGGGGTATCTGTCTAGGGATGCTTCTCCCTAATAGCCGGAGACTCATCATTGGTTATTTGGGGCTCTACCATGATCTTAGGCTGACCCCTTCCTTGGGCGTTTTTCTCCATTTTCATGTTTTAAACAAGTCGAACCCCTCAGGATGGGTGTTCTTTTCCAAGCGCTCGAAGGTTGATCTGAAATGGGAAGGGGGAATCCTTGCAGAAGGTACCTGTCCCTCCAATAATAAGGGGTGGCGAGAAAATTTTGTCTTCTGTAAGGTTCCCAATTCTAATCCCAGATTTCAGATGAAATGGAACCTTAGGGATTCCTATACCAAAATCAGCCGTTTGGTGATCCGTTCCGATCACGATATTGAGGTGATTCGGGCCATCAAAGCCATTCCCTGGCGCTCTAAAATCCATGGTCATGCCATGGAGTACGAAGCAGTCCTTCACTACTGGGGTTTGAGCCATGGTGAGAGCTCAAAAACCTTTTGCTCTTTTTCTTTGTGTGCATATTTACGACCTTTGTAGTGACTGATCTTTCGTTGTTATGCAGTGCCTCCTAGGTTCGATCGCCATGCCGTTAAGTCATTGGCCCAACAAGGGTTTGCTGCTGCTGAGGAGAGAGTCCCTCGTAAGCCGAGAGGAGACACTCCTGAAGGTGCCCCTTCCCCAAGGAAAGCTTCGTCCACGGCTGTCTCGAAGGGGGTAATCCCCCTGAAGGGCCTCATGAGAACTAGGCAAGACCATGCTGCCAAGGGGAAAGGGCCAGTGGAGATTGAGGAGTCCACTCATGATGATGCCACTCTTGTCTGAAGGAAACGGGAGCTGATCGATGATGCGGCTTCTAAACGGAGGAAGATTGATCAAGAGGAGATCTATGTTCCTAGCTGGAAGGTGAATCTCCATGATGCGGTCCTTTTGGATACCGATGCGTCTGTTGATTGGGGTTATCAACGCCCGTACCCCGCGCGATCAGAAAGTTTTGAGTGACATGCCGGATGAGGAGTTTGTGAACTCCAATATCAGGTACGCCTTGACTTTTTACTTCCTTGGGTTGATTCTTCTGTCGCTTACTGACTTGTCCTCTTGTTTATTGACATAGGGTTCTTACCGAATGCTTTCATCGTGAGATGGAAGCAAATTTGAGAGTCGGCCGTCTTCGGGAGGAAGCGAAGCGTAGCAATGCTACCGTTGAGGAGAAAATCAAAGAGATTTCTCAGATGGAAGAGGAGATAGAGAGTCTCCGTCTTACCGTAGGGGAACTTATCGTCGCCAAGTCTCGGTTGGAAGATATTAAAGGCAAAGCCTTGATTTCTGAGGCCAAAATTGATAGTTTCTCTCAGGAGAAAGAAGAGTTAGAAAAGAGGCTTGAATTTGTTACTCTTCCACAGGATCCCGAAGATCTGTGCCCTGAGGTTCGGAAGGCCTGTGTCCAGAAGTATTTGACTAGCGTTCCGTTTAGCAAATTGCTCAGTCGGTACAATGTGGTTGCCTTTCGAGAAGGTGTTAATGAAGTATGGAAGAGTATCCTGACAGTCGACCTTGCCTTCCTGATTGGAGAGTATAGGGACCTGGTTTATGAGGAGACTTTTGAGGATCTTCATCAGCCTATCACTGACTGGGTTGCAGCGAAGAACAATCCTCCTCCGACCGATCCTACCACTTCAGAAATTGAGCAGTTTTTGGATGATGAACCTCAAGTGCTTTCTTGAAGGGGAGGTCGTGGCAGATAATGCTCAAGTTCCCCCATAAAATATTGAAGAACAGACTCCCGAAGCCGCCGATGATGAAGTTCCGCACTCTTCCGCCAATTTGTAGATTCCTTGTCATTTTTTTTTGTAAGGGTAGACCCTCCCTTTCGGGTCTTAAATTTTAAGATGAAATCTTTCTTGGTTTATTGCTTGTTGTAGTTTTGTCGATCGCACCTTTGCATGTTCCATTGTTTTCTGGCAATTTCGTTTAACCGAACATACTTGCATTAATCCGAACGTAAACTGAAAGTCTTTTGGATTTATCGTTGTGCTATCTTGTTCTTCTACTGCCCCTTATTCAAAATGGTTGAAGTTTTGGTAGTCGAACGATACTGCTTGTTCGGGAGAGTTTTGTCCGTTTGATCATCTAGCGGTTAACGCGGATGACCCTTCAATTTTTCTTGGAATTTATCTTCATTGGGAAACGCAAACGTCACTCAAGTATTAAATGCTCTAATTGACGGTTGCATCCTTGAGTTCGCCATCTTCGTAACTGGCGCCTTCTTTGCCACGTGGATAGATGCGTTGTGCTCGAACCCATTCTTGTTTTTTTGAAATTCGAAAAGTTGCTTAATGTTCGCCGTTCATCATTTAGTGTATTCCAATCGTCGTTGGTTCTCAACCATTGATTTAGAAGCTTGAACCGCCATTATATTGCTGCCGTTGGATTTACAAAAAAATTTGGGACGTTGGATTTCCAAAACTTGAAATGTCAACATCCTGTTTTAGCGTCTATTTAAACGCTTTGGCTTTCCTTTTTTTTCTTCTCGCGTTTTCATTTTGGTTGTGCGAAGCTCTGATGTTTTCTGGAACTAGAAACCACACTGCAAAACTTCATCTTGCCGGTTAATGGATTCCTCCGGCGTTTCTGCTGTGATGTCTGTGAAGCGCATTCCATGGCAAAGTTCAGAGAAGAAGGCGAAGCGACCTCTTCAGTTCCAAAACCTCCCCCACTTTCAATGAAGGAGATTTACAGGCCTCCCTGGAAACTGCGGTGTTCGACTTGTGTTACCGGTAGCTTTGGACGGGCATTGGAGTGGTGCACTCTTGCCCAAACACCAGCCGAAAGCAAGGCTTTCAACTCTGTTCCTGACGATGTTTTTGTAAAATCATTGGTGATGTGAGTCTCTTCTTTGAGATTATTCTTAGCTTTTTGTATAGTTTTTCTGAATCTTGCAAATCATTTGCTTGTTGCAGGAGTACCGTGGACAACTTCCACAAACAAACGGAGGTAGCTTACCGGATTGGAAAGATGCCTTCTGAACTCTCCAAGCTTCAGGCTGAATCTTTGTCCAAGGATCGCGAGATTGCACGCCTTCGCGATGGGCTTTGGGATGAGGTAAAGGTAAGAAATACTGAGATTTTAAATCTTTCTCAAGCTCTGGATGTTGCCCATGGTCAAATCCGTGGTTTCGAGCAAAGGGTAATTAATCTCTCGGGGGAACTGAATAATTCCGAAGCCAAGGTGGAAGAGCTACGGAAGCAAATAGTTCCACCCGATCTTGATTGCATCCCTGCCAAAACCTGGAAGGTTTGCATCCATAAGTACTTAGGCAGTAAGCTTTTTCATAACTTGTTGGATATTTTAAATGATCATGCTTATCGAGATGGCCAGAATGAGGTGTTCGAATCAATCTTGAGGAGAAATCCGAATTTTGACACGGCTCCTCATCAATTTTTCTACCATCCCGAAGTCTTCACGAAGTTGAGGCTTCCTTCTCCTGATTGGGCCGAAGATGTAGAAGATCTGTCGACTCCTAATCCGGACATCACGCTGTATCTTGATGACTCACCTCCTGCAACTCCAATAACAGAGGAGATTCCAAAAAACAAGGAAGAAGTTGACGCTCCAAATGTCAATCCGGAAGGCATCAATCCTTCTTCCACAACGATCCAAAGAACAGGAGGGGATTGAGCCTGAAACTTCTTTGCTAGATTTTCTTTTCCTTCTTATCTCAGCCACCGAAGATGAAGTTTCTTCATCGGTCAAAGGGTAAGGATCTCGGAAAAGGCTGGACGGTGGGTTCGGGCAGCTCTTCCCAGTTGTTGGTGGAGTTCTTGTTTTCTTTGTAGAAATGTTCCTTGTCCAAGATATTGTATAATCTCCCGAACATAGTTTTGAAATTTGAAATGCTCCTTGTCCAAGATTTTGTAACAGTGTATATCCCGAACGTTGTATAGTTTGGCTTCTGCTAGCCTTTGTATGAATAAAAGATCTTTTGTGCTTAACCATTGTTTGATTATAACACATTCTTTTATCTTTCAGGAATTTAGCTTGGTCGAATAGAACCATTTCTGATTTGCTTGCTAAGCTTTTGTAAGTAGTGTTCGGTTTGTTTGAAACATCAGATTCATGATAGTTTCTAAGAAATTATTTCTAAGGATTCAAAAGTTATCCTCGGTGTACATCCGATATACCCGATCCCCAAAATTTTTTTTAGGACTTTTGCGATTTAAGGTCTCATTCGGTCTTACCTGATGCCTTTGACCAGAAAAATTTCCTTAGAGATTTTTTTTGGCTTTCGAAGGATCCATTCGGTGCTACCCGATGCCTTTACCTTAGAAAGTGGTTAAACTTACTAGGCTTTTAAGGTTCTGTTTGGAACTTATTCGATGCCCTTGACCTTAGAAAATTCCTCAGAATTGTCATCGAGGCTTTCGAAGGACCCACTCGGTTTTACCCGATGCCTTAGACCAAAAAAAATTTCTTAAAGATTTTTTCACTTTCGAAGGACCCATTCGGTGCTACCCGATGCCTTTACCCGAAAGTTCCGGGGAATATTTAGGGATGTTCGAAGGTCTCATACGGTATTACCCGATGCCTTAATGATCGAAGGTCTATTCGGTGTTACCCGAAGCCTTTTGATTCTAAATGTTACCCGAAGCCTTTTGATCCAAATACATCTGATGCTTTGTGTTCCATGATCGGTCCAATGCGCTGTTGGTCTCCAGATCCTTTAGCTTGTAAGCTCCTGAACCTACTTGTTTAATGTATAAGGTCCTTCCCATGTGGGGTCCAGTTTTCTCTGATGATGTGGGTCTGAAGCAAGGGTGTTCCTCAGAACCAAATCCCCTACACGAAACTGCCAGAATTTGACTCGAGCGTTGTAGTGAGAGGCTATCCTTTGATGATATTGTTGAGTTCGTGCTATTGCTTGCGCACAAACTTCATCTAATAACTTGAGACTGTATAACATTCCTTTTTCGTTCGCTTGTTCTTCGAATTCTCGCTCTCGAATGGTTCCTGCCATTCCCTCGATTGGTGCTAACGCTTCCAAACCATAAGTTAGCCTGAATGGAGTTTCACCAGTGGGAGTTCGGACTGTTGTTCGGTATGCCCATAGGACATCTTGGAGTTCTTCAGTCCACAAGGCTTTGTTGGTCTCTAGCCTTTTCCTGATTCCGTCTAGTAACGTTCGGTTTGTAACTTCTACTTGACCGTTACTTTGAGGATATGCCACTGATGACATTCGGTGATCAATCATATAGGTATTGCAGAAGATTTCGAACTGAGGATTGTCGAACTGAGTTCCATGGTCGATAACTAGTACCTTAGGAATCCCGAATCTATAGATGATCGACTCCCGTACGAATTTTTCCATTTGTTTTTCTTTGATTGATGCCAATGGAGTTGCTTCTACCCACTTTGTGAAATAATCGATCGCCACGATCAAGTACTCTTTTTGCCCTGCTGGTGGTGGAAATTTTCCCATTAAGTCAATTCCCCACATTGCGAAGGGAATCGGGTTTAGAATTGACGTAAGGAATGTGGTAGGTTGTTTGGGCACGTTCGAGTGTATCTGGCATTGGTTGCACGCCCGAATGTACTTTAAGGAATCTTCTTGTAACTTGGGCCAATATAATCTGAGACAGAGGATTTTATGTGCCAGAGCATGTCCACCCGTATGTGCACCGCAAATACCTTCATGAACCTCGGCCAATGCAGTTTTGGCCCCCTTTCGTCCAACACACCTAAGCAGGGGTCTCGCAAAGGATTGTCAATATAATCTTCCGTGTTGGATGGTGAATCTCGCCGCACGAACCCTGATTGATCGGGCCTCTTTCATATCTTCGGGGAGTTTATCATCTCGAATATATTCAATGATGGGATCCATCCAACATCTTTCGCTTTCAATGTACGAAATGATTTCGACCTTCGTGCTCGGGAAAATTAACTCCTCAATGTAGACGGATGGTTCTAATGTTTTTTCTTTAGCATTTGCCAATCTTGAGAGTTCGTCCACTACCGAATTCTCCTTTCGAGGTATTTGGCATATTTGGATATCTTTGAAATCCTTTCTTAGGGTTTGGATCAGCTCTTGGTATTTCTGTAGGCGTGGTTCTTTTACTCCATATTCCCCTTTTACTTGATTGATGATGAGTTGGGAGTCACTGTATATTGTTGCTTCGGCCACTGCTAAGGCCTTTGCTAATCTGAGCCCTGCAATGAGAGCTTCATACTCGGCTTCATTATTACTTGCCTGGAACCCGAATCTCAAAGCATATCGAATAAAAAATCCTCCTAGACTCTTTAACAAAACACCTGCTCCCGAACCAAATTTATTGCTGGAACCATCGACCTAAATGTGCCACATACTGGACAAGGTAGGCTCTTCTTCCCCTTCGTTCGGGATTACGGATTCTACTATGAAATCGGCCAAGGTTTGTGCCTTTAGTTGTTCTAGGCTTGAAATCCACCTGGAATTTGTTGTAAAACGATTGAGGGATCTGCACGCCCACCAGAACTGTTGTTGTAATCACAATACTCCTTTAGAGTTGAAACGTACATGAAGTACTTTCTTTAAGGTATTTAGACACCCCGAATTGTGCAATATGGGTTCTAAAAGTGTCTTCACCCCAAGATCAGTCAGCCCAAACCTTTAAGGTTGCACCCCAGAAAGGTTTACTCAAGGTATAATTAGGTTATGTTCACTGCTGCTTAACAGAATAACAGGGAGAGAGAGAGAGAGAGAGAAAGAGGAGGAGGAATTCTGTGTGTCAAGAATGAGCATGAAATTGAGTTTATATAGAGACCCAAAGGCTGTGGGTGAAAGGGTAAGGCTGTGAGGGTACCTTTCAGCTCAACTCTCTTCAGTAAGGTACCTCCAGCTGACCTCCCTACAGGAGAGTGCCACTCAAATGGCATCTCCACGTATTCACCCAGTAGTGGGCTTTCCAGAATAGCCCATGACAAACTGGGCCTTCCGGATCAAAGCCCACGACCCACGGCCCAAGTCCCCAAGTTCCAAGTCCCAAGTCATATAGATTTATTAATATTAATCATGGCAGGGTCACTATAGGGTTCATGCAACATAATAATATATGGGCTCTTACTATATATAAACCACATAAACAGATCCTCTCAACCCGATGTGGGACTAAATAAAACCATGTATAAAAGACATATACAATTAAAATAAATATTTATATAAAGTTTTAAACATATTTACAACAGAATTCTCCTAACTCGACTGACCATGCTACCATTCTTCCCGATAAATCTGGTTTAAAAAGTACCTTCTTCAAGGGGAAATTGGTTAGCACCTTAATCAGATGGGCTTGGAAATAAGGTCTTAACTTTCGGGCTATTATCATGAGGGCCAACGCCTGCTTCTCGATCGCTGAATATCTTGTTTTGGGATCCAAGAGTACATGGCTTACATAGTAAATAGGCCACTATTTCTCTCTTTCTCCCGAATGAGGACTGCACTTACTGCCAATTGTGATGTTGCCAAGTATATTTGTAAGGTTTCGCCTTTCTCGGGTTGAGAAAGTAGGGGTGGCTGCCCAAGTCTTCTTTTTAGTTCATCGAATGCCTTCTGACATTCCTCCGTCCAACGGGCATCTTTACTTCCCCTCAGGTCCTTCAATGCTTTGAAGAAAGGTAAACATCTTTCCCCCGATTGTGAGATGAATTGGGTCAGAGCAACATTCATCCGGTCAAGCATTGTATATCTCGAACAGTCTTTGGGGGATCCATGCCGATCAATGCTTGTATCTTGGTGGGGTTTGCCTCAATTCCTCTTTGGGAAACCATAAACCCCAAGAATTTCCCTGACGATACCCCGAAGGCACACTTTTCGGGATTCAGCCTCATCTGGTGTTTATTTAAGACGGAAAATACTTCTCGAAGATCCTCAATGTGGCCTGTCCTTAAGAGACTTTTCACCAGCATATCATCTACATATGCTTCCATGTTCTTCCCGATTAGATTGCCAAAAATCTTGTTTACAGCTCTCTGATATGTAGCTCTTGCATTCTTCAAACCGAACGGCATGACCTTATAGAATTAGCTCTCCCGATCGGTCATGAATGCCATGAATTTTTCGTCTTCCTTATTCATCAAGATTTGGTTATACCAGGAATAAGCGTCCATGAAACTTAACGTTTCATACCCGGCAGTAGCATCAATCAAAAGATCTAACCGTGGCTGGGGATAGCAGTCCTTCGGGCAAGCTTTGTTGAGGTCTGTGTAGTCAGTACACATTCTCCATTTTCCATTGGACTTTTTTACCATTACTATGTTGGCCAACCATGTTGGACACTCAATGGGCTCGATAAAACCAGACTTCTCCAGCTTTTCGACCTCCCCTCTGATAGCTTCGTGCTTCTCAATCGAGAAGTTTCGTCTTCTCTGGATTACAGGCTTGAAGTCAGGATTAATCCATAGTTGGTGTTCGGCCACAGCTCTATCAATTCCTGGCATGTCGCTTGCTGACCAGGCGAACACATCTATGTTTTCCCGAAGAAAGTTGTCAATTCTTCTTTGAAAAGCTCAGGTTGTTCGGACCCGATATGAGTAAACTTCACTTCATCTCCTGGTTGCAAGCATATACGTTCCAATCTCTCCACGGGTTCGGGCCTCTGCATGGTGTCTTCGTCCCAATCATCTCGAATGTCTTGAGGTTGGTGAGTGGGTGTGGACTCCCCTTTGCTGCCTCGTTGCTGTTCCTGTTCGGCTTGCCTGCGGCCTATCGTGCCGATCATCTCTTCCGGGTGGTTCGCCAGCTCTCACTTCTCGGATTTGATCTTGACGATCTTTTTGATGATTCTGGCCATAATTCTGGCCTTCACCTTGCTGTCCATCTACATGATGAGAAAGTGTCGGTACCTGAATTAACAGTGGAACCAAGACTGCCTCTCGTGCACATCCTCTCGCCTCTATTTAATCGGGTGCTTGAGGTGCAATCACCTGTCTTGCCAACATACATAGTGTTTGCTGCATCTCCAAGAAGTGGTCTGTAACTGCTCCATTTGTTGCTAGAGAGGATTGGGAGAGTCTTGATTTTCTTCCCTTCCTTCTTCTTGGACTTTTGGGAGTCTGCTTCCTTCAGGTCTAATGACCGGAACATCTCCTATCTGAGGACGAACATTTATTTCTCGTAAAGCCGTTGCTCCTGCTGCTGATCTAGTCACCATGACTTTTTGAAGCGTTTCCCACAGACGGCGCCAAATGATGCGTCCAAATTCTGTTAAGCCGCCGGACTTCTTGACGTAATCCTGCAAAAAAGAGTTAGACGTGGTCCGACCGTGGGGTCGGAAGGCCACCTCCGAAGCTTAAGTCAGTAACTGGACTGATCACAAAGGCTCTGGCTAATCGCAGAGCAAAAGAATAGTGAATACGTAGTTGGGAAACGATTCAGATACCTGATAGGTTGTACGTCCTTGGTTTATATAGATTTTACCTCTAATCCTCGATCGTTAAGTGAATTCCCGATCTTCCTTAGTGGCCGTCCGATCTTAGGGTTTTTCCCTAGATACTCGGGGCCGTAACCAGTTACCAATCTCGTCATGATTCTTTCACCGCTTTGCTAGTAGAGGCCTTTTACAAGTCAAGTTCACATACCGCAAAGTTTGGGAAGCCATACCGGATTATTAACTAGAAGACGGCGCCCTTCTGATTGATTCATTAGGTCTTGATAGGCCCTGGTCATGGTTCGACCGGGCTGAATAAGGTGATCCTGGTCTGACGGGTTTGATGCAATTTATATCGCATCAGGAACGTTGGAGAGAAAGTGTGTGTGTGGTAGTGGAGGAAGGAAAGAAGCAGAAAGGGGGCAGGGGTTTGTTTCCAGGGGTGGCATATCCACAGATGAGACGTCGCCGGATTTTGAGGAGATGAGACGTTTGGAAGAGAGAAGTTAAATGTGAGAGTGAAAACAAATACTGGTTCGATCCATTGTTTGGGTTTGAGTTAGGTTGTAAAAACCGGTTTACTAGTCACTTAAGTTATTTTAATCGCACATGTGCATTTTGTGCGGTTGTGATTGAAGATTTTGTCTTCATTTTAATTGTGACCTTTGGCTGCTTGTAGCAGTGCCACGTAGGCACTACTCCCAGCAAAATCCGAATACTTGAGGTCTACTCAAATTCCTCGATTGGTGTGCTAGTGCAGGATCAGGGCTTCTCTTGATCTCCAAATCTTAGCGATTTCATTCCAGATTGTTCATAATGCTCTTTGGCCTAGATCTTGGGGTGCATGTCCCTAAAATCCAATAAAGGTTGTTTGTGTAGTTAGAAATGCAATCAAGAGATCACCACGCTTGATCCCTCTCTTCAATCAATACCACATCCTCTGTAATCCCTCCTCAACAAGAAACCCCATCTTCTTAGTCAACGAGAATCGGATATTTTGTTGTGGATCTTATCTTTCCAATGGTGGGTGGTTTCGGGAGGGTAGAAGGTGGTGTTGTAAATATGTTTAAAACTTATTAATGTTATTTTATATAAATATCTATTTTAATTGTGTCTTTTATCCATGGTTTTATTTAGTCCCACATCAGGTTGAGAGGATGTGATTATATGGTTTATATATAGTAAGGGCCCATATATTACTAATTTGGGCGACATGAACTGAGCCTGAATCCTGTTTTAACCCTACCATGATTATATATATATATATATATATATATATTAATAAATCTATATGACGTGGGTCGTGGGCTTTGATATGGAAGGCCCATTTTGTCATGGGCCCTATTCAGGAGTGCCCACTGCTGGGTGAATACGTGGAGATGCCATTAGAGATACACTCTCCTGCAGGGAGGTCAATTGGATAGGTACCTTCCTAAAGGGAATTGAGCTGAAAGGTACCCTCATAAAAAGAGGTGACCTTACCCTTTCACCCATAGCCTTTGGGGCTCTATATAAACTCAATTTCGTGTTCATTCTGCACACCGGAATTTCCTCCTCCTCTTTCTTTCTCTCTCTCCCTGTTGTTGTTTTGTCAAGCAGTGAACATTACCTGATACACCTTAAGTAACCTTTCTGGGGTGCAACCTTAAAGGTTGAGCTGACTGATCTTGGGGTGAAGACACTGTAGAACCCATATTGCACAAATCGGGGTGTCTAAATACCTTAATGAAAGTACCTTTGGTACGTTTAAGCTCTTAAGAAGAATTGTAAGATCAAGTGTATTTGCAGATTCCTCAACAAAGTTTCAATAAGTGGCGGTGGTGGTCGCCAAGGGGGAAGGTGGAGGGGGTGTGGATATTTCTTGCAATGATGGGTAGTTTTCAACGAGATTAGGAAGAAGATGGGTAAAGTGAGAACCCATCCACCCATCTAAGAGTTGGGTGGGGGTTATTACACTATTCCTAAGGCCATTATGGTTATTCACTTTAAAAATTTGAATGACTTAATAATAAAATCAAGTCCAAACTTTTAACTATGGGTAACTTGTAATTTTGAAGTAGGACACCAAAAATACTCCGCATTTAAGGGTTTCAGTCCCCACTAAAGTTGTTCACATGTAAAAAAGACTCCTAAAGTTATCATAAGTAGCACAAAGGTTTTCCATTATTTTGGGAAATATCTCTATAATAAATCCAAGTGTTTCTTTATTATACTAAACACGAGGCATACCAACGGGGGTTGGTCCAAGTGGTAAGCAACTTGGTTCGCTTAAGCAAGGTTCCGGTAACGAATCCTTGTGGATGCAAAAAATCCCCGTTGGGAGACTCACCCACCACAGCCAGGTGTGCGACGCGGGTCGAACCACCGGTTTATAAACTGGGGTTGGCAAACCAAAAAAAAAAAACACGAGGCATCCCTTCAAAATTCCAGATCGTACATGTAGTCCCTCCATAATTGGTGATGGTAATTGCCACTAAGAAATGGCCATTAACAAATCTATCTTTCAAAATGTTTGTTAAGGATAATATGACCATATTGCCTACATGATTTTTATTTGCTCAACAGTTGTAGCTAGCAAACAACCATGGTGATCGTGCCACATGTAGTAATCGCATCTAATGGTTTAAACCGAAAGTGTAGGGGTATGTTGATAAATATAGTTTTATTTTTTATATTTAAAGGCTTCAAGTTTTCAAATTTACAAAATGAAACCCCTCGCTCATACTCGATTTTAAACCTTCCCATCTTAGATCCAAAAAAGGTAATAGAAAGGGAAACCCATGGACCATGACAACAATGAAAGTGAAGGATCACTAACTCTTCTATTTCATCTATTTGTCTTCTCCTCCTCCATTGTTGCTCAATTTGTAAGTAATGAAAATCTGCCTCCATTCTTCATCGATCTATTCCATTATAAACTTATATTACCTTCTTCTTGATGGATGAGTCGTGTGATTTTAGCATGCAATTTGTAGGATGATTGCTTCTATACAATGTCCGAGAAGACTGGATGGATCTTTAAGGGAGGAACTAATGTGAACACAAAGACTCCCCCCCCCCCCAATTTTGGGGTTCAAAATCTAGACCCAAGAGGGCTAAACCAAGCTGGCCGAATACCCCTAAGGGTATTTGGGTCATTTTCCATTCCCTTTTGGGGGTTAATATGGGTCTGGAAAGATTCCCCTTGGTCCAAGGATTATGGATCAACTCTTATTTTGTTATTTGGTCTCGTCGATTACATGTTGAAGTCCTTTTTAATTTTGAGTATGTTGACTTAGTCAAAGTTAATTCAAGTTTGCAGTTAGTTTGGGATTGGTTTACTTGTGAGGCAAGTGATGTTGAAAGAGTCTTGTTTATTTGTAACTTTGGCTGCTTAGATCTTAAGTTATCTAATTAGCATGCATTTAATTAGATGACTTAAATTGTTTAAGTGAGATCTCAAATCTAAGGGTTGAGATTGCGTAATAAATTAATAATTAGATTCCTTTTGATAACTGATTTAAGAGTCCAAGTTAAATTGTAATGATCCCTAACAGTCAGGATATCCCAGTATGAGTCACAATCCTTTCTTTCAAACTATAAAGCCTTTCTTCGCAAGCTATTTTCAGTTTTGATGAATGAATGAATTGAGTGTTTGAGTAAGGGTTTCCTGTGAGGGTGGACCTTGGCAGGTGTTAATAAGCTTTCAAGTGTTTTCAATTGCTACAATCTTCAAGCATCAAACAAGCAATATAATTTTTCCTCAACCTCTAAGCATCAGTCCAGCAGTCCAAGTAAGGGGTGGGGAATGAAGTTCAAGGCTGTTAGGGGAAGTTTTATGTTTCAATAAGAAGGGATAGGGGCTGGGGAGGGTCAGTGGAGTTGTGAGGGGCAGTAGAGCTTGCGTGGGCTAAAGGTAGGGGAGGGGAGACTTGTAGACAGGGTGGTGAAGGCTTAGGGTAGGGGCCTAGGGGATGGGGGCACTTGTCAAGGATAAGTCTAGCCCAAATGCAAGGTCAACTATGTCTCGTGTTACGTGTGGTCCGGATACCTTCCCTATGTCCTTTTTGTCCAGTATTTTTTTCCGCCTAGGAATGCTATTCCTCACAATACTCCAGCCATCTTTTAGACTACCATTCCTTAACCCTATGGCCATCCACAAATGTTTAGGTGAATGCCTCTCATGTCTCCTCACGACACTCAAGCCATCTTTTGGATGCCCCTTGAGCCCAACCTTAACATATGCAACTCTATCACTATATGATAACAGTGGACCTATATGATGTTCATAGGACCCAACCACTACCATCACGGGTCACTCGACTTCAATACCCCTGCCGAAAGGGTAGCACTCATCAAGGTTTACTAGCCAATAGATTTAGACACCTATTGACCATGCACTTAGTGACTCTAAGTGGATGCATAGGCACCAGAGGTAATGGGTGAACCCACAACCCCAAGTTGTATATATATATATATATATATATATATATATATATATATATATATATAGACCACGTCATATCCACAATCATCATGTGAATAAAATGAATTGTAACATGAACATCAAATTACCTTTTATTCGTGCAAAGTCTCACGCAATTCATAAGAAGATATTCGACATTTGTAATAACAAGAAATAGAATCAAATCAAATATGCAATCCATGATAATGTATTCCTCACCTGTCAATGACAAAATAGTCTCCAAATGTCCAAGAAATCCAAAATTCAAGAGTGCAAAAATCCACAATAACCCTAGAAAACATAAAGACTAAATTAGGTTTAAGTTGGGAATCAAAACAAGCATCAAACAAACCCAGGAAGCGGAAGTGATGATGAGAATGATGTTGAGGACACATCTAACCCAAGACAGCGGGAGGAGAGCCCGGTTCAGGTACAATAGGCCTACTCTATCATTGTTTCCAATGATTCGTATTGCTACGTGGAACATCCGTGATCTAAATGACAAGAAAGGCCGAATGGTTATGGATTGGGCTACCTCTAATAAGCTTGTTATTTGTTCTCTCATGGAGACACATGTTCAAGAAGATAACTTTGATCACATTATCAGACCTTTTTGAAGGCAGTGGAGTTGCGTGGCTAATTTTGCTGGTTGTGAGAATGGTAGAATATGGGTTCTTTGGAGCTCACCCCGCTTTATCTTTCGAATCAATTTATTCACATTGAAGCCACTTTTCTTTTCTACCCAGCAAGTTGTAGAAATTACCTTAGTTTATGGAGTCAATGATGACCATGATCAACTTCTGCTCTGGGAGGACATCCGCTTCATGCATGGTGTTGTCTCTCACCCATGGGCCTTGTTAGGTGATTTCAATTCATACAAGGACCCTAAGGAAAAGGTCAATGGTGCATACATGCCAAGGAGAAAATTTCAGCCGATGTGGGACTGCATATCAGAATGTGGGTTGTTAGAACTCAAATGGAGTGGGAACTTTATGACTTGGCACAATCAATCCATAGGTAATGATCGCATCAAAGATTGATCACATCTTAGCGGATCAACGATGGTTGACTCCTTCCCTAATGCCTATGTTGTGTTACACAATCAAGGACTCTCGAACCACTGCCCATGATTATTTATGTGAAAAATGAGCTTATTCAAAGAGGTAAGCAGTTCTATTTTTGTACCCATTGGATTGAGCATAAAGACTTCATGCCTCTTGTTTGAAGTTTTTGGCAAATGTAGGTTCAGGGTTCCCCTATTTTTGCCCTTATGGTGAGTTTCACACCCCACCCGCCGGTATCTGTCCTGCCTGACAACCCGTGAGTGCGATCCATCACATGATCCACGGTTTTATCATCAATAATAATAAATGTAAGCAATAATAATCAAGAGCAAGGAATAGTCTAATCAATTAATTAAAAAGAATTACGGGAGTCCAAAATACTCCAAAGGAAGGAATCAAAGTAACCAAGTTCCAAGATTCATCGAGTTCAGCGGAAGTAATTATTAATAAAAGACAATTTTATTCCAGTAATTCGCTCCTAGGCTATAGCCTTCACTTCAGTTCTAGCAATATGGGGAGCTATCTAACTTAGCTCCAAAAACTTCTCAAAATGCCGAGCGATTTGTCTCCTTCTGCCATCAATGGGTGCTATAAGCACACTTCATGCATCCGTAAGAGGCTTCATGACATACATCTCTGTCTCCCACTGACGGTACCACATTCTCTTCATAGGAGTTGCTCCATTCATACGGAACCTCTCCTAACTCGGGAATATTATCTATATAATACATTGTAACATACAAAGAAAGGAATGAGTTCTGACAAACTCAATAAGGAAAACACATCTCATATACATATCAACAGTGTATCAAGATAAACACATATATATATATAAAGAATGATATGCAAATATATGGATGCTGCTAAGATCTAAATATGCAAGTCTCTATAAGGTGGACATACTTTAAGATATAACACCAGCCCTCCTCTATTCACTTTGATCCCTCACAGACTGGTTACCTCTGTTGGGATCCCGGGCAATGGGGTTCAGTCCTCGTTAATCAACCGTGGCTGGGGCTTAGGTCAACACTCTTTTACCACAACCATTGGCATGAGTACTGGCACATGTCGGGGTTTCCAATCCAATGCAAGGTCATACGTTGACATACTACATGTAGTCCAGATACTTCCCCTATGGCACCAACCAACTCGGTTCAATATCCTTCCCTACCTAGGAATGAGAACCCTCATAGATTGGCTACCACTTTTGGACTCCATTCCCTAACCCTATGGTCATCCACATATTGTTGGAGCGGATGCTCCCATGACCCCTCACAACTCCCGGCCGCTCCTTGGATGTCCACGAGCCCAAACCCTAACATATGCAACCCTACCATTGCATGATCAACAGTGGACCACTGAATCTCCGCATGGACTGATTACCGCTGTAGGATCAAACAGAGTCACGTCACTATTATCACGGGTCATTCAGCTTCAATTCCCCTTCCGAAAGGGTAGTAGTATGTATGGTGTAAAACCCAGCCCTAACCTTGACCCGGAAACCTTGTTATTTGTAGGTCCGATGACCCGAAGTAAAGTAAGAAGTCAGCTTTGGGCCATCCCAGTAGAGGACTTGGTGTCTGGCTTTGAATCCATGAAAGTTGATGATGAGGTTCTATTTATGGAAACTGAATCCTGATGAAGATCTGATTAGTTGATGGACTTGGAGTGCTCTCTATCTTGGTTTGAAGGCATTTCTACCTATTAGGTAAGTCACTTGACTTGTGTGCAAAACCCCTTTAGGATTGGATTTGATCTGGACCTTCAATTCCCTGTTTTGGTCTTCTGTCAGCATTGGTCGACTGATTGGTCGACCGGGCCAGTCGACCAATCCACTCGACCAATGAGTGCTGTCTTTGGCAATTAGGTTGTTCTTGCTCTATTTAAGTCCAATCTCGAGTCCACTTCGTATTTGCTGCCTCCAAACTCTGGAGCAGACCAAAGACCTCTGCAAGTCATCTCTCTTGCATCCTTGGTGTTTTCTTGACGGATCTTCGTCGAAACTCTTCTTTTTGCATCAAAAGGTATGTCTACTCTCTCTTCTTCTCCTCCATCTTTGTTTTTCTTTCCTTTTTGAGTTGAGACAGTAGAAGAGATGCTGCATTCTCTGTTGCAAACATCTCTGAACATGTTCTCATGATCATCCTAAGGATTTGAGGCTAGAACAATGATCTTAACCATGATCATTGCAAGCTTTTGAAGGAATCATGATCAAACCATGATCTAATCTTTGTTAAACTTCTAATCTGAATTCTGATCTCTTTGGATCTTCTATGTCGATCATGTTAGTAGTTAATTACTGTGTTTTCCTTCCATGATCCATAATCTATAGATCTCTAGTATTCTCTTCTACCATACTATGTGTTCTTCATGATGCATGGTAGTTACATATATGGTAGGTTTTATTTCCTTATTTAGATTTATGCTTCTAAGCCTTGTTCCTTGAAGATCTAAGTATGTTTTCATGATACCATTACACGAAGCAATGATCCATCCTCCTATTGTTCTTGTCTTTGTTTTCTATTTCAAATTCATCAAGATCCATGGTTGATTTAATTATGGTAACTTTTTGTTTCCTAATTTGGATCTTGATATCTTGATTTGATTGGTGTTTTGAGGTCCCCTATATGCTAGAATACTACTGATGTAGTCTACCCCTTGATTAGTACCCTTTTGAACCACCAAATTCGGATTTCATATCTTAAAACTCTGTTTTTTTTAGGCTCTGTCTGCATTGGTCGACTAATTGGTCGACTGGACCAGTCGACCAATCCACTCGACCAATGAGTACAGCAACTCCAGAATTGGTCTATGTTGGATGTTTTGGTATCTTTTCTGTTAGGGATCTTTCCTAATATGTTGTATATACTTGTTTAGGACCTTCTTCTCAAGTTTGCCGAGATCTTACTTGATTTCTTAGGATTCCTTTGCGAGTTATAAAAGGTAAGGATGGTTATTTCCTTAATTACATAGATAGCATGAATCTAGTTTCTATATTTGAATATCATAGATATGATTCCTAAATTAGATTCTTACAATGATATACTACTTGTTGCATAACTTTGATTACGGTAGCATTACTTATTCATATTAAATTGATTCATGTATGATTTACTTACCAATGTTATAAAAGTGATTGTAATTATTGATTTCTTTCCATATATGAAGTTACCATATATGTGATGATATGAATTGATGCATGTGTATGCTTAAGTATGGTTTGGAAAGGAGAGGTGTCCTTTTGACACTTCGTTCTTGGACTACTACGGGAATATTATGGGATGTTTCCGGAGATGCCCTCTGGACACCTTCCTAAAGCTGTTGGATGACATATCTAGGATTTGTCTAGTAGTGTTTGGCTAGGATGTCTGTTATGTCAGACCCTAATCGGAGGGGTATTGAGACCGAACGACCCGTGGTAGCAATGGGGAGTCATGGGCGCTCAAGACCGGTAACCAACCCGTGAGAGGACAGGAATCACATTGTGGGGGCCATTTATTGGTAGGGTTGCATATGGTTAGACTTGGGCTCACGGGCGCTTAAGACCGGTAACCAACCCGTGAGGGGACGTGAGAGCTTCCCGTTTACCATATGTGGATGATCAATAGGGTTGATGAGTCCGTAGTCGAGTTGGTCGGGTGCCATGGAGGACTCTAGTGTGAAGGATACCGGAAAGGATCGTCGGGGACGAGGAATGGACGTATCTGGATCGACTTGATGTAACTAAGTAGAAGACTTGCATTTGGCTAGGTTTTACCACGACATGCGCCGGTACTTATACCAAATGGTTGTGAGAGAGTGTGTTGACTTAACCCCCTGCCAAGGTTTGTCTCGAGGGATGAAGGACCCATTACCAATCGGCTGCTCAAGACCGGTGAAATGATCCGTGAGAGAATCCAAGATATCTTAAATGGTTGAGGATGTGAGTGGACTTTCCTAAAGAAGTACGGTGCTATGACTTAAAGCATGTCTGCCAATAGAGACCAGCATACATAGAGTTAGATTCATTCATTCATTGTTTGTCTCATATCATATTGCATTTATGTTTGTTACGGAATCCTGCCATTTATGTTATTATGGATTTTTAAGCGCCTTCTTGAGTTTCTTTGAAACTCATTCCTTTATTGTACAATGTTGTTAGACTATCCTGTGCAGTCTTGAGTACTATGACGGTCCCTATGAAGAAGCGCAAGGCGAAGAGGCATATCTCCGGGGAAGGTGATTGCGGTTACCACAATTACTCCGAAGATCCCACAGTGGTTATGCTCCGTACGATGCTTAGTCCGACCATTGAGTGGAAGCGTCCTTGTGCCATTTATGAGATTTACACTTACAAGGATGTTGTCTATAAAGTGGAGAACAATTTAGTTACCCAATGTACTTGCTCTTTGGGATTAGGTTTTGTCTAGTTTATTCTTTAGAGCTACTTTTCAGTTGGTTGTAAAGTGGGATTTTTGCCTCACTTTACTTATCAGTTTGATACTACGATTATATCTATTATTCGATTCATTTATGATTCATTCTTTCTTTATTGGATCTATGATTTATCTTCCGCACTCTTGTTATGATTGTTCATGATTATGTTATTGTTTATGTGGGAGGTTGATCACTCGATACCCGATCTTGGGCTGTGGATCACACTCTCGGGTATGCCGGATAGGGTACCGGCTGGGAGGAGCGTGTGCATGATTGGTATCGAGCCCAAGGTTCGAGGAGATCCTAACCACAAAAGACAACAACTGAACATTCTGAGTCATTGATCCGAAATGACTCTTCTACTCTTAGAAGTGAATAATAGAACACCTGAATTAGAAACTTGACCTTTGAGGTATAACGAACATTTCCGAATAACATACCATAATTATACTTGAACAAATGTCACTAATGCAAGGAAAAGAAAGTTGCATAACATACAATAATTAAAGAGGAACAAAATGAACTTCATTAATTTCAAAGGTTTTTACAACGATTACATCTGAAATGCATAAATGGAAATCCTAAGGTACGGTCTATCTAGGTGATCTGCTCGATCTCTGTATGCTCCGAACTCCTCTGCTAGCTGAGTCACCGATGCTCTATCCTATCCTGTCGTGACTCCATCCTCTCGTACATCTGCTCTGTCGACCTCCATCCTCTCTAGCATGGAAGTCATCGATCTCATCTGTGCTCCAAGATCTGAAGTCTCCGGAACTGCATGTGAAGGGCCACCTACCTCGAAGTGTGATGAAGGAAACTCGTGATGCACGGGCTCGGCCTCGCGCATATCTGCATCATCTCCGGCCTGATCATCACTATCGGGACCGATATCCTCTCCTCCATCCTCTGATCCCTGATCCTCATCCTCCGATTCATCATCATCCTCACCCTCCGGACCGGGAGATCTCTCTGACTGCTGTAGTCTCATCGACGAATGGTCCGAGTCCCAATAGGGTATCCACTGATCTCAGTGTCCCTTTGGTGTATCCTCGAAACTCACCCCGAAATGCTCGAAGATCAAAGTCGGTAGCCTCCCATAGCAAAGGTTCCGCATGCTAGGCCGCGAGAACTAAGTCCGGCATGACCTGCTGAATGATGTAGGAGAGATCGATCTCGAAGCCCATGTAGATGCGGTAGATGACTAAGGCCTCCATCACGTGACCCGATGGTGATGTCCGGCTTTCGGCATGATGTTTCGGCCGACTATGCGACCGATAATCCGTGCGAGAACCCGTCATCCGTCCGCTAGTCCACGGTGTGAAGCATCGACGGCTATCCCATAGCGTAGAGCATATCTCGCGAAGCTCGTACGGCATCGGATGGCTGTCCGGATCTGCTCCTGCGGTATCCACACACTGCTTCTGTGGATAGTAAGGAACACCGCAAGATCTCGGCCGGTGTCCGGGTAGAGAAGCGAATACGAGTCCGGAAGACCACAGCTCCCTGAGGACAAGTCTAAGTGGATGTCCTTGGCCTCGAGCCTCCTCTGTGTAAGTTAGGTTGCTTTGAAGAACAACCTCACTAGTTCCGGGTATCTACCGGTAGATCCTCGGTGAAGAGATGAGTCCACTTGCAATGTGTCGAACCTCTGCCGAATCCTAAAGGCTACGAGCTGGCGTAAGTGAAGTAGACGTCCCATCTCGATATTGCGATGGCTGAAGTAGGCCTCGTACGGGGAACTCGGCTCGAGGTGTGTCAAACATGTCTGGTCTCCTAACCTCCTGTCTAGGCTCGAAAGGAACCTGACCTCTGCCCCTAAGAGCACCTACGATGCGACCACGACCTCTACCTCGTCCTCGCCCTCCCCTTTGCATAGTGTATCTGTGAAAGAGACAAGAGACAATTCCAATTAGTGCTATTTTAAGATTTGAGCCAAAAGGGTATTTTCGTAATTTTTCGGAAAATTTCAAATTTGGGGGAAATTTGATTTGAACATACTAGCATGTGCGCAATACTTGGAATTTCATGTCTATGAAGTTTGTTTGATGAAAATCGATCGAAAACTTGGATTAAAGCGAAAAATTCAGCAAGAAGGAAATTTGGGGATTTTGCAATTTAGGTCAAAATTGGATTTTTGAAAAGTTGAAATTGGTTAAATCAAATTGTATGGACCTATCTACAATGTCATCTTGAGCATGTAGCATTTGATCTCGTGTGAAAATTTCAAGCGGTTTGAGAGAAAACGAAATTTTTCTAAAGATATCGATTTCGGTATAAAACTTTGCGAGATGAGCACCAATGTGTTAAAACTTGTTGTCTATGCATGGCATTGTGTTTAAAACCTAAGGAATATGTTTCTAAGCATTCCTAAGCATGATTTCTAGCATTGGATACAAGTAAAGCATGGTTTTATTGAAATGCAAGCATGAGAAGATGAAAATGGAAGGAAGATTAAGAGGTTTACCTTGTTTGTGAAGATGGTGTGTTGTGGTGTTGTTGTTGAAGCACTAAATCACCTCAAGAACACTTGTGGGAACTCTTGGAGATTTTCCCTAGAGCTCTCTCACCTTTGGAAGAAGTTAGAATGAGGTTGGAATGTGAAAATGAGGCTTATAATGCGAATTTTCGCATTACATGCTGCATTGGTCGACTCATTGGTCGGCGGGTCACTCGACCAATCACTCGACCAATGGTCACGGTGACCTCATTTGCTGTTGAATTTTTGGAAAATGTGATTTTTGCCTTATGGAATATTGTTTGATGACTATATGGATATATTTGAGCATGATTTAAGTTTTCAAATCATTTGGACTTGTGGTTTATGTTGAATCTTCGAAATTCGGTATTTTGATGTTCTCGGTTTTGCGAATGGTTACTACGAGAAGTGGGCGTGGTGAATCCGGTGGTCATGGAGGTGGTGAAGTACCTCGGGGAGGTGGTGAAGTACCTCATGGAGGTGGTGAGATACCAAATGTTGATCGGGGTACTCATGAGATCCCAGGTGCCCCGAATGTTGGAAGTTTCGGAGATATTGCCAATATTATGGGCAATATGATGCGGCGACAAGCGGCTCGGTTCAACCGGATGTTGGTGGGTTTCATGACTCTGCATAATGAGACCCGGGCTGGTGCTAATGTGAATCCTCATGCCGCAGTCCTGAATGCGGGAGGTTTAGTGGAACTCCTCATACTACTTTGATGGAGAGTTTTACGAAGATGCAAGTACCCACTTTCTTGGAGTTACCAAGGACCCCTTGTTTCCTAACAAGTGGCTTCGTGAGTTGGAGAAGGCTTTCCGAGCATCTGCAATGCTCGGAAGCTCGAGAAGATTTTGTTTGCTTTGAGCAGAAGTTGCAACAAGAAGCTGATGCATGGTGGATCTCCACTCGTCTGTTTTGGAAGGTTTGCATGCGGGGAGTTGTAACTTGGGAGTTATTCAAAGAGGCTTTTTGTATGAACTACTTTCCCGAGGCGGTGAAGGATGCGAAGGAAGGCTGAGTTTATGATTCGACTCAAGGAACTCTGTCTGTGTTGGAGTACCAACGAAGTTCGAGGAGCTTCATTTCTTTGCTCCAGATTCTTTGAAGGAAGACCTCGCCAAAGCAAAGAAGTTCTTCAAAGGACTGCGTCCTGCCATTAAAGCTTACCTCACGGTCCAGCCTATAGTGAGCTATGCTCAAGTGGTGCGAGAACTCGAAGAAGTTGGAAGAAACGAGAGAAGGAAAGTGCTCGTGTGCAAAAGCCTTGGCGATCAAGGAATTCTGGTTTGGTGGATCGTAATGACCGTCGTTTTGTGAGACCTACACCCTACCCCACTCCTACCTTTCGGGCTAAGAGTGTAGGTCGAACACGGGTTTTCAGCAGCCCGGCCGGTTTAGACGGTATGGCGGAAACCGACCACCAGCAAGTGCAAGTGCAAGTGCAAGTGCAAGTGCAAGGCCTTTTGTTCGAAGCCCTCTGTTGCAGCCACCCCCTGTTGGATCCGGCAATCTGTTTGCTTCTCTTGCAAGCAAGCTGGTCATTTTGCTCGTGCTGTCCGAAGCGGCACGCCCGACAGCCTTTGCCCGGTGGTGAAGAGTGCTCCTGCTCCTCCCTCTGGTAGAGTTTTCGGTATTTCCGGTCTTTGAGCGGGATCCAAGCCATGATGTGATTACGGGTACATTGTTAGTCGCTTCTATTTCTGCATTTGTCTTATTTGATACGGGTGCATCTCATTCGTTCATGTCATCTGCATTCATCAAGAAGACTAACCTAATCCCCGAGAAGTTGTCTAGTTGTTTATTGATTAGTACACCTCTCTGGTCTGTTGTGAAACTAGATAAGGGGTTATCTAAATGTCCTGTGTTGATTGGTGAGAAGAACTTGGAAGCCAATTTTGTGATTCTTGACATGAAGGACTTCGATGTTATTTTGGGAATTGATTGGTTGACAGCCCACAAAGCTGTGTTCCTTTGTTCCTCAAAGAAGATTCAGTTCCATATTTGTGGAAGTCCGGTCTTTGAATTTCGGGGTGAAAAGAGAAGGGTTTGTAAGAAGGTGCTTTATCTGCACTTGATGCAAGTCTATGCCCTAGTGGATGATGCTTCATCTGAAGGCAAGGGTATAGTGGAGAAAAGAGTCGATGAAGTCGAGTTGTCTGCGACTTTGTTGATGTCTTCCCTGATGATCTATCGGGAGTGCCTCCCGGACGAGAGATGTCGAATTCTCTATTGATCTCGTCCCTGGTGCTGCTCCGGTATCTAAAGCTCCGTACGGGATGGCTCCTCTTTGAGTTGAAAGAGTTGCAAAATCAGTTGAATGAGCTCATAGATAGAGGTTTCGTGCAGCCTAGTGTGTCACCTTGGGGAGCTCCGGTCTTGTTCGTCAAGAAGAAAGACGGTAGTATGCGCTTGTGCATCGACTACCGTGAGTTGAATAAGTTGACTATCAAGAATAGATATCCGCTGCCCGAATCGATGATCTCTTCGATCGGTTGAAGGGTGCGGTTGTGTTCTCAAAGATTGACTTAAGGTCCGGATATCACCAATTGAAAGTGAAGTCTAGTGATATCTTCAAGACAGCTTTCCGAACGCGGTATGGTCACTACGAGTTTAGAGTCATGCCCTTCGGATTGACCAATGCTCTGCGGTGTTCATGGACCTCATGAACCGAGTATTTCATGATGTGCTTGATAAGTTTGTGATTGTTTTCATTGATGACATCTTGATCTATTCGAAGAGCGAAGAAGAGCATGCGAGTCATCTAAGTTTCACTTTGCAAAGGTTGCGAGAAAAGAAGTTGTTCGCTAAGTTTAGCAAGTGTGATTTACGGCTTAAGAGAGTGGTATTCCTTGGTCATGTAGTTTCAGCCGAAGGTATTCGTGTCGATCTGAAAAGGTCCAAGCTGTGGCTGATTGGGAGAGACCGAAGTCGATAACGGAAATAAGAAGTTTTCTTGGATTGGCGGGTTACTACCGAAGGTTTATTGAGAACTTTTCTCGGTTGGCTGCTCCTATGACTAAGTTGACCAGGGAAAGAAGAGAAGTTTGTTTGGTCGACGCTTGTGAGAAGAATTTCCAAGAGTTGAAAGATAGATTGACAAGTGCCCCGGTTTTGACTATCACGATAGTTCCGGTGGTATGACAGTTTATACCGATGCGTCAAAGATTGGTTTGGGTTGTGTCTTGATGCAACATGGCAAGGTCGTAGCCTATGCTTCTCGGCAATTGAAGGATTATGAGCGGAATTACCCCACTCACGATCTAGAACTTGCCGCCGTTGTCTTTGCTTTGAAGATTTGGAGACATTATCTTTACGGTGAGAAGATTGCCATTTTCACGGATCATAAGAGTTTGAAATACTTCTTTACCCAAAAGGAGTTGAACATGAGACAAAGGAGATGGTTGGAACTAGTCTCCGATTATGATTGTGATATTCGGTATCATCCTGGGAAAGCAAATGTTGTTGCTGATGCTCTTAGTAGGAAGAACCAGAAGAAGACTTTGGATTTGAATGCTTTGAGTTTACCATTGTGGTCTTCTATTGAGAGTTTTGATTTGGAAATCGTTCTCGAGAATTCTGATTTTATTCTTTACGCCATGACGGCAAGATCTGGTCTTAGAGATAAGATTGTTGCTCTGCGAGTTACGATCAAGAGTTTTTGATCAAAGTTGAGAAGATTTCTTCGAATCTGAGTCGGACCCCGACTTTGGTATATCCATGGATGGTGCTTTGTTGTTTAGAGGAAGGCTGTGTGTGCACATAAGCGAAGAAGTTAAGAAAGAAATATTGAAGGAAGCACACCGATCGGTCTTTCTTGTACACCGGGAAGCACCAAGATGTACAAGGACTTGAAGGAACATTTTTGGTGGATTGGTCTAAAGGCGGATGTTGATGATTTTGTTGCCAAGTGTGAGACTTGCCAACGTGTGAAAGCCGTTCGACAACCTCCATCTGGATTACTTCAGCCTCTTCCTATTCCTAGTTGGAAGTGGGAGGATATCTCCATGGACTTTGTGACTAGCTTGCCTCGGACAAGTAAAGGCAATGACCTTTGTGTGGGTGATTGTTGATAGGTTGACCAAATCAGCCCATTTCATTCCTATGAAGATCACTCATACTCTGGATAAGCTAGCAAGGCTTTATGTGGATAATGTGGTTCGATGCATGGTGTGCCATTGAGTATTGTTTCGGATCGTGATCCTAGGTTCACCTCAAGGTTTTGGAATAGTTTGCGAGAAGGCCTTGGGAACCCAATTGAACTTGAGTACAGCTCATCATCCACGGTCGATGGACAATCCGAGCGGACAATTCGGACATTGGAAGACATGCTCGAGATCTTGTGTGGTGGATATGGGTGGTAATTGGGATGAACACCTAGCTTTGGTTGAGTTTGCCTATAACAACGGTTATCAAGCAACAATAGGCATGGCTCCATTCAAGGCTTTGTATGGCAGTACTTGTAGGACACCTTTGTCTTGGGTGAGGGCAGTTGAAAGAAAAGTCTTAGGTCTGAGATGATTGAAGCTACGAGTGCTATGGTAGATATGATAAGAGAAAGGATTAAGTCTGCCTTGATCGAGACAGAAATCTTATGCTTGATAAGAGAAGGACCGATTTGGAATTTCAAGTTGGAGAGAAAGTCTTTACGAAGGTCTCACCAATGAAGGGTGTGATGAGATTCAATGTTAAAGGAAAGCTTAGCCCTCGTTACATTGGACCTTTCGAGATTTTGGAAAAGGTTGGACCTGTTGCGTATCGATTAGCATTACCTCCGCCTCTTGCTGGTGTGCACAATGTGTTTCATATTTCGATGCTCCGAAAATACATAGAGAATCCGGAACACATTTTGCAGCAAGCACTGAAGGACTTAGTGCTGATTTGACCTATGATGAAGAACCGGCCGAAATCTTGGATAGGAAGGACAAGCAGCTGCGGAATCGCACCATTCCTTTGGTGAAGATTCGGTGGAAGAACCATACCCCTGAAGAAGCTTCTTGGGAGAAGGAAGAAGATATGAAGGAGAAGTTTCCTTACCTCTTTGGAAGCACAGTGCGCTTTCAATTTCGGGGACGAAAAATTTCTTTAAGGGGGGAGAATGTAAAACCCAGCCCTAACCTTGACCGGAAACCTTGTTATTTGTAGGTCCGATGACCCGAAGTAAAGTAAGAAGTCAGCTTTGGGCCATCCCGATAGAGGACTTGGTGTCGGCTTTGAATCCATGAAAGTTGATGATGAGGTTCTATTTATGGAAACTGAATCTCGATGAAGATCTGATTAGTTGATGGACTTGGAGTGCTCTCTATCTTGGTTTGAAGGCATTTCTACCTATTAGGTAAGTCACTTGACTTGTGTGCAAAACCCCTTTAGGATTGGATTTGATCTGGACCTTCAATTCCCTGTTTTGGTCTTGCTTTGTCGGCATTGGTCGTGATTGGTCGGGTTGGGCCAGTCGACCAATCCACTCGACCAATGAGTCTTGTCTTTGGCAATTAGGTTGTTCTTGCTCTATTTAAGTCCAATCTCGAGTCCACTTCGTATTTGCTGCCTCCAAACCCTCTGGAGCAGACCAAAGACCTCTGCAAGTCATCTCTCTTGCATCCTTGGTGTTTTCTTGACGGATCTTCGTCGAAACTCTTCTTTTTGCATCAAAAGGTATGTCTACTCTCTCTTCTTCTCCTCCATCTTTGTTTTTCTTTCCTTTTTGAGTTGAGGCAGTAGAAGAGATGCTGCATTCTCTGTTGCAAACATCTCTGAACATGTTCTCATGATCATCCTAAGGATTTGAGGCTAGAACAATGATCTTAACCATGATCATTGCAAGCTTTTGAAGGAATCATGATCAAACCATGATCTAATCTTTGATTAAACTTCTAATCTGAATTCCGATCTCTTTGGATCTTCTTTGTTGATCATGTTAGTAGTTAATTACTGTGTTTTCTTTCCATGATCCATAATCTATAGATTTCTAGTTGTTCTCTTCTACCATACTATGTGTTCTTCATGATGCATGGTAGTTACATATATGGTAGGTTTTATTTCCTTATTTAGATTTATGCTTCTAAGCCTTATTCCATGAAGATCTATGTATGTTTTCATGATACCATTACCGAAAGCAATGATCCATCCTCCTATTGTTCTTGTCTTTGTTTTCTATTTCAAATTCATCAAGATCCATGATTGATTTAATTATGGTAACTTTTTGTTTCCTAATTTGGATCTTGATATCTTGATTGGATTAGTGTTTTGAGGTCCCCTATATGTTAGAATACTACTGATGTAGTCTACCCCTTGATTAGTACCCTTTTGAACCACCAAATTCGGATTTCATATCTTAAAACTCTGTTTTTTTAGGCTCTTTGTCTGCATTGGTCGACTGATTGGTCGTTGGACCACTCGACCAATCCACTCGACCAATGAGTACAGCAACTCCGAGAATTGGTCTATGTTGGATGTTTTGGTATCTTTTCTGTTAGGGATCTTTCCTAATATGTTGTATATACTTGTTTAGGACCTTCTTCTCAAGTTTGCCAAGATCTTACTTGATTTCTTAGGATTCCTTTGCGAGTTATAAAAGGTAAGGATGGTTATTTCCTTAATTACATAGATAGCATGAATCTAGTTTCTATATTTGAATATCATAGATATGATTCCTAAATTAGATTCTTACAATGATATACTACTTGTTGCATAACTTTGATTACGGTAGCATTACTTATTCATATTAAATTGATTCATGTATGATTTACTTACCAATGTTATACAAGTGATTGTAATTATTGATTTCTTTCCATATATGAAGTTACCATATATGTGATGATATGAATTGATGCATGTGTATGCTTAAGTATGGTTTGGAAAGGAGAGGTGTCCTTTTGACACTTCTGTCCTTGGACTACTACGGGAATATTATGGGATGTTTCCGGAGATGCCCTCTGGACACCTTCCTAAAGCTGTTGGATGACATATCTAGGATTTGTCTAGTAGTGTTTGGCTAGGATGTCTGTTATGTCGGACCCTAATCGGAGGGGTATTGAGACCGAACGACCCGTGGTAGCAATGGGGATTCATGGGCGCTCAAGACCGGTAACCAACCCGTGAGAGGACAGGAATCACATTGTGGGGGCCATTTATTGGTAGGGTTGCATATGGTTAGACTTGGGCTCACGGGCGCTTAAGACCGGTAACCAACCCGTGAGAGGACGTGAGAGCTTCCCGTTTACCATATGTGGATAACCAATAGGGTTGATGAGTCCGTAGTCCGAGTTGGTCGGTGCCATAGGATACGCTGACTCTAGTGTGAAGGATACCGGAAAGGATCGTCAGGGACGAGGAATGGACGTATCTGGATCTGACTTGATGTAACTAAGTAGAAGACTTGCATTTGGCTAGGTTTTACCATGACATGCGCTAGTACTTATACCAAATGGTTGTGAGAGAGTGTGTTGACTTAACCCCCTGCCAAGGTTTGTCTCGAGGGATGAAGGACCCATTACCAATCGGCTGCTCAAGACCGGTGAAATGATCCGTGAGAGAATCCAAGATATCTTAAATGGTTGAGGATGTGAGTGGACTTTCCTAAAGAGGTACGGTGCTATGACTTAAAGCATGTCTGCCAATAGAGACCAGCATACATAGAGTTAGATTCATTCATTCATTGTTTGTCTCATATCATATTGCATTTATGTTTGTTACGGAATCCTGCCATTTATGTTATTATGGATTTTTAAGCGCCTTCTTGAGTTTCTTTGAAACTCATTCCTTTATTGTACAATGTTGTTAGACTATCCTGCAGTCTGCTGAGTACTATGACGGTCCCTATGAAGAAGCGCAAGGCGAAGAGGCATATCTCCAGGAAGGTGATTGCGGTTACCACAATTACTCTGAAGATCCCACGAGTGGTTATGCTCCGTACGATGCTTAGTCCGACCATTGAGTGGAAGCGTCCTTGTGCCATTTATGAGATTTACACTTACAAGGATGTTGTCTATAAAGTGGAGAACAATTTAGTTACCCAATGTACTTGCTACTGGGATTAGATTTTGTCTAGTTTATTCTCTTAGAGCTACTTTTCCGCTGGATGTAAAGTGGAATTTTTGCCTCACTTTACTTATCTGTTGATACTCTGATTATATCTATTATTCTGATTCATTTATGATTCATTCTTTCTTTATTGGATCTATGATTTATCTTCCGCACTCTTGTTATGATTGTTCATGATTATGTTATTGTTTATGTGGGAGGTTGATCACTCGATACACGATCTTGGCTGTGGATCACACTCTCGGGTATGCCGGATAGGGTACCGGCTGGGAGGGCGTGACAGTCTAAACTTGCCAGGCTGCTGAAAACCCGTGTTCTGACCTACACTCTTAGCCTGAAAGGTAGGAGTGGGGTAGGGTGTAGGTCTCACAAAACGACGGTCATTACGATCCACCAAACCAGAATTCCTTGACTGCCAGGGCTTTTGCACACGAGCACTTTCCTTCTCTGTTTCTTCCAACTTCTTCGAGTTCTGCACCACTTGAGCATAGCTCACTATAGGCTGGACTGTGAGGTAAGCTTTAATGGCATGGCGCAGTCCTTTGAAGAAGTTCTTTGCTTTTGCGAGGTCATCCTTCGAGAGAATGCGGAGCAAAGAAATGAAGCTCCTCGAACTTCTGTTGGTACTCCAACACGGACGAGTTCCTTGAGTCGAGAATCATGAACTCGGCTTCCTTCGCATCTTTCACCGCCTCGGGAAAGTAGTTCATACAAAAAGCCTCTTTGAATAACTCCCAAGTTACAACTCCTGCATGCAAACCTTCCAAAACGCAGGCCGAGTGGAGATCCACCATGCATCGGCTTCTTGTTGCAACTTCATTCGGCAAACAAAATCTTCGAGCTTCCGAGCATTGCAGATGTCGGAAAGCCTTCTCCAACTCACGAAGCCACTTGTTAGGAAACAAGGGGTCCTTGGTAACTCCAGTGAAAGTGGGTACTTGCATCTTCAGAAAACTCTCCATCAGGCGAGTATGAGGAGTTCCAGCTAAACCTCCCGCATTCGGGATCTGCGGCATGAGGATTCACATTAGCACCAGCCCGGGTCTCATTATGCGAGTCATGAAACCCACCAACATCCGGTTGAATTGAGCTTCTTTGTTGCATCATATTGCCCATAATATTGGCAATATCTCAAAAATTTCCAACATTCGGGGCACCAGGGATCTCATGAGTACCCTGATCAACATTTGGTATCTCACCACCTCCATGAGGTACTTCACCACCTCCCTGAGGTATTTCACCACCTCCATGACCACTGGATTCACCACGCCCACTTCTCGGAGTAACCATTCCACAAAACCGAGAACATCAAAATACCGAATTTCGAAGATTCAACATAAACCACAAGTCCAAATGATTTGAAAACTTAAATCATGCTCAAATATATCCATATAGTCATCAAACAATATTCCATAAGGCAAAAATCACATTTTCCAAAAATTCAACAGCAAATGAGGTCTCTGTGACCATTGGTCGAGTGATTGGTCGACTGACCCAGTCGACCAATGCGACCATGCATGATGATCGAAAATTCGCATTATAAGCCTCACTTTCACATTCCAACCTCATTCTAACTTCTTCCAAAGGTGAGAGAGCTCTAGGGAAAGTCTCCAAGAGTTCTCACAAGTGTTCTTGAGGTGATTTAGTGCTTCAACAACAACACCACAACACACCATCTTCACAAACAAGGTAAATCTCTCATTCTTTCTTCCATTTTCATCTTCTCATGCTTGCATTTCAATAAAACCATGCTTTACTTGTATCCAATGATAGAAATCATGCTTAGGAATGCTTAGAAACATATTCCCTAAGTTTTAAATACAATGCCATGCATAGACAACAAGTTTTAACATAATGGTGATCATCTCGCAAAGTTTTATACCGAAATCGATATCTTTAGGAAAAAATCCGTTTTCTCTCAAACCGCTTGAAATTTTCGCACGAGATCAAATGCTACATGCTCAAGATGACATTGTATATAGGTCCATACAATTTGATTTAACCAATTTCAACTTTTCAAAAATCCAATTTTGACCTAAATTGCAAAATCTCCAAATTTCCTTCTTGCTGAATTTTTCGCTTTAATCCAAGTTTTCGATCGATTTTCATCAAACAAACTTCATAGACATGAAATTCCAAGTATTGCGCACATGCTAGTATGTTCAAATCAAATTTCCCCCAAATTTGAAATTTTCCGAAAATTACGAAAATACCCTTTTGGCTCAAATCTTAAGATAGCACTAACTGGAATTGTCTCTTGTCTCTTTCACAGATACACTATGCAAAGGGGAGGGCGAGGACGAGGTAGAGGTCGTGGTCGCATCGTAGGTGCTCTTAGGGGCAAAGGTCAGGTTCCTTCAGAGCCTAGACGGGAGGTTAGGAGACCAGACATGTTTGACACACCTCGGGCCGAGTTCTCGTACGAGGCCTACTTCAGCTACTGCAATATCGAGATGAGACGTCTACCTCACTTACGCCAGCTCGGAGCCTTTAGGATTCGGCGAGAGGTTCGACACATTGCGGTGGACTCATCTCTTCACCGAGGATCTGCCGGTATACCGGAACTAGTGAGGTTGTTCTTTAGCAACCTTACTTACACGGAGGAGGCTCGAGGCCAAGGACATCCACTTAGACTTGTCCTTAGGAGCGGGGTCTTCCGGACTCGGGTTCGCTTCTCTACCCGGACAACGGCTGAGATCTTGCGGGTTCCTTACTATCCACGGCGGTGTGTGTGGATACCTGCGGGAGCGGATCTGGACAGCCATCCGATGCCGTACGAGCTACGCGAGATATGCTCTACGCTATGGGATAGCCGTCGATGCTTCACACCGTGAACCAGGCGGACGGATGACGGATTCTGCACGGATTATCGGTCGCATAGTCGGCCGAAACATTATGCCGAAAGCCGGACATCACCATCGGGTCACGGTGATGGAGGCCTTAGTCATCTACCGCATCTACATGGGCTTCGAGATCGATCTCTCCTACATCATTCAGCGGGTCATGCTTTGGACTTGGTTCTGCGGCCTAGCATGCGGAACCTTTTCTATGGGAGGCTACCGACTTTGATCTTCGGGCATTTCGGGGTGAGTTTCGAGGATACACCGGTGGACACTGGTTCACGGGGATACTCTATTGGGACTCGGACCATTCGTCGGATGAGACTACAGCGATCGAGAGAGATCTCCGGGTCCGGAGGGTGAGGATGATGATGAATCGAGAGGATGAGGATCGGGGGTCGGAGGATGGAGGAGAGGATATCGGTCCCGATAGTGATGATCGGGCCGGAGATGATGCGAGATATGCACGAGGCTGAGCACGTGCATCACGAGTTTCCTTCATCACACTTCGAGGCGGGTGGCCCTTCACATGCGGTTCCGGAGACTTCAGATCTTGGAGCACGGATGAGATCGATGACTTCCATGCTAGAGAGAATGGAGGTCGGACGGGAGCAGATGTACGAGAGGATGGAGTCACGACGGGATAGGATAGAGCATCGGGTGACTCGGCTAGCGGAGGAGTTCGGAGCATACGAGAGATCGAGAAGATCACCTAGATAGACGTACCTTAGGATTTCCATTTATGCATTTCAGATGTAATCGTTGTAAAAAGAAACCTTTGAAATTAATGAAGTTCATTCTGTTTCACTTAATTATTGTATGTTATGCACTTTTCTTTTCCTTGCATTAGTGACATTTGTTCAAGTATAATTATGGTATGTTTATTCAATTCTCTCCTTTTCTCCCCCAACCCCCATCTTTTTTTTTTCTTCTTTTTTTCCCTCCTTCACTCCCCAAGACCCTTTTCCCACCATTGCCCCGGAATGTTCAGTTGTTGTCTTTTGTGGTTAGGATCTCCTCGAACCTTGGGCTCGATACCAATCTGTCACGCCCTCCCGGCCCGGTACCCTATCCGGCATACCCGAGAGTGTGATCCACAGCCCGAAGATCAGGTATCGAGTGATCAACCTCCCACATAAACAATAACATAATCATGAACAATCATAACAAAAGTGCGGAAGATAAACCATAGATCCAATAAAGAAAGAATGAATCATAAATGAATCGGGAATAATAGATGTAATCGGAGTATCAAACGAGATAAGTAAAGTGAGGCAAAAATCCCACTTTACAACCAGTGGAAAAGTAGCTCTAAAGAGAATAAACTAAATAAAATCTAATCCCGGTAGCTAGTACATTGGGTAACTAAATTGTTCTCCACTTTATAGACAACATCCTTATAAGTGTAAATCTCATAAATGGCACAAGGACGCTTCCACTCGATGGTCGGACTAAGCATCGTACGGAGCATAACCACTCGCGGGATCTTCCGAGTAATTGTGGTAACCGCAATCACCTTCCTGGAGATATGCCTCTTCGCCTTGCGCTTCTTCATAGGGACCGTCATAGTACTCGGTACCTGCGGGATAGTCTAACAAACATTGTACAATAAAGGAATGAGTTTCAAAGAAACTCGGTAAAGCGATTAAAATCCATAATAACATAAATGGCGGGATTCCAGAACAAACATAAATGCAATATGATATGAGACAAGCAATGAATGAATGAATCTAACTCTATGTATGCTGGTCTCTATTGGCGAGACATGCTTTAAGTCATAGCACCGTACTTCTTTAGGAAAGTCCACTCACATCCTCAACCATTTAAGATATCTTGGATTCTCTCACGGATCATTTCACCGGTCTTGAGCAGCCGATTGGTAATGGGTCCTTCATCCCTCGGGACAACCATGGCGGGGGTTAAGTCAACACACTCTCTCACAACCATTTGGTATAAGTCTTGGCGCATGTCGGGGTAAAACCTAGCCAAATGCAAGTCTTCTACTTAGTTACATCAAGTCGAGATCCGGATACTTCCATTCCTCGTCCCCGACGATCCTTTCCGGTATCCTTCACACTAGAGTCCTCATAGTCCACGACTACGGACTCATCAACCCTATTGATCATCCACATATGGTAAACGGGAAGCTCTCACGTCCTCTCACGGGTTGGTTACCGGTCTTAAGCGCCCGTGAGCCCAAGTCTAACCATATGCAACCCTACCAATAAATGGCCCCCACAATGTGATTCCTGTCCTCTCACGGGTTGGTTACCGGTCTTGAGCGCCCATGAGTCCCCATTGCTACCACGGGTCGTTCGGTCTCAATACCCCTCCGATTAGGGTCGACATAACAGGACATCCTAGCCAAACACTACTAGACAATCCTAGATATGTCATCCAACGGTTTAGGAAGGTGTCCAGAGGGCATCTCCGGAAACATCCCATAATATTCCCGTAGTAGTCCAAGGACAGAAGTGTCAAAAGGACACCTCTCCTTTCCAAACCATACTTAAGCATACACATGCATCAATTCATATCATCACATATATGGTAACCTCATATATGGAAAGAAATCAATAATTGCAATCACCTTGTATATAATTGGTAAGTAAATCATACATGAGTCAATTCAATATGAATAAGTAATGCTACTGTAATCAAAGTTATGCAACAGTAGTATATCATTGTAAGAATCTAATTTAGGAATCATATCTATGATATTCAAATATAGAAACTAGATTCATGCTATCTATGTAATTAAGGAAATAACCATCCTTACCTTTTATAACTCGCAAAGGAATCCTAAGAAATCAAGTATGATCTTGGCAAACTTGAGAAGAAGGTCCTAAACAAGTATATACAACATATTAGGAAAGATCCCTAACAGAAAAAGATACCAAAACATCCAACACGGACCAATTCCGGAGTTGCTTTGTACTCATTGGTCGAGTGGATTGGTCGCTGGTCCGATCGACCAATCGATCGACCAATGCGAGACCTAACCTAAAAAAAACAGAGTTTTAAGATATGAAATCCGAATTTGGTGGTTCAAAAGGGTACTAATCAAGGGGTAAACTACATCAGTAGTATTCTAACATATAGGGGACCTCAAAACACCAATCAAATCAAGATATCAAGATCCAAATTAGGAAACAAAAAGTTACCATAATTAGATCAACCATGGATCTTGATGAATTTGAAATAGAAAACAAAGACAAGAACAATAGGAGGATGGATCATTGCTTCAGGTAAAGGTGTCATGAAAACATACTTAGATCTTCAAGGAACAAGGCTTAGAAGCATAAATCTAAATAAGGAAATAAAACCTACCATATATGTAACTACCATGCATCATGAAGAACACATAGTATGGTAGAAGAGAACAACTAGAAATTTATAGATTATGGATCATGGAAGGAAAACACAGTAATTAACTACTAATATGATCAATATAGAAGATCCAAAGAGATCAGAATTCAAATCAGAAGTTTAACAAAGATTAGATCATGGTTTGATCATGATTCCCTCAAAAGCTTGCAATGATCATAGTTAAGATCATTGTTCTAGCCTCAAATCCTTAGGATGATCATGAGAACATGTTCGGAGATGTTTGCAACAGAGAATGCAGCATCTCTTCTCTGTCTCAACTCAAAAAGGAAAGAAAAACAAAGATGGAGGAGAAGAAAAGAGAGTAGACATACCTTTTGATGCAAAAAGAAGAGTTTCGACGAAGATCCGTCAAGAAAACACCAAGGATGCAAGGGAGATGACTTGCAGAGGTCTTTGGTTCGTTCCAGAGAGTTTGGAGGCAGCAAATACGAAGTGGACTCGAGATTGGACTTAAATAGAGCAAGAACAACCTAATTGCCAAAGACAGCACTCATTGGTCGAGTGGATTGGTCGACTAGCCCAGTCGACCAATCAGTCGACCAATGCTGACAGCAAGTCCAAAACAGGGAATTGAAGGCCCAGATCAAATCCAATCCTAAAGGGGTTTTGCACACAAGTCAAGTGACTTACCTAATAGGTAGAAATGCCTTCAAACCAAGATAGAGAGCACTCCAAGTCCATCAACTAATCAGATCTTCATCAGGATTCAGTTTCCATAAATAGAACTTCATCATCAACTTTCATGGATTCAAAGCCAGACACCAAGTCCTCCACTGGGATGGCCCAAAGCTGACTTCTTACTTTACTTCGGGTCATCGGACCTACAAATAACAGGGTTTCCGGGTCAAGGTTAGGGCTGGGTTTTACACCACCCATATCCACCACACAAGATCTGAGCATGTCTTCCAATGTCTGAATTGTCCGCTCAGATTGTCCATCAAACTGTGGATGATGAGCTGTACTCAAGTTCAATTGGGTTCCCAAGGCCTTCTGCAAACTATTCCAAAACCTTGAGGTGAACCTAGGATCACGATCCGAAACAATACTCAATGGCACACCATGCAGACGAACCACATTATCCACGTAAAGTCTTGCTAGCTTATCCAGAGTATGAGTGATCTTCATAGGAATGAAGTGGGCTGATTTGGTCAACCTATCAACAATCACCCACACAGTGTCATTGCCTTTACTTGTCCGAGGCAAGCTAGTCACAAAGTCCATAGAGATATCCTCCCACTTCCAACTAGGAATAGGAAGAGGTCGAAGTAATCCAGATGGGGGTTGTCGAACGGCTTTCACACGTTGGCAAGTCTCACACTTGGCAACAAAATCATCAACATCAGCCTTCAGACCAATCCACCAAAAATGTTCCTTCAAGTCCTTGTACATCTTGGTGCTTCCCGGGTGTATAGTAAAGACTCGATCGTGTGCTTCCTTCAATATTTCTTTCTTAATTTCTTCGTTTGTGCACGCACAGTCTTCCTCTAAACAATAAAGCACCATCCATGGATATACCAAAGTCGGGGGTCCGACTCAGGATTCGAGAAATCTTCTCAACTTTGATCAAAAGCACTTGATCAGAACTCTGCAGAGCAACAATCTTATCTCTAAGACCAGATCTTGCCGTCATGGCAGAAAGAATAAAATCAGAATTCTCAGGGACAATTTCCAAATCAAAACTCTCCATAGAAGACCACAATGGTAAACTCAAAGCATTCAAATCCAAAGTCTTCTTCTGGTTCTTCCTACTAAGAGCATCAGCAACAACATTTGCTTTCCCAGGGTGATACTGAATATCACAATCATAATCGGAGACTAGTTCCAACCATCTCCTTTGTCGCATGTTCAACTCCTTTTGGGTGAAGAAGTATTTCAAACTCTTATGATCCGTGAAAATGGCAATCTTCTCACCGTAGAGGTAATGTCTCCAAATCTTCAAAGCAAAGACAACAGCGGCAAGTTCTAGATCGTGAGTGGGGTAATTCCGCTCATAATCTTTCAATTGCCGAGAAGCATAGGCTACGACCTTGCCATGTTGCATCAGTACGCAACCCAATCCAATTTTTGACGCATCGGTATAAACTGTCATACCACCGGAACTATCAGGTATAGTCAAAACCGGGGCACTTGTCAATCTATCTTTCAACTCTTGGAAATTCTTCTCACAGGCGTCAGACCAAACAAACTTTTCTTCTTTCCTGGTCAACTTAGTCATAGGAGCAGCCAACCAAGAAAAATTCTCAATAAACCTTCTGTAGTAACCCGCCAATCCAAGAAAACTTCTTATTTCCGTTACCGACTTCGGTCTTTCCCAATCGGCCACAGCTTGAACCTTTTCAGGATCGACACGAATACCTTCGGCTGAAACCACATGACCAAGGAATACTACTCTCTTAAGCCAGAAATCACACTTGCTAAACTTAGCGAACAACTTCTTTTCTCGCAACCTTTGCAAAGTGAAACTTAGATGACTCGCATGCTCTTCTTCGCTCTTCGAATAGATCAGGATGTCATCAATGAAAACAATCACAAACTTATCAAGCACATCGTGAAATACTCGGTTCATGAGGTCCATGAACACCGCAGGAGCATTGGTCAATCCGAAGGGCATGACTCTAAACTCGTAGTGACCAAACCGCGTTCGGAAAGCTGTCTTGAAGATATCACTAGACTTCACTTTCAATTGGTGATATCCGGACCTTAAGTCAATCTTTGAGAACACAATCGCACCCTTCAACCGATCGAAGAGATCATCTATTCCGGGCAGCGGGTATCTATTCTTGATAGTCAGCTTATTCAACTCACAGTAGTCGATGCACAAGCGCATACTACCGTCTTTCTTCTTGACAAATAAGACCGGAGCTCCCCAAGGTGACACACTAGGCTGTACGAAACCTCTATCAATGAGCTCATTCAACTGATTTTGCATCTCTTTCAACTCAGTAGGAGCCATCCTATACAGAGCTTTAGATACCGGAGCGGCACCAGGGACGAGATCAATAGAAAACTCGACATTCCTGTCTGGAGGCACTCCCGATAGATCATCAGGGAAGACATCAACAAAGTCACAGACAACCCTGACTTCATCGACTCTTTTCTCCACTTTACCCTTGCCTTCGATGAAGCATCATCCACTAGGGCATAGACTTGCATCAGTGCAGACAGCACCTTCTTACAAACCCTTCTCTTTTCACCCTGAAATTCTAAGACCGGACTTCCACAAATATGGAACTGAATCTTCTTTGAGGAACAAAGGAACACAGCTTTGTGGGCTGTTAACCAATCAATTCCCAAAATAACATCGAAGTCCTTCATATCAAGAATTACAAAATTGGCTTCCAAGTCCTTCTCACCAATCAACACAGGACATTTAGATAACCCCTTATCTAGTTTCACAACAGGACCACTAGGTGTACTAATCAATAAACAACTAGACAACTTCACAGGGATTAGGTTAGTCTTCTTGATGAATGCAAATGACATGAACGAATGAGATGCACCCGTATCAAATAAGACAAATGCAGAAATAGAAGCAACTAACAATGTACCTGTAATCACTTCATGGCTTGGATCCTGCTCAAAGACCGGAAATACTGAAAACTCTACCGAGGGAGGAGGCAGGAGCACTCTTCACCACCGGAGCAGCTGTTGGACAGGCCGCTTCGGACAGGCACGAGCGAAATGACCAGCTTGCTTGCAGTAGAAGCAAACAGGATTGCTGGGTCCAACAGGGGTGGCTGCAACAGAGGGCTTCTGAACAAAAGGCCTAGCACTTGCACTTGCTGGTGGTCGGTTTCCGCCATACTGTCTAAACTGGCCGGGCTGCTGAAAACCCGAGTTCTGACCGACACTCTTAGGCTGAAAGGTAGGAGTGGGGTAGGGTGTAGGTCTCACAAAACGCCGATCATTACGATCCACCAAACCAGAGTTCCTTGGCTGCCAGGGCTTTTGCACACGTGCACTTTCCTTCTCTGTTTCTTCCAATTTCTTCGAGTTCTGCACCACTTGAGCATAGCTCACTATAGGCTGGACTGTGAGGTAAGCTTTAATGGCAGGGCGCAGTCCTTTGAAGAACTTCTTCGCTTTGGCGAGGTCATCCTTCAGAGAATCTGGAGCAAAGAAATGAAGCTCCTCGAACTTCTGTTGGTACTCCAACACAGACAGAGATCCTTGGGTAAGAACCATGAACTCCGCTTCCTTCGCATCTTTCACCGCCTAGGGAAAATAATTCATACAAAAAGCCTCTTTGAACAACTCCCAAGTTACAACTCCTGCATGCAAACCTTCCAAAACAGCCGAGTGGAGATCCACCATGCATCGGCTTCTTGTTGTAACTTCGTTCAAAGAACAGAATCTTCTGAGCTTCCGAGCATTGCAGATGTCGGAAAGCCTTCTCCAACTCACGAAGCCACTTGTTAGGAAACAAGGGGTCCTTGGTAACTCTAGTGAAAGTGGGTACTTGCATCTTCGTAAAACTCTCCATCAAAGTAGTATGAGGAGTTCTAGCTAAACCTCCCGCATTCAGGATCTGCGGCATGAGGATTCACATTAGCACCAACTCGAGTCTCATTATGCGAGTCATGAAACCCACCAACATCCGGTTGAACCGAGCCGCTTGTCGTCGCATCATATTGCCCATAATATTGGCAATATCTCGGAAACTTCCAACATTCGGGGCACCGGGTATCTCATGGGTACCCTGATCAACATTAGGTATCTCACCACCTCCATGAGGTATTTCACCACCTCCTTGAGGTATTTCACCACCTCCTTGACCACCTGGATTCACCACGCCCACTTCTCGGAGTAACCATTCTCGCAAAACCGAGAACATCAAAATACCGAATTTCAAGTTTCAACATAAACCACAAGTCCAAATGATTTGAAAACTTAAATCATGCTCAAATATATCCATATAGTCATCAAACAATAATCCATAAGGCAAAAATCACATTTTCCAAAAATTCAACAGCAAATGAGATCTCTGTGACCATTGGTCGAGTGACTGGTCGATCGACCCAATGACCAATGAGTCGACCAATGCGTGCATGTAATGCGAAAATTCGCATTATAAGCCTCATTTCCACATTCCAACTTCATTCTATCTTCTTTCAAAGGTGAGAGAGCTCCAGGGAAAGTCTCCAAAGGTTCTCACAAGTGTTCTTGAGGTGTTTTGGTGCTTCAACAACAACACAACAACACACAATCATCACAAACAAGGTAAATCTCTCATTCTTTCTTCCATTTTCATCTTCTTATGCTTGCATTTCAATCAAAACCATGCTTTGCTTGTATCCAATGCTAGAAATCATGCTTAGGAATGCTTAGAAACATATTCCCTAGGTTTTAAACACAATGCCATGCATAGACAACAAGTTCTAACACATTGGTGTTCATCTCGCAACGTTTTCATACCGAAATCGTTATCTTTAGAAAAATTTCGTTTTCGCACGAGATCAAATGCTACATGCTCAAGATGATATTGTAGATAGGTCCATAAAATTTGATTAAACCAATTTCAACTTTTCAAAAAATCCAATTTTGACCTAAATTGCAAAATCCCCAAATTTCCTTCTTGCTGAATTTTTCGCTTTATTCCAAGTTTTCAATCGATTTTCTTCAAACAAACTTCATAGACATGAAATTCAAAGTATTGCGCACATGCTAGTATGTTCAAATCAAATTTCCCTCAAATTTGAAATTTTCCAAAAAATTACGAAAATACCCTTTTGGCTCAAATCTTAAAGTAGCACTAACTGGAATTGTCTCTTGTCTCTTTCACAGATACACACTATGCAGAGGGGAGGGCGAGGACGAGGTAGAGGTCGTGGTCGCATTGTAGGGGCACTTAGGGGCAGAGGTCAGGTTCCTTCAGAGCCTAGACAGAAGGTTAGGAGACCAGACATGTTCGACACACCTCAGGCCAAGTTCCTGTACGAGGCCTACTTCAGTTACTGTAATATTGAGATGGGACGTCTACTTCACCTACGCCAGCTCAGAGTCTTTAGGATTCGGCAGAGATTCGACACGTTGCAGTGTGGACTCATCTCTTCACCGAGGATCTGCCGGTATACCCGGAGCTAGTGAGGTTGTTCTTCAGCAACCTTACCTACACAGAGGAGGCTCGAGGCCAAGGACATCCACTTAGACTTGTCCTAAGGAGCAGGGTCTTCCGGACTCAGATTCGCTTTTCCACCCTAGCACTGGCTGAGATCTTGCATGTTCCTTACTATCCTCAGGCAGTGTGTGTGGATACCCGCAGGAGCATATCCGGACAGCCATCCGATGCCGTACGAGCTTCGCGAGATATGCTCTAAGCTATGGGATAGTCGTCGATGCTTCACTCCGTGGACCAGCGGACGGATGACGGATTCTCGCACGGATTATCGGTCGCATAGTCGGCCGAAACATTATGCCGAAGGCCGGACATCACCATCGGGTCACGGTGATGGAGGCCTTAGTCATCTACCGCATCTACATGGGCTTCGAGATCGATCTCTCCTACATCATTCAGCAGGTCATGCTGGACTTGGTTCTGCGGCCTAGCATGCGGAACCTTTGCTATGGGAGGTTACCGACCTTGATCTTCGGGCATTTCGGGGTGAGTTTCGAGGATACACCAGTGGACACCGGTTCACGGGGATACTCAATCGGGACTCGGACCATTCGTCGATGAGACTGCAGCAGCCCGAGAGATCTCCCGGTCCGGAGGGTGAGGATGATGAGGAATCGGAGGATGAGGATCAGGAGTCGAGGATGGAGGAGAGGATATCGGTCCCGATAGTGATGATCGGGACGGAGATGATACGGATATGCACGAGGCTGAGCCGGTGCATCACGAGTTTCCTTCATCACACTTCGAGGCAGGTGGCCCTTCACATGCGGTTCCGGAGACTTCAGATCTTGGGGCACGAGATGAGATCGATGACTTCCATGCTAGAGAGGATGGAGGTCGGACAAGAGCAGATGTACGAGAGGATGGAGTCACGACAGGATAGGATAGAGCATCAGGTGACTCAGCTAGCGGAGGAGTTCAGAGCATACAGAGATCAGAGAAGATCACCTAGATAGACTGTACCCTAGGGTTTCCATCAGATGTAATCGTTGTAAAAGCTTTTGAAATTAATGAAGTTCATTTTGTTTCACTTAATTATTGTATATTATGCACCTTTCTTTTCTTTGCATTAGTGACATTTGTTTAAGTATAATTATGGTATGTTATTCAGAAATGTTCTGTTATGCTTCATAGGTTAAGTTTCTAATCCAAGTGTTCTATTATTCACTTCTAAGAGTAGAAAAGTCATTTCAGATCAATGACTCAGGAATGTTCAGTTATTGTCTTTTGTGGTTAGGATTTCCTCGAACCTTGGGCTCTGATACCAATCTGTCACATCCTCCCAGCCGGTACCCTATCTGGCATACCCGAGAGTGTGATCAGAATTCAAATCAGAAGTTAAACAAAGACTAGATCATGGTTTGATCATGATTCCTTCAAAAGCTTGCAATGATCATGGTTAAGACCATTGTTTTAGCCATTAATCCTTAGGATGATCATGAGAGACAAGTCCAGAGATGTTTGCAACAGAGAATGCAGCATCTCCTCTACTGTCTCAACTCAAAAAGGAAAGAAAAACAGAGATGGAGGAGAAGAAGAGAGTGTAGACATACCTTTGATGCAAAAGGAAGAGTTTTGACGAAGATCCGTCAAGAAAATCACCAAGGATGCAAGGGAGATGACTTGCAGAGGTCTTTGGTTCGTTCCAAAGAGTTTGGAGGCAGCAAATACGAAGTAGACTCGAGATTGGACTTAAATAGAGCAAGCAAAACCTAATTGCCAAAGACAGCACTCATTGGTCGAATGGATTGGTCGACCAATCAGTCGACCAATGCAGACAGCAATTCCAAAACAGGGAATTGAAGACCCAGATCAAATCCAATCCTAAAGGGGTTCTGCACACATAACAAGTGACTTACCTAATAGGTAGAAATGCCTTCAAACCATGGTAGAGAGCACTCCAAGTCCATCAACTAATCCGATCTTCATCAAGATTCAGTTTCCATAAATAGAACTTCATCATCAACTCTCATGGATTCAAAGCCAGACACCAAGTCCTCCACTGGGATGGCCCAAAGCTGACTTCTTACTTTACTTCGGGTCACTGGACCTACAAATAACAAGGTTTCCGGGTCAAGGTTAGGGCTGAGTTTTACAGAAATAAGGTAAAGGTTACAACCAGATCTCCAAAGAAGGGAAATAAAAAGGTAAGCAACCAAGTTACTGTCACATCCTCCCAGCCGGTACCCTATCTGGCATACCCGAGAGTGTGATCCACAGCCCGAAGATCAGGTATCGAGTAATCAACCTCCCACATAAACAATAACATAATCATGAACAATAATAATAAAAGTGCGGAAGATAAACCATAGTTCCAATAAGGAAAGAATGAATCATAAATAAATCAGAGTACTAGATATAATCAGAGTGACAAAACAGATAAGTAAAGTGAGGCAAAATCCCACTCTACAACCAGCGGAAAAGTAGTTCTAAAAGAGAATAAGCAAGACAAAATCTAATCCCAGTAGCAAGTACAATGGGTAACTAAATTGTTCTCCACTTTATAGACAACATCCCTATAAGTGTAAATCTCATAAACAGCACAAGGGCGCTTCCACTCAATGGTCGGACTAAGCATCGTACGGAGCATAACCACTCGCGGGATCTTCAGTGTAATTGTTGTAACCGCAATCACCTTCCTGGAGATATGCCTCCTCACCTTGCGCTTCTTCATAGGGACCGTCATAATATTCAAGACTGCACTGGGAATAGTCTAACAAACATTGTACAATAAAGGAATGAGTTTCAAAGAAACTCGGTAAAGGCGCTTAAATCCATAATAACATAAATGGCAGGATTTCAGAACAAACATAAATGCAATATGGTATGAGACAAGCAATGAATGAATGAATCTAACTCTATATATGCTGGTCTCTATTGGCAGACATGCTTTAAGTCATAGCACCGTACTTCTTTAGGAAGGTCTCAATCACTCATCATCAGTTGGTAATGGGTCCGGCATCCCTCGGGACATTCCATGGCTGGGGTATAGGTCACCATTGGTCTAAGTACCGGCGCATGTCAGGGTAAAGCCTAGCCAAATGCAAGTCTTCTACTTAGTTACATCAAGTCGATCCGGATACGTCCATTCCTCGTCCCTGACGATCCTTTCCGGTATCCTTCACACTAGAGTCCTCATAGTCCCTGACTACGGACTCATCAACCCTATTGATCATCCACATATGGTAAACGGAAAGCTCTCACGTCCTCTCACGGGTTGGTTACCGGTCTTATGGGCCCGTGAGCCCAAGTCTAACCATATGCAACCCTACCAATAAATGGCCCCCACAATGTGATTCCTGTCCTCTCACGGGTTGGTTACCGGTCTTGAGCGCCCATGAATCCCCATTGCTACCACGGGTCGTTCGGTCTCAATACCCCTCTGATTAGGGTCTGACATAACAGGACATCCTAGCCAAACACTACTAGACAATCCTAGATATGTCATCCAACAGGTTAGGAAGGTGTCCATAGGGCATCTCCGGAAACATCCCATAATATTCCCGTAGTAGTCCAAGGACAGAAGTGTCAAAAGGACACCTCTCCTTTCCAAACCATACTTAAGCATACACATGCATCAATTCATATCATCACATATATGGTAACTTCATATATGGAAAGAAATCAATAATTACAATCACTTTGTATATAATTGGTAAGTAAATCATACATGAGTCAATTCAATATGATTAAGTAATGCTACTGTTATCAAGATTATGCAACAGTAATATATCATTGTAAGAATCTAATTAAGGAAATAAATCAATGATATTCAAATATAGAAACTAGATTCATGCGATCTATGTTGTTAAAGAAGTAACCATCCTTACCTTTTATAACTCGCAAAGGAATCCTAAGAAATCAAGTAAGATCTTGGCAAACTTGAGAAGAAGGTCCTAAACAAGTGTATACAACATATTAGGAAAGATCCCTAACAGAAAAGATACCAAAACATCCAACACGGACCAATTCCGGAGTTGTTGTACTCATTGGTCGAGTGGATTGGTCGATCGGTCCAATCGACCAATCAATCGACCAATGCAGACAGTAGCCTAAAAAAACAGAGTTTTAAGATATAAAATCCGAATTTGGTGGTTCAAAAGGGTACTAACCAAGGAGTAAACTACATCAGTAGTATCCTAACATATAGGGGACCTCAAAACACTAATCCAATCAAGCCATCAAGATCCAAATTCGGAAACAAAAAGTTACCATAATTAGATCAACCATGGATCTTGAAGAATTCAAGATAGAAATCAAAGACAAGAACAATAGGAGAATGGATCATTGCTTCAGGTAAAGGTATCATGAAAAGCATACTTAGATCTTCAAGGAAATAGGCTTAAAAGCATAAATCTAAATAAGGAAACAAAACCTACCATATATGTAACTATCATGATTCATGAAGAAAACATGGTATGGTAGAAGAGAAACAACTAGAGATTGATAGATCATGGATCATGAAAAGAAAACACAGAAATTGACTACTAACATGATCAATATAGAAGATCCAAGGAGATCAGAATTCAAATCAGAAGTTAAACAAAGACTAGATCATGGTTTGATCATGATTCCTTCAAAAGCTTGCAATGATCATGGTTAAGACCATTGTTTTAGCCATTAATCCTTAGGATGATCATGAGAGACAAGTCCAGAGATGTTTGCAACAGAGAATGCAGCATCTCCTCTACTGTCTCAACTCAAAAAGGAAAGAAAAACAGAGATGGAGGAGAAGAAGAGAGTGTAGACATACCTTTGATGCAAAAGGAAGAGTTTTGACGAAGATCCGTCAAGAAAATCACCAAGGATGCAAGGGAGATGACTTGCGAGAGGTCTTTGGTTCTGTTCCAAAGAGTTTGGAGGCAGCAAATACGAAGTAGACTCGAGATTGGACTTAAATAGAGCAAGCAAAACCTAATTGCCAAAGACAGCACTCATTGGTCGAATGGATTGGTCGACCAATCAGTCGACCAATGCAGACAACAATTCCAAAACAGGGAATTGAAGACCCAGATCAAATCCAATCCTAAAGGGGTTCTGCACACATAACAAGTGACTTACCTAATAGGTAGAAATGCCTTCAAACCATGGTAGAGAGCACTCCAAGTCCATCAACTAATCCGATCTTCATCAAGATTCAGTTTCCATAAATAGAACTTCATCATCAACTCTCATGGATTCAAAGCCAGACACCAAGTCCTCCACTGGGATGGCCCAAAGCTGACTTCTTACTTTACTTCGGGTCACTGGACCTACAAATAACAAGGTTTCCGGGTCAAGGTTAGGGCTGGGTTTTACAGTTACAGTTTCTTCTAACTTATACAATGTCTCCTTAATAACATAATCATAAGAAACTAAACCAGGCTGGATCTACTCATGACAAATGAGTCTTGAACTCATAGCCTTCACAGATGTAGTCACTGTAGCCAAAGTGGTATGAGTCACCAACTTAGTCCTCAAAGTGTTGACCGTCACAGTCAACAGTAGTAGTACCTGTAGAAAAGTCTAACAAAATATGTTTCAAAAAGGAGTGAGTTCAAAAGAACTCAGCAAGGAAAGCTATTCCATAATAACATAAATCATATGATGCACAGCATAGCATGATGCAATATGATATGAGACATATGATGCAAACATGAATCTAACATTACGTATGCTGGTCATCTAGGGTAGACATGCTTTAAGTCATAGCACCATACTCCTTTAGGTAGTCTCAGTCACTCATCACCGGGGGGAATTGGGTCCTGCATCCCTCTCAGACAAATCCATGGTTGGGGGTTTCGATCACCACTCTCTCACATCACCATTTGGTCTAAGTATTGGCGCATGTCAAGGTAAAGCCTAGCCCTATGCAAGTCATCTACTTAGTCATATCATGTCAGTTCCAGATACGTCCATTGCTCCCCTCTCGGGATCCTTTCTGGTATCCTTCACACTAGAGTCACGAATATTACCCACCGGACTCATCAACCCTATTGGTCATCCACAAATAGTAGATAGGAAGCTCTCACGTCCCCTCATGGATCATTTCACCGGTCTTGAGTGCCCGTGAGCCCAAGTCTAGCCATTTGCAACCCTACCAATAAATGGCCCCTTTCGGGTATCTGCAATGCAATTTATGTCCTCTCACGGAATGGTTACCGGTCTTGAGTGCCCACAAATCCACACTACTACCACGGGTCGTTCAGTCTCAATGCCCTTCCGATTCGGGTTTGATATGACAAAGACATCTTAGCCATACATCTAGACAAGTCCTATGTATGTCATCCAATGATCCAAGAAAGCGTCAATGGGCATCTTCGGAGAATATTCCATACTATTCCCTCCGATGTCCAAGGATAGAAGTACCAATAGGGCACTCCCCAATCCCAAATCATACCTAAGCAATCACATGCTTATTTCCATCCATTACATATCAACAATACATTATCATATTGAAAGTATGTCATAACATCTCATAATACAGTGTATAAATAAATGACAAGAATTAGTAAACATGATAAACCAAGTAATTAAGCTTGGTGCTACTGTCATAAGGTAACTACAGTAGTCATATGATGTCTAAAATCAATTAATAAGTTAAGTCTACTAAGTTACCAACAATAGTGTAAAAGTCATACAGTCTATGTTATATGGCAATAACCGTCCTTACCTCAAATTGTGAAGAAGATGATCCGAAGTCCCAAGAGAATGGTCCAATTATAGTCTTAAAGCCCTAAACAAACATACATAAATGATTAGAGAAGAAATCAAAACAATCGGAGATCGAATGGATCAAAACTGGGCAAAAGTTGCTGACAGCAACCTTGTTGGTCAATACCTTGGGTCGATGGTATCGACCCACTGTATCAACCCAAGGTCTCGGATAGCAAGTTGGGTTATTGGCTCAAAGTTGGTCTTCCGGGTCTCAGATCGATATGAAACTTGGGGAGCAGCTCAAACACTATATAGAGACACTAATTATCAAGGAATTAACATGATCCAATGGTCAATTTAGAAATCCCCAAATTGGCATATCAAGTTCAAGAGTTGGAATTCATGGTCTTCAATGGAATCAATTGCAAATGCAAGAGAGCTTAGGAATTTAATCAATAGAATGATGAGCAGCAGAATATAGACAATTACTAGCATATAATCAGACCTCATTGCTAAAGAAAATCAGATTAAGAAAATGAACTCATGTTGCCATGAAGGGGAATCAAAGTAAGAGAGCAAGAACATCAAGTTTCCTAATGAAATCAATGCAATTTCAAGGGAGATCAAGGATTTAATCAAGAGAATGATAAGCAATAGATTAGGAATGATTATTAACATATAATCAGACTTAGCATACTATAGAAATCAGTTTAGGAGATGAAATCATGTTGCTATGGAGGAATTTCATAAGAAAGACAAGGTTAAGAATCGATATGAGATACATAGTGTCACATCCACCCAGCCAGTACCCTATCTGGCATACCCGAGTGTGTGATCCATAGTCCACAAGATCCAGTAGTTAGTGAAATCATCCTCCCACATTCACAACAATATAATCAAGAACAAGACTAAATAAATGTTAACAATATTATTCAAATGAATCATAGATAAGTAACGAGATAATCATCAGAGTACGGAAAAGATACCAATAGATATATAAATCAAAAGTAGAGTGAGGCGAAATCTCACTCCACGAGTACAGCGGAATGTAGTTCGAAAAACAAATGGGATTACAACTGATTCTAAAGACAAGAAAGAAAGATATAATCTAACTAAACTAGAGTCTTTTCTACTTTATAAAAGATGTCTTCATAAACATAGACTTCATCGATTATGCTCAGACGCTCCCACTCCACAGTAGGGCTAATCCTGGTAATAAGAGAGACCACTCGAGGAATCCTCACAGTAATCTTCGTAATCGCCAACACTTTGCGTATGGTACGCTTCTTCATCTTGCGCTTCCTCATATTGCGCTTCATAGCCATCAAAACCTATAGAATAGTCTAACAAAAGATATTGTACAAAAAGGAGTGAGTTTCAAAAGAAACTCAGCAAGGCAAGTTATTCCATAATAGCATAAATAACATAGTATCACAAACAAAGCATAAAATAATATGATATGAGACAACAATGCATGTATGAGTCTAACTCTATGTATGTTGGTCTCTATAGGCAGACATGCTTTAAGTCATAGCACCATACTTCTTTGGGTAGGTCTCATCACACAACGCCGGTTGGTAGTGGGTCCTTCATCCATCTTGGACAATCCATGGTTAGGGGTTAAGTTACCTCTCTCTCACATCACCGTTTGGTCTAAGTATTGGCGCATGTCAAGGTAAAGCCTAGCCCAATGCAAGTCTTCTACTTAGTCATATCAACTCAGATCCAGATACGTCCATTCCTCGCCCCTGGCGATCCTTTCCAGTATCCTTCACACTAGAGTCAGCGTATCCGACTCTCTCAAATACGGACTCATCAACCCTATAGGTCATCCACATATAGTAAACGGGAAGCTCTCATGTCCTCTCACCGGGTTGGTTACCGGTCTTGAATGCCCATGAGCCCAAGTCTATCCATATGCAACTCTACCCACAAATGGTCCCCACAAAGTGATTCATGTCCCCTCACGGATATAACTCACCGGTCTTGAGCACCCATGAATCCCCATTGCTACCACGGGTCGTTTGGTCTCAATACCCTTCCGATTCGGGTCTGATATAACAAGGGTATAACCTAGCCAAACACTGCTAGACAAGTCCTAGGTATGAAAACCAATAATCCGGGAAAGCGTCAAAGGGCAACATTGGAAATATCCCATACTACTCCCAATGAGGTCCAAGGATAGAAATGTCAAAAGGACATTCCCCAATCCCAAATCATACCTAAGCAATCACAATCATTATTCAGTCATATCATCCACGACAAATATCTCATCATGTGAAAGAGTATAATAAGACAAGATTAAATAAATAAAGAAACATACATGAGAAAGTATTCATACATAATCAAGTACATAAAGTAAATAAGGAATAAGATTCTAATGTACTTGTAGCATTCATATCATAATAGAAACTAACATAACAGTAGCAAATCTAATTAGTTCCCAAATTAGAAACTAAATCTATGCAAATCTATGTTAATATGGTAACAACTTTCCTTACCTTAAATAGATCCGAGAATATTCCGGACGGACAAGAGGATGAATCCAAAGTTAGCAAATAAACCCTAGAATAGCATCACACAATCATTAGGAAGTAGTCCTAAAAGAATAAGCATGATTTGAATCAAATCGGACGAAGAAAACAGATTCTGCTGTTGCGGGTTGATTGGCTGGGTAGCATTGGCCAGTCGACCCAGACTGAGCAAATCCGAAAATAAAAAGGGAATCTTGATCCGAAGCCTATGCTACACAAACTGGAATGCGACGAAACTTGGAGGGATTGTCTAACACAGTAGTCTAAGACTAAAAAGCATAATTTAGACATCAAACCACCATTAAAACATTACTTACTAATTTAGAACCATAGTTTCTATTTTGGTAAAAATCATAGTTTTCATTGGAAACATGCTATGAATGAAAGAGATGAACTAGATATGATTAGATCTCATTCTAGTACAAGAACACAGTAGATCAGAGGAATGAATAATCATAGAGAAGCATCTATAATACTAGAATGAATCAAAATAGGAAATATTATCATAATTTAAGAAGAAATCATAAGAATCATGTCAAGAATGAATGAGATGATCATAGTACAAGATAATGAAAAGAGATTGTAAAGATATGATTACAAGGTTGCAGCATCTTCATCATAATCTCAGTTCAGAGATGAGAGTGATCATGGAAAGAATAAATCATTAACATAAAAGATAGATTACTAACCTTTAATTGAAGAACAAGAGAGAGAGTTTGCAAGATTGCAAGATTAGGTCTTCTTCTTCACTCTTGGAGGCTTGGAGATGGTTTCCCTTCGTTCTCTAAGTGTTATGGAGGATAGGGATACTAAAATCACAAAGTCATGGGGTATATATAGCAAGATTCTCAAAACAGAAGATTCTGTTCGAGTTCAGTAACTCTGGGTCGATTGGCTGGGTAGCATGGCCCAGTCGACCCAAGCACTCGACCCAGGCTGACAGCAAAGCCAAAAATAGGGATTTGAGGGTCTTCCACTACTCGGAATCAAACGAAACTTTAAACACATATTCTATAACATACCTAGCATGGGAAAATGGCTTTAAATCATATCCCACCAAGCTCTAAGGTCATCAACTAATCTTCTATTCATCAAGGTGCAGTCTCTTCTCTATATCCAACACTGTCTTCAAGTATGGGGCATCATCTTCAATCTCCATAGGTTCGAAGTTGAACACTATATCTTCTACCAATATGGCCCATAGTTGACTTTCACTTCTACTTCGGGTCTTCGGACCTACAATCAAAGAGTATCCGGGTAAAGGTTAGGGCCGGGTTTCACACATAGCATTGATAGAATGAATGGGGGTTTATATGAATCACAAGAGACATTAGAAGAGGTGGTTGCAAGGTTGCAACACCTCCTTCATAGCCCCAACAGAAAGAGTAAGGTGAGGTAGAAGTAGATTAGAGAGAGAGTGAGAGATTACATACCTTGTAGAATAGATTAGAGAAGAGAGACAAAGGATTCTTGAAGAAGATCAACACCCAAGACAAGGAGGAGGCTTAGAGGAGCTTTCCCACGTTCTCAGATGTTGAAATGCGTGAAATAATGTTTTAGGTTCGAGGTTTCACTTAAAAGGAGGAAGGAATATCCAAAAGCACCTTTTCATTTGAATCCGGGCTTGTTGGGTCGATGCTCTTGGTTGATGGTATCGACCCACAGTATCGACCCAAAGTAGTTTCAACAGAATTTTCAGAAATAGTTCAGCAACTTCGGGTAGGGATTTGGAGGGCTATACGGGGTCAAATTGAGTGGGGTTTTCTCCTACAAGTCCATCAAGAAGTCTAGTTTCAAGAAATACCTTCGGATTGAGCACAGGAGTTCATTAGGTGTTTCAACTAATTCACCCCTCTTTGGTGTGCAGATTCAAAACTAACACTGACAATGCTCTCAAGTGAGGGGCATCATCGTCAATGTCCATGGGCTTGGGCTCCGACACTAAATCATCAACCAAAAGGGTCCACAAGTCTCTTTTCCCCCACTTTGGGTCTTCGGACTTGAAAACATAACAAATTCCGTGCCGGGTCAGGGTAAGTATAAGGGCGGACATTACAAATCTACCCTAAGGGAAAGGTCTGGCATGACTTCCTAAGGCTTTCAAAGATAACAACATTGAAATCAAGGTCCGACTTCAAGGTCTAACATTAAACAAGTCTTTCTTTATCCCAAAACAAATAGGGTGTCCTGGTTAGATTTGGGCTAGATTTTACACCCCAATCCCAAGTTATACCTAAGCAATCACATACTCAAGTCCATCATATCCTATACATTCGATACATCATCATGATAGAAGTTAAATCATAACATCGAAATGATCCATCATATATACAAGTAACAAGAATGATAAGTCATTATCACAAGAGTATATGAAATCACAATACTACTGTTCTAAAGCATGTATAGCAGTCCTATGATATTCAAAAGCAATTAAAAGGCTATATTCACTAAGTTATGAGTATCAAGATATAAGTACATAGCCTATGTATTTATAGCGATAACCATCCTAACCTTATGTTGAGTTGATGACGATCCAAGAGTTACAAAGGAATGATCCAATAGTAGTGTTAAGACCCTAAACAAACATAAATAAGAGATTAGAGAAGAAATCGGGAAGGTCGGAGGTCGAACGGGTCAAAACTGGTTGAAGTTGCTGTCAGCAACAAGTTTGGTCGATGCTCTTGGTCGATGGCATCGACCAAGGATGATCAACCAAAATAGTCTCGGGGCTGCATAATGGATTTTGGGGATTTTGGTCCGAAATTGGTCTTTCGGGGCTCGGATTGATCCGGAACTTGTAGGGATGCTTAAGAACAGTATGAGAACACTACAAATCAAGGAATTAACATAATCTAATGGTCTAAATAGAAAGCCCCAAATTGAGCTACTAAGTTCAATAGACAAGAATCATAGCATGGATTGAAATCGATTGCATTTGCATTGAAAAGGCATGCATTAGCTAGGGGAATTTATAGGAATTGAATTAGGATCATATGCTAGCCTTAAATATAGACATAGCACCCTATATACCTCAGTTCATAATAAGAAAGCATGAAGTTAAGAAGAAAATCAAGGAATGCATATGCAAGGCTTGAAATGAGAGCATAGCATCAATGGACAAGGGAGAGAATCATAGGTTAAGCAAGAGTGAACACATGGAGTGATGGTTGCAAGGTTGCAGCATCAACTCCAAGGCTTCAACAACAATAAAAGGAGTAGAAAAGAATAGAATAGAGAGTGAGAGTAATGAATCATACCTTGTCGATGTTGATGGAGACAAGGAACAATGATTGACAATGATTTGGGTGAAATCTTCCTCACCAATGCCAAGGATGTCACATCCCCCTAGCCGGTACCCTAACTGGCATACCCGAGAGAGTGATCCACAGCCCCAAAGATCAAGTATCGAGGAAATCATCCTCCCACATATACAATAACATAATCATAAACAGGAGATAATCATGGTTTAAATATTATAAACAAAAGATTAAAATCAAGAAATGAATAATCAATATAATCAGAATGTGGAAAATGATACCAGATATCTGAAGATATCAAAAGAAGTAAAGAGAGGCAGAAACTCACTCCACAGATACAGCGGAACGTAGTATGTAAGTCTAAAGGAATTACAACTAAAACAAAAGAAAATAAGAAAGACAACTAAACTTAAGAGTCTTCTATCCTATAGATGACATCTTCAAAATAGTGGACTTCGTCAGTCCAACAGAGATGCTCCAACTCCACGTTACGTCTAATCGTAGTATGCAACTTGATCGCTTGAGGGATCATCAGTGTAATCTTGATTGTCGCCAACACCTTGCGTGTAGTACGCTTCATCGGCTTGCGCTTCATTGTACTGTCCTTCATAGTAGTCAGTACCTGTAGAATAGTCTAACAAAAGATTGTACAAAAAGGAATGAGTTTCGAAAGAAACTCAGTAAGGCAAGTTAACTAATAACAACATAAATACATATTGTCACATCCTCCCAACCGATACCCTAACTGGCATACCCGAGAGTGTAATCCATAGCCCCGAAGATCAAGTATCGAGGAAATCATCCTCCCACATATGCAATAACATAATCATGAACAGAAATAAATCAAGGTTTAATATTATAAACAAGGTTCAAAACAAGAAATGAACAATCAGAATAATCAGAGTGCGGAAAGATACCAGATATCCAATGATATAAAAAAGGAGTGAAGTGAGGCGGAAACTCACTTTACCAAAATAGCGGAACGTAGTATAAAAATCAAAAAGGAATTACAACTGAAATAATGTGCTAAGAAATAAACTAAGAACAAGAATCCTCTAGTTTATAGATAACGTCTTCATAAGTGTGGACTTCATCAATCCAACTTATCTGTTCCAGCTCTATGTCGTTCTCATAAGTAGTACGCAGCTTGATCCGCCGGGGGATCATCAAAGTAATCTTGATCGTTGCCAGCACTTTGCGTGTAATACGCTTCATCAGCTTGTGCTTCGCTGTACTGCTCGTCATAGTATTCAGTACCTGCAGGATAATCTAACAAAAAAGAAATATACAACAGGGATGAGTTTCGAAGAAACTCAGTAAGGTAGTTAATCCATAACATCATAGATAACATGTGGCAAAACATAACATGATGCAATGCAGTATGAAACAAGTAATGTATGTATGCATCTAACTCTATGTATGCTGGTCTCTATGGCAGACATGCTTTAAGTCATAGCACCGTACTTCTTTGGGTAGGTCACGCATACGGCTCCTATTGGTAGTGGGTTCGGGCATCCCTCTCGGACAAACCATGGTAGGGGGTTAAGTCAACACACTCTCTCACAACCATTTGGCATAAGTACCGGCGCATGTCAGGGAAAAGCCTAGCCCAATGCAAGTCATCTACTTAGTTACATCAAGTCAGTTCCAGATACTTCCATTCCTCCCCTCTCGGGATCCTTTCCGGTATCCTTCACACTAGAGTCACGGATATTACTCACCGGACTCATCAACCCTATTGGTTATCCACATATGGTAAACGGGAAGCTCTCATGTCCTCTCACGGATATAACTCACCGGTCTCGAGCGCCCATGAGCCCAAGTCTAGCCATATGCAACCCTCCAATAAATGGCCCCCACAATGTGATTCCCGTCCTCTCACGGATATAACTCACCGGTCTTGAGTGCCCGTGAATCCCCATTGCTACCACGGGTCGTTCGGTCTCAATACCCTTCCGAATCGGGTCTGATATAACAAGGGTATATCCTAGCCAAACACTGCTAGACATCCCTAGGTATGACAACCATTGATTCGGGAAAGCGTCAATGGGCAACCCCGGAAACATCCCATACTATTTCATATAATGTCCAAGGACAGAAGTGTCAAAAAGACACTTCCCAATCCCAAACCAAACTTAAGCAAACACATTCTCAGATCAGTCATGACATACACAACCAGTAGTTCATCATATAAAAGAGAATGTAAAAGCAACATCAGATTAAGCAGTAATAAGTAATTCATATAACATAAACAATGAAAAGATGATATAATTAAGTGCTACTGTTCCCACAGTAGGAGATCAGAATTAAAATATAATAAAAGTAGGTAATCCCATAGTTTCATAAAGTAGAAACCAGAGAACAAGCAATCTATGTAGTTAAGGAATCAACTGTCCTTACCTTCTAACTTGAATGGAATCTTAAAGAATCAAGTATGATCTTGACAAAACCTAAGAAGAAAGTCCTAAACAAGTGCACACAACATGTTAGGAAAGATGCATAAAGGAAAAGATCATAAATCAATCGAAACAGACCAAGATTGAGGTTGCTGTACTCATTGGTCGATTGATTGGTCTGCTAGACCAGTCGACCAATGAGTCAACCAATGCGACATGTGGCTTTGCAAGAATCCGAATTTTGAGAATCCAGAACCGAATTCGATGGTTCAAAAGGGTACAATTAAGAGGGGAATTATCATGGTAGTATTCTAGGGTATAAAGGATATCAAACCATAACTCAAAACAATTCTCAAGTTACAACCTAGAAATCATGAGGTTAACCTGATTAGGGTTATCATAGGTTAGGAGGGAAAAAAAATAGAAAGATTAAAGATAATGAACTAGGATATGAAAGAATTCAGATCTAGTAAAGGAAACATAATAATTGGGTTACCATGATTAAACTAGAGGTTCTTGATCTTACCCAAGAATTTGGGTTTTACCCTTTTTGGTTCCCTCGGAAAATAATTGTGAGATCTAAATGAAGGGAGATAAATTGTTAGCCAAGAATAACAAGAAGGGTCATTCAATGATGAAGTTTAGGTTAACACAATATTACTCAAGAAGATTTTCCTTCACAAGGGAGGTTACCAAAAGTTCTCCAGACAATCACACAGATTAGGGTTTCAAAGAATTAGGGTTAGGGTTTTCAAGAATTCAATAGGTAGGGTTTAAGAACATGATGATGATCATGAGTCTTAAAGAATATGGTGAGATCGGAGAATTGATGATTACAAGAATGCTTCATCACCTTTCGATCTCAATGAAAACGAGAATAAAAGAAAGAAAATCGAGAGATAGAAGAGAGAGTGGTTGAGATCATACCTTTGCCGTAGAAAGATGAAGAATTCTTCAAGTCTTTGAAAGAGATCACCAAAGAATGCAAGGGAATGGGTTAGATTAGGGTTCTAACTCGTTCCAGAGGCTTAGGAGGCAGATGAGGCGGAGTATTCCCGAGATTAGACTTAAATAGAAGTGTCAGGATTCAAATTTCAAAAACAGAATCAATTGGTAGATTGATTGGTCGATTGATCCAATCGACCAATGAGTCGACCAATCAAGACAGCAACTTCAAAACAAGGAATTGAAGGCTCGATCAAGTCCGAACATCAAGGGGTTTTGCACACCTCTAGAGTGACATACCTAGGAGTTAGAAATGCCTTTGAATCAATACGAGACCACTCCAAGACCATCAACTAATCCAATCTTCATCCGGGTGCAGTTTCCACCATTGGAACACTAGCATCAACACTCATGGATTCCAATCCAGCCATCAAGTCTTCAATAGAAATGGCCCAAAGATGACTTCTTGCCTTACTTCGGGTCACTTGGACCTACAATAAATAGAGTTTTCGGATTAGGGTCAGGGCTGGGTTTCACACATATATCATAACATAACAAGATGTAATGCAGTATGAAACAAATAATGTATGTATGCATCTAAACTCTATGTATGCTGGTCTCTATTGGCAAACATGCTTTAAGTCGTAACACCATACTTCTTTGGGTAGGTCGGTCACTCGGCTCCGGTTGGTAGTGGGTCCTTCATCCCTCAGGACAATCCATGGCTGGGGGTTAAGTCACCACTCTCTCACATCACCATTGGTCCAAGTATTGGCGCATGTCAAGGTAAAACCTAGCCTAATGCAAGTCATCTACTCAGTTACATCAACTCAGGTCCAGATACTTCCATTCCTTGCCCTGGGCGATCCTTTCCACTAGAGTTCCAATAGTCCTGGACTATGGACTCATCAACCCTATTGGTTATCCACATATGGTAAACGGGAAGCTCTCATGTCCTCTCACGGGTTGGTTACCGGTCTTAAGCGCCCATGAGCCCAAGTCTAGCCATATGCAACCCTCCAATAAATGGCCCCCACAATATGATTCCCATCCTCTCACTGGTTGGTTACCGGTCTTGAGTGCCCGTGAATCACACTGCTACCACGGGTCGTTCGGTCTCAATACCCTTCCGATTTGGGTCTGATATAACGGGGACATCCTAGCCAAACACTGCTAGACAACCCTAGGTATGACAACCAATGATTCAGGAAAGCGTCAATGGGCATCTTCGGAGAACATCCCATACTATTCCCTCCGATGTCCAAGGACAGAAGCATCAAAAGGACACTTCCCAGTCCCAAACCATACTTAATAAAACACATTCTCATATTAGTCATGACATACACAACCTACAATTCATTATATAAAAGACAATGTAAAAGCATAATCCAATCAAGCAGTAATAAACATCTCATATAAGCTTGAATAATAAAAAGAAAACATAAGTGAAGTGCTATTGTACTTACACTAGTACATCAAAAGTATAAAGTACAAGAACAGTAAACAAACTCATAGTTTCATAAAGTAGAAACCAGAGAGTATGCGATCTATGTTATTATGAAATAACTGTCCTTACCTTGATTATCGCTGAAGATAATCCGAAGATCAAAGAGAGCAACTCCAAACTTAGCAAATAAACTCCTAACAATCATAGATACAACATTAGGAAAGATGCCTAAAAGATCAGAGAGCAAACGAATCAAATCGGGTGAAAAATGAAGCTACTGACATCATTGGTCGAGTGCTTGGTAGACTGGCCCATTCGACCAAGCGATTCAGTACGAAAAAGTGAAAACTATTTTTGTCATAACTTCTTCGTTTGAAGTCAGATTGATCCAAAATTCGAAGGGGAACTTCCTAGGATGTATTAGAATCATTTGGGAAGATAAAATCATCAAGTCGTGGTCAAAATATGGGTTCTAGATTTGACCCAAGAAATTAGGGTTTCAACCTTTATGGCTCTCATGAAAAGGTTATGATCACAGGATGAAAGGGAACGATTGCTATCAAGAAAATAACAAGAAATCATAGAAAATCTAGTTTAGATTTACAGAAACATTGCCCATGAGGTTTCCCTCGCATGGGAGGTCACCAAAGTTTTCCAAAAATCAAACAAGGTTTAGGGTTTCAAGAAATTTATTCGGCTAGGGTTAAGATCATGACGATGATCATGGAATAGATGGTTGCAAGAATGCAGCATATTCTTCCTAATCTCAATCAAGAATAAGATCAAAGAAAGAATTTCGTAATGTCGAAGCGATTACTAACCTTGAATTGTCAAAACAGAGATGAGAGGCTTCAGATCTGCAGAGGAGTCTTCAAAATCACCAGAGAGAGTTTCGGAGAGGTCTTCTCATGTTCAAAAGTGTTTAGGAGACAGCCATAACAAAGAAACACGAAGTAGGGTTTAAATATAAGTGAAAAACCCTAAAATTACAATTTCACGGATTTGGCAATCCTTTGGTCAAGTGCTTGGTCGACTGGCCCAGTCGACCAATCAATCGACCAAGGCAGACAGTAAGGAACAATTAGGGAATTGGAGGATCAAATGGGCTCTAAACCTTATGGGCTTTTGCACCCAAAACAGGTGACATATCTAGTGTGTAGAAATACCTTCAAACCAAGTCAAATAATACTCCAAGTCCTTCAACTAATCTCATTTTCTTCAAGCTGCAGCTTCCTTTCCAAATCTGTGCAGACTTCCAAGTATGGAACTCCATCATCAACATCCATGGGTTTAGAGTCACACACCATGTCTTCTACTAAGATGGCCCACAGTTGGCTTCTTCCTTTACTACGGGTCTTCGGACCTAAAAACAACCGGGTTACTGAGTCAAGGTCAGGGTTTGGTTAGGGCTGGGTTTCACAAAGGAGGTGCTTTGGGAAGCTCTCCCCACATTCTCAGGAGTGATAATGATTAGAATAGGTCTCAAAACACAAGGCTAGTATAAAGAATAGGGAATATTCCAAAGAATCATTAACTTAGAGTCTGGGAAACTTTGGTCGATGGTCTTGGTTGATGGCATCCACCAAGGAGGATCGACCAAAACAGGTTTCAACAGAAAATCCAGAATTAGTTCAGCAACTTCGGACAAGGATTCAGAGGGCTATACAGGGTCAAATTGAGTGTGGTTTTCTTCTATAATTCAATCAAGAAGTCTAGTTTTGGGAAATACCTTCGGATTATGCATGGGAGTCCATTAGGTACTTCAACTAAATCACTCTTCTTCAATGCGCAGATTCTCACTAAACACCAACAATGTACTCAAGTAAGGGGTATCATCGTCAATGTCCATGGGCTCGGACTCCAACTCAAAATTATCAATCAAAAGGGTCCACAAGTCTCTTCTACCACCGCTTCGGGTCTTCGGACCTATAAACAACAATGGATCCGAGTCAGGGTCAGGGTTAGGATAGGGCTGGATTTTACACTAACTGTTCCAATTTTGGAGGTATCTTGAGAGATTTGCCAACTTGATGTGTAATCCTTGTTCTGAATTGCCATTCCAAGCTTTATTGATGGCATCCAAAAATTCAGGGTGTTGATACCAAGCATTTTGGAAGTGGAATAATTTCCTTCCAGAGGGATTTGAGGGTTCGGTAATGATCAGAAGAGGGCTATGATCATATCCAATTATGGGTAAAATTTGGAGTGAGGCATTGGGGAAGAGTGAGATCCACCCAGGACAAGCAAAGGCATGGTCTAGTTTTTCTTTTACTAGGTTTGGTGGTTGTTGCATATTTGACCAAGTGAATGTGTTCCCTGATCCCGAGAGTTAGTTAAGGGAAAGATTTGTGCAAATTTGGGATAGGATATGTAGTGAGGGTGATGCCTTGTAAAGTCCTCATACTTTGTCTTCTGGTTTTAAGACTTCATTGAAATCTCCTATGATGAGGAAGGGGTGAGAGAGATTCACAAGGAATTGGTGAAGTTGTTCCTAGAATAGCTTTCTTTCAGAGTAATGGGGTGGAACATAGATGGCAATGATTATCCACTGGAAGTTGTTGGAAGAGAACGATATAGCTAAGAAAAAGTTATGTATCTAAATAGGAGAGGTCTCAATGTTTGGATTCTTAAGGATGCACATCCCTCCTTTCAATCCTCTTTTCCCAGTGCTATTAGAGAAAGCAATGGGTTCCAGATTTCTGAAGAACTTCTTTTTTTGGGTAAAGAATTTTTCATGGTTTTAGCATTTAGATTCACATAAGAATACTAAAACAATCACCTGTTTCTTAATAATTTTGGATAGACATTGGGTGGACGGTGCCATTTAAACCTCTTACATTCCATGAGAGTATATTTTTATATTGATCAACCCAAATAGTGAGAAGAATTCTTGGAGTCCTTAAGCAGAGATGGAAGAGACACAAGAGACAAAGCAATCGTTGAAAGTACTAGATTAAATAAATCTGACACTTGACAAAGTTAATGGGCATCACAAAGAGACAAGTTTTAGCTAAGTACTCTAAGTGATTAATATGAGAATTACACTAAGCTGGGTAAATAAATAAAGTGCAGACAAGAATAAGAGTTAAGTGGATCAATCACAAAATATAGGATAAGATATGATGCATATCTAACAAGTTAAGCATGATATCTATTCCACCTAATGAATTTGATGTTATTAAACCAACAAAACAGGATACTAAAAACACATTTAAATTCTGTAATACAGCTGCTGAAAAATTCACAGTAGAGGAGATAAGGGAAGACTTTGGGGGGCTTCGGTATCTTGGTCCTGGCTTGCATTCAGAGGTTGTCATGCTGGCTAGGTTTGAAAGTTGTTCATCAATGGCTGCATCAAGGTATTCTGCTAAAAGATATTGTTGAAATGGGCCTCTATTCCCAACCTGTAGCTTAGGAAGGTGTCCCATGGTTGTTGGCATGTAGCAAGCACATAGTCAAGGTTGTTGTTAAGGGTCTTCATAGGATCTAGCGTAGGTAAGGGTGTCACATTCCCCCAGCCGGTACCCTAACTGGCATACCCGGGAGTGTGATCCATAGCCCCGAAGATCAAGTGTCGAGGAAATCATCCTCCCACATATACAATAACATAATCATAAAGAGGAAATAATCAAGGTTTAAATATTGCAAACAAAAGATTAAACTCAAGAAATGAATAATCAATATAATCAGAGTGCGAAAAAGATACCAGATGTAATCACATCAAAAGAAGTAGAGTGAGGCGGAAACTAACTCCACAAAATACAGCGAAACGTAGTATAAGTCTAAAAGGAATAACAACCAAAACAAAAGAAAATAAGAAAGATAACTAAACTAAGAGTCTTCAATCCTATAGATGACATCTTCAAAATAGTGGACTTCATCAATCCAACTGAGATGTTCCAATTCCATGTTGTCTCTAATCGTAGTACAGAATATGATCGCCTGAGGGATCATCGAGGTAATCTTGATTGTCGCCAACACCTTGCGTGTAGTATGCTTCATCGGCTTGCGCTTCAGTGTATTGCTCTTCATAGTAGTCAGTACCTGTAGAATAGTCTAGCAAAACAATGTACAAAAAAAGGAATGAGTTTCGAAGAAACTCAGTAAGGTAGTTAATCCATTAAACAACGTAAATAACATGTGGCAGAACATAACAAGATGCAATGCAGTATGAAACAGATAATGTATGTATGCACCTAACTCTATGTATGCTGGTCTCTATTGGAAGACATGCTTTAAGTCATAGCACCATACTTCTTTGGGTAAGTCACGCGTATAGCTCCTATTGGTAGTAGGTCCGACAACCCTCTGGACAATCCATGGCTAGGGGTTAAGTCACCTCTCTCTTACATCACCATTTGGTCTAAGTACTGGCGCATGTCAGGGTAAAAGCCTAGCCCAATGCAAGTCATCTACTCAGTTACATCAACTCAGATCCAGATACATCCATTCCTCCCCTCTCAGGATCCTTTCCGGTATCTTTCACACTAGAGTCAGCGAATCCGACTCTCTCAAATACCAACTCATCAACCCTATTGGTTATCCACATATGGTAAACGGGAAGCTCTCATGTCCTCTCACGGATATAACTCCCGGTCTTGAGCGCCCATGATCCCAAGTCTAGCCATATGCAACCCTCCAATAAATGGCCCCCACAATATGATTCCCGTCCTCTCACGGGTTGGTTACCGCTCTTAAGCGCCCGTGAATCACATTGCTACCACGGGTCGTTCGGTCTCAATACCCTTCTGATTCGGGTCTGATATAATAGGGACATCCTAGCCAAACATTGCTAGACAGCCCTAGGAACGATAACCAATGATTCGGGAAAGCGTCGATGGGCAACCCCGGAAACATCCCATACTATTTCCGATAATGTCTAAGGACAGAAGTGTCAAAAGGACACTTGCCAATCCCAAACCATACCTAGTCAAACACATTCTCAAATCAGTCATGACATACATGACCAACAATTCATTATATAAAAGAGAATGTAAAAGCATAAACTAATCGTTAACCAATATAGAATAAGCAATTCATATAAGCTTACATAATAAAAAGGAAAACATAAGTGAAGTGCTACTGTAGTTACAGTAGTTCATCAGAGATATAAACTATAAGAACAGTAAACAATTCATAGTTTCATAAAGTAGAAACCAGAGGGTATGTGATCTATGTAATTAAGGTATAACTGTCCTTACCTTATAACTTGCAAAGGAATCTTAGGGAATCAAGTAAGACCTTGACTAATCCTGAGAAGAAAGTCTTAAACAAGTGTATACAACATGTTAGGAAAGATACCTAGAAGGAAAGATATCAAAATAATCAAAACAGACCAAGAATGAGGTTGTTGTACTCATTGGTCTATTGGATTGGTCTACTGCCCCAGTCGACCAACCGAGACAGTAGCTTACAAGAATCCGAATTTTTGTAAAATAAAACCGAATTTGGTATAGAGGACATCAAGACACTAATTGAATCAAGTTTTCAAGTTACTGATTAGGAACCAAAAGTTACCCTAATTAGGTAAATCATGGATCATGGAGAAAACATTGGTATGATCAAGGATAAAGAACTAGAGGATGATCAAGTACAAATCTTGTACAAAAAACACATTGATTGGATATTAACATGATCAAAATATGGGTTTTTTATTTGACTCAAGAAACTAGGGTTTCAACCTTCATGGCTCCCATGAAAAGGTTGAGATCACAGGATGAAAGGGAATTAATGATTGGCCAATAATAACAAGAAAAACCATAGAAAGATCAAATTTAGATTAGCATAAATATTGCCCATGAGGTTTCCCTCGCATGGGAGATTACAAAAGGTTTCCAGAAAGATCATACAAGGGTTAGGGTTTCAAGGGCTAATTTGGCTAGGGTTGAGATCATGACGATGATCATAAATCTCAAGGAATAGAATGAGATCATGGAATAGATGGTTGCAAGAATGCAGCATCTTCTTCCTGATCTCAATCAAGAACAATATTAAAGAAAATAAATTCAGAGATAGAGAAGAGAAAGAGAGTATAGACATACCTTTGATGCAAGAGGATGAAGATTACTTCAGTTGTTGCGAGATATCAACCAAGGATGCAAGGGAATTGATTAGAATGGAGTTCTAACTCGTTCCAGAGGCTTAGGAGGCAGATGAGGCGGAGTAATCCCGAGATTAGATTTAATAGAGTAGCCACGACCTAATTAGCAAAAACAGAACCAATTGGTCGATTGATTGGTCGACTGGTCTAGTCGACCAATGAGTCAACCAATCAGGACAGCAAGACCAAAACAGGGAATTGAAGGCTCAGATCAAGTCCAAACATAACGGGGTTTTGCACACACCTAAAGTGACTTTCCTAGTTGGTAGAAATGCCTTCGAACCAACACAGAGAGCACTCCAAGTCCATCAACTAATCCGATCTTCATCAGGGTGCAGTTTCCATAAATGGAACACTGACATCAACACTCATGGAATTCAATCCAGCCACCAAGTCTTCTACAGAAATGGCCCAAAGCTGACTTCTTGCCTTACTTCGGGTTGTCGGACCTACAGAAAATAGGGTTTCCGGGTCAAGGTTAGGGCTGGGTTTCACATTCTCCCCCCCTTAAAGAAATTTCGTCCTCGAAATTGAAAGCGTACCTGTGCTTTCAAAGAGGTGAGGAAACTTCTCCTTCATATCTTCTTCCTTCTCCCAAGAAGCTTCTTCAGGGGTATGGTTCCTCCAACGAATCTTTACCAAAGGGATGGTGTGATTCCGTAGCTGCTTGTCCTTCTAATCCAAGATTTCGGCTGGTTCTTCATCATAGGTAAGATCAGCACTAAGTCCTTCAGGTGCTTGCTGTAGAATGTGTTCCGGATTCTCTATGTATTTCCGGAGCATTGAAACATGAAACACATTGTGCACAACAGCAATAGACGGAGGTAATGCCAATCGATAAGCAACAGGTCCAACCTTTTCCACAATCTCGAAAGGTCCAATGTACAGAGGGCTAAGCTTTCCCTTAACATTGAATCTCATCACACCCTTCATTGGTGAAACCTTCAAGAAAACTTTCTCTCCAACTTGAAATTCCAAATCGGTCCTTCTCTTATCAGCATAAGATTTCTGTCTTGACTGAGCAGACTTAATCCTTTCTCTTATCATATCAACCATCGCACTCATAGCTTCAATCATTTCGGGACCTAAGACTTTTCTTTCACCTGTCTCAGTCCAATACAATGGTGTCCTACAAGTATTACCATACAAAGCCTTAAATGGAGCCATGCCTATTGTTGCTTGATAACTATTGTTATAGGGAAACTCAACCAAAGCTAAGTGTCCATCCCAATTTCCACCCATATCCACCACATAAGATCTGAGCATATCTTCCAAAGTTTGAATTGTTCGCTCAGATTGTCCATCCGACTGTGGGTGGTGAGCTGTACTCAAATTCAATTGGGTTCCCAAGGCTTTCTGCAAACTGTTCCAAAACCTTGAGGTAAACCTAGGATCATGATCAGAAACAATACTCATTGGCACTCCGTGTAAACGAACCACATTGTCCACATAAAGCCTAGCTAGCTTATCCAGAGTATAAGTGATCTTCATAGGAATGAAGTGAGCTGATTTGGTCAGCCTATCAACAATCACCCACATAGTGTCATTGCCTTTACTTGTTCGAGGCAAGCTAGTCACGAAGTCCATAGAGATATCTTCCCACTTCCAACTAGGAATAGGAAGGGGCTGAAGTAACCCAGATGGAGGTTGATGAACAGCCTTCACACGCTGGCAAATCTCACACTTGGCAACAAAATCATCAACATCGGCCTTCAAACCAATCCACCAAAAATGTTCCTTCAAGTCCTTGTACATCTTTGGTGCTTCCAGGGTGTACTGTAAAGATTGACTGGTGTGCTTCCTTCAATATTTCCTTCTTAATTTCTTCATTTTCCGGCACACACAGTCTACCTCTAAACAATAAGGCACCATCCATGGATATACCAAAGTCGGGGTCCGACTTAGGATTCGAAGAAATCTTCTCAATTTTGTCCTTATGTTCTTGATCAGAACTGTCACATCCTCCCAGCCGGTACCCTAACTAGCATACCCGAGAGTGTGATCCACAGCCCTAAAGATCAAGTTTAGGAACGATCATATCCATTTCGCACAATAACATAATCAAAAGCAAGAACAAATCATAATGTTCAAGTAATTTATAATAAAAGTCAAGAAAGGATCTCAGAAGGATCACTATAGAATATCAGAGTGCGGAATAACAAGATACCAAATCAAAAGACAATTGTAGAGTATAGCGGAAATATACCCTACAAACACATGCGGAAGGTAGATCAAAATCTAAGTAAAGCTCTAAGCTAATACAAGTAAAGTAAAAGATATGTCTAGAAGAAACAAAAGAAATCTAATCCACATCTTCAGTCAGCTCTTCTTGCTCTTCAGTCTTCATCTTCTTCACCTTGTGCTTCCTTATACGGATCGTCAAAGAAATTCGAACCTATAGAGAAGTCTAACAACAGATTGTACAAAAAGGAATGAGTTTCGAAAGAAACTCAGTAAGGCAAGTTAATCCATAACAACATAAATAACATGGAAGCAAACCATAACAAGATGCAATGCAATAAGAAACAAGTAATGTATGAATGCATCTAACTCTATGTATGCTGGTCTCTATGGTAGACATGCTTTAAGTCATCGCAATGTATTTCTTTGGGTAGGTCAGTCACTCCCCCTCAGCCATCTTGGCATCTTGGGTCTGCCGGGTAATTGGGTAAAGTCCTCATCAAACCATGGTAGGGGATTTAGTCAACACACTCTCTCACGACCATTTGGCATAAGTACCAGCTCATGTCAGGGAAAAGCCTAGCCCAATGCAAGTCATCTAGTCAGTTACATCAACTCAGGTCCAGATACTTCCATTCCTCGCCCCGGGCGATCCTTTCCTGTATCCTTTCCACTAGAGTCCTAATAGTCCCGGACTACGGACTCAGCAACCCTATTGGTTATCCACATATGGTAAACGGGAAGCTCTCATGTTCTCTCATGGGTTGGTTACCGGTCTTGAGCACCCATGAGCCCAAGTCTAGCCATATGCAACCCTCCAATAAATGGCCTCTTTCGAGTATCCACAATGTGATCCATGTCCTCTCACGGATCTTTTCACCGGTCTTGAGCGCCCACGAATCCCCATTGCTACCACGGGTCGTTCGGTCTCAATGCCCTTCCAATTCGGGTCTGATATAACAGGGGTATATCCTAGCCAAACACTGCTAGACAGCCCTAGGTATGACAACCATTGATTCGGGAAAGCGTCAATGGGCATCTTCGGAGAACATCCCATACTATTCCCTCCGATGTCCAAGGACAGAAGTGTCAAAAGGACACTTCCCAATCCCAAACCAAACTTAAGCAAACACATTCTCAGATCAGTCATAACATATACAACCAACAGTTCATCATGTACAAGAGAATGTAAAAGAAAAATTAGATTAGGCAATAATAGGTAATTCATATAACATGAATAATGAAAAAGATAATATAAAAAGGTGCTACTGTTCTCACAGCAAGAGATCAGAGTTAAATTACAATAACAGTAAGTAATCTCATAGTTTCATAAGGTAGAAACCAGAGAACAAGCAATCCATGTAGTTAAGGAATTAACTGTCCTTACCTGATTATCGAAGAATATGATCCAAAAATCAAAGAGAGCAACTCCAAACTTAGCAAATAGACTCCTAACAATCATAGATACAACATTAGGAAAGATGCCTAAAAGATCAGAGAGCAAACGAATCAATTCGGGCAAAAAATGAAGCTACTGACTCCTTTGGTCGAGTGCTTGGTAGACTGGCCCAGTCGACCAAGCAAGTCAGTACGGAATAGTGAAAACTGTTTTGGCCATAACTTCTTCGTTTGAAGTCGAAATGATCCGAAATTCGAAGGGGAACTTCCTAGGATGTATTAGAATCATATAGGAAGATAAAAACATCAAGTCATGGTCAAAATATGGGTTCTTGATTTGACCAAGAAATTAGGGTTTCAACCTTATTGTTCCCATAAAAAGGTTGAGATCACAGAATGAAAGAAAATTAAATAATTGGCCAAAGGCAATAAGAAAATCATAGGAAAACTAATTTAGGTTACTAGAAATATTACCCATGAGGTTTCCCTCACATGGGAGGTTAACAAGAGTTTCCAGAACTCAAGCAAGGGATAGGGTTTCAAGAAAATCTTTGGCTAGGGTTGAGATCATGATGATGATCATAGATCTCAAAGAAACGAAGGAGATCACGAAGGGATGGTTGCAAGGATGCATCATCAACTTCCTGATCTCAATCAAGAACAAGATCAAAGAAAGAATAATTAGAATTTCAGAAGAGATACTAACCTTGAATTGTAAGAACAGAGAAGAGATGCTTCAGATCTGCAAAGGAATCTTCGAAATCACCAGAGAGAGTTTCGGAGAGGTCTTCTCACGTTCAAAAAGTGTTTAGGAGGCTGTCGTAACTAAGAAACTCGAAGTAGGGTTTAAATAGAAGTGAAAAACCCTAAAAATTACAAATTCTCGGATTTGGCAAACCCTTTGGTCGAGTGGTTGGTCGAGTGGTCCAGTAGACCAATCAGTCGACCAAGCAGAACAGCAAGGTTCAAACAGGGATTCGGAGGGCTATACAGGGTCAAATTTAGTGAGGTTTTCTTCTACGAGTCAATCAAGAAGTCTAGTTTCCAGAAATACTTCCAGATCAAGAATTGGAGTTCATTAGGTCCACCAACTAAGCTCATATTCTTTGATGCGCAAGCAGGATTTGACAGACATAGTTCAGCAACTTCAGACAGGGATTTGAAAGGTTATATGGGGTAAAATTTAGTGAGGTTTTCTCTTGGAAGTCCATTACGAAGTCTTGTTTTGGGAAATATATTCGGATTGAGCACAGGAGTTCATTAGGTATTTCAACTAATTCACCCATCTTCGGTGTGCAGATTCAGAACAAAACTGATGGCTCTCATGGAAAGGCTAGGGGTAATCAAGATTCACCCTAGGAAAAGAGAAACAAAGAATGCACAATCTGAAAAGGTGTTGGGAAGTTTCCAACAGATAAAAGAACATTAGGGTCTCAGATATGGTTACCTCTCATAAGAGTTGGTTACCTCCCATGAGAGTTACCCATAATAAACTCTCACAAAAAAACAACCCAAGATAGATAAAGGAACATCTCATTGATATTTCAAAATCAAGAATGGAAATAGGAAGGGTGTACCAATGAGAGAAAAGAATGTAAATAAATTCAAAGGAAAGAAATCCTAATATCCCATGGGAAGACTAGGGAGAATAAAGATTCACCCTAGGGAATAAAGATAAAGAAATCATAATAAAGAAAGTCTTGGGGAGGATCCAATGAATTAATAGAAAATAGAAGGGTTGCCAATTGGTCCAAGGAAAAACAAGGATCAACTCCTCAATCATGAGGACACAAGGGAAGGTCATGGTAATAGTATGAGACCTTCCCCACAATCATAAAGATAGGTAGAAAATTCAGGGAAAGTATCATCAAGATTGTTGGTGGAATCAAATTCAAGAATCATCGCCATATGGCTTCAAGAACATAGAGTGAATTGGGGAATTCACTCTAGGGCTAAAAGAATTAGAGAAGAGGTCATTACAGCAGTGTAATACCCTTCTCATAATCAGAATATCAAAAGTAGAGAAGAAAGAATGAATTAAAGAAGAAACGAATTGAATACTAACCTTTTAGAAGAGAAACCGATGAAGAAATCTGAACAGATGTTTGAGGGTCTTCCTTGGCTTCGAAGGAGAGGATCTAGGGCTCTTCCCACGTTCTCCAAAGGTTTAGAACAGATTGGGATTGAAAAACATGGAGTTCCCCCTCTTTAAATAGCACACAGAGTCCAAGAATTATTAGGATTTCACCAAACTGACCAAACTGACCTTGTTGATTGATTGGTTGCCAAAGAGGAAGTTCTTAGGTCCTTTCCACGTTCTCTAGAGAGTTAGAAACCTAGTGAGATTGTTTACCACGAAATTAAAAGAAATAAAGCTTTTAAAAACCCTCAAAACAGAAAATTACCAAAATGCCACTGCCTAGACAGCTTGTTCAAAAATAGGGATTTAATGGGCCTAATTTCAGTATTTTTGGATGGGCTTCTTTCAACGCATCATACTACTTACCTAGTATGGAGGGATGTCTTCAAACCAGGTCCAACTAAACTTTAGGTCCATCAACTAAGCTCATCTTCACCAATGAGTAGTTCAACACCAAATCAATTAAAGTTTCCATAAGGAAACACCATCATCAATATCCAAGGGTTTTGGGTCAAACACCATATCTTCTACTGAGATGGCTCACAAAGACATCATCCCTCATTTTGGGACATTGGATCAACCCTAAGAGAAATGTCTGACATGGCTTCCTAAGATTTTCAAAGATAGTAAAACTGAAATCACGGTCAAACTTCAAAGTCTACATTAAACAAAACTGAAATCACGGTCCAACTTTAAAGTCAACATTTAAACTAACCCTTCTTTACCCAAAACAGATAGGGTGACTTGGCTAGGTTTGGGCTGGATTTCACAAGAACTCTGCAGGGCTACAATCTTATCTCTGAGGTTAGATCTTGCCGTCATGGCAGAAAGTACAAAATCAGAATTCTCAGGGAAAACTTCCAAATCAAAACTCTCAATAGAAGACAACAAGGGTAGACTCAAAGTATTCAAATCCAAAGTCTTCTTCTGAATCTTCCTACTAAGAGCATTTGCAACAACATTTGCCTTCCCAGGGTGATATTGAATATCACAATCATAATCAGAGACTAGTTCCAACCATCTTCTTTGCCTCATGTTCAACTCCTTTTGTGTAAAGAAGTACTTCAAACTTTTATGATCCGTGAAAATGGCAATCTTCTCACCGTAGAGGTAATGTCTCCAAATCTTCAAAGCAAAAACCATTGTGGCAAGCTCTAGATTGTGAGTGGGATAATTCCGCTCATAATCTTTCAATTGCCAAGAAGCATAGGCTACGACCTTACCATGTTGCATCAGTACACAACCCAAACCAATCATTGACGCATCAGTATAGACTGTTAGACCACCGGAACTATCAGGTATAGTCAAAACCGGGGCACTTGTCAATCTATCCTTCAACTCTTGGAAATTCTTCTCACAAGCGTCATACCAAACAAACTTCTCTTCTTTCCTGGTTAACTTAGTCATAGGAGCAGCCAACCGAGAAAAATTCTCAATAAATCTTCTGTAGTAACCCGCTAATCCAAGGAAACTTCTTGTTTCCGTAACCATTTTCGGTCTTTCCCAATCAGCCACTGCTTGGACTTTCTCAGGATCAACACGAATACCTTCAACTAAAACCACATGGCTGAGGAATACTACACTCTTGAGCCAGAAATCAAACTTGCTAAACTTGGCGTACAGCTTCTTTTCTCGCAGTCTTCGCAAAGTGAAATCTAGATGCCTTGCATGCTCTCTTCACTCTTTGAATAAATCAGGATATCATCAATGAAGACGATCACAAACTTATCGAGCACATCGTGAAAGACTCGGTTCATGAGGTCCATGAACACAGCAGGAGCATTAGTCAATCCAAAAGGCATGACTCTGAACTCAAAATGGTCGTACCTTGTTCGGAAAGCTGTCTTGAAGATATCACTAGGCTTCACTTTCAACTGGTGATATCCAGATCTTAAGTCAATCTTCGAGAACACAACTGCACCCTTCAATTGATCAAACAGATCATCAATTCTGGGCAACGAGTATCTATTCTTGATGGTCAGCTTATTCAACTCTCGGTAGTCGATACACAGACGCATACTACCATCTTTCTTCTTGACGAACAAAACCGGAGCTCCCCAAGGTGACACACTAGGTTGTACGAAACCTCTATCAATAAGCTCATTCAATTGGTTTTGCAACTCCATCAGCTCAGTAGGAGCCATCCTATACGGAGCCTTAGATACCGGAGCGGCACCAGGGATGAGATCAATAGAAAACTCAACATCCCTATCCGGAGGCAGTCCCGATAGATCATCAGGGAAGACATCAACAAAGTCACAGACAATCATGACTTCGTCAACTCTTTTCTCCACTTTACTCTTGCCTTCAGATGGAGCATCATCTACTAGGGCATAGATTTGCATCAGTGCAGACAGTATCTTCCTACAAACCCTTCTTTTCTCACCTTGAAATTCAAAAACCGGATTTCCACAAACATGGAACTGAATCTTCCTTGAGGAACAAAGAAACACAACTTTGTGGGCTGTCAACCAGTCAATTCCCAAAATAACATTAAAGTCCTTCATCTCAAGAAGTACTAAATTGGCTTCCAAGTTCTTCTCACCAATCAACACAGGACATTTAACTAACCCTTTATCTAGTTTTACAACAGGACCAGTAGGTGTACTAATCAATAAAGAACTAGACAATTTCTCAGGGATTAGGTCAGTCTTCTTGATGAATGCAAATGATATGAAGGAATGAGATGCACCTGTATCAAATAAAACAAATGCAGGAATAGAAGCGACTAACAATGTACCTGTAATCACATCATTGCTCACATCTTGCTCAGTATTGGAGATACTGAACACTCTACCAGAGGGAGGAGCAGGGGCATTCTTCACCACAGGGGCAAGCTGATGAGCCGACTTCTTAGGACAGTCACGAGCAAAATGACCAGTCTGCTTACAGTAAAAGCAAACAGGGTTGCTAGGTCCTACTGAAGTAGCTGCAACAGGGGGCTTTTGAACCAATGGCCTAGGATTCGCATTCACAGGCTTAGCATTTGCATTCACTGGTTGTCGATTCCCGCCATACTGTCTAAAATGGCCGGGCTGCTGAAAACTGAGGCTCTGACCTACACTCCTAGGCTGAAAAGCAGGAGTGGGGTAGGGTGTAGGTCTCACAAAACGCTGATCATTACGATCCACAAATCCAGGGTTCCTAGGCTGCTAGGGCCTTTGCACACGTGCATTCTCCTTCTCAGTTTCTTCCAACTTCTTCGAGTTCTGCACCACTTGAGCATAGCTCACTATAGGCTGGACAGTGAGGTAAGCTTTAATGGCAGGGCGCAGTCCTTTAAAGAATTTCTTCGCTTTGGCGAGGTCAAGCTTCAGAGAATCAAGAGCAAAGAAATGAAGCTCCTCGAACTTCTGTTGGTACTCCAACACAAACAAAGATCCTTGTGTGAGAACCATAAACTCAGCTTCCTTCGTATCTTTCACCGCCTCAGGGAAATAATTCATGCAGAAAGCTTCCTTAAACAACTCCCAAGTTACAACACCGGCATGCAAACCTTCCAAAACAGGCCGAGTGGAGGTCCACCAAGCGTCAGCTTCATGTTGCAACTTCTGTTCAGCAAACAGAATCTTTTGAGCTTCAGTACATTGCAAATGACGAAAAGCCTTCTCCAACTCACGAAGCCACTTGTTAGGAAACAAGAGGTCCTAGGTAACTCCAGTGAAAGTGGGCACTTGCATCTTTAGAAAACTCTTCATCAAACGTGTAATATCCAGCCTTATTCTAACCTTGACCCTGACCCGGATCCACTATTGTATTCAGGTCCGAAGACCCGAAGTGGTGGAAGAAGAGATTTGTGGACCATTCTGATTGATGATCATGATTCGGAGACCGAGCCCATGGACATTGACAATGATACCCTTGCTTAAATGCATTGTCCGTGTTTAAGGAAAGTCTGTGCATCGGAGAAGATTAATATGGTTGATGTACCAAATGACCTCCTGTGCACAATCCGAAGGTATTCCCCGAAACTAGACTTCTTGATTGAATTGTGGAAGAAAACCTCACTCAATTTGACCTTGTATAGCCTTTCAAATCCCTACTTGAAGTTGCTGTTCTAAACCTGAGTTTTCTGTTGAAAATATTTTGGTCGATCCTTTTGGTCGATACCATCGACCAAGGACCATCGACCAAAATATCCCAGTCTGCCAAGTTAATGATTCCATGGAATATTCCTTTTCTATTTAATATGACCTCGAGCCTTGAGCCTTTTGCAATCATTTTTCTCACCTGGGAACATGGGGAGAGCTTCCCAAAGCAGCTCCTTGGTTAGTGTGAAGGGTATCTCATCAAAGACACTTAGTTTATCATTGATTCTTGTCTTCATCTTCCACACTAAGGTATGACTCCTCATTCCACTCTCTACCCTACCATTTTCTACTCTTTTCTATTGTCATCTTGCTGATGAGACATTTGGAATGGTGCTGCAACCTTGCAACCACCACTCCAAGTGCCTACTCATGCTCAATCCATGATTCCCTTAGCCATTCATTGATGCTATGCTTATATCTCATGCCTAGCATATGTATTCCATGATTTACCTATTAACATCATACCATTTGATATCAAACTGAGCTATAGAGTGTATTATGTTCATGTTTAACATTGCCATATGATTCCAATCGAATTAATATTAGTTCCTCTAACTATTGCATGCTATTCCTCATCAATGCAATCAATTCCAACTCATGCCATGATGTTTATCACTTGAACTTGATAGCTCAAGTTGGGGCTTTTTAATTAGACCATTAGATTGGGTTAATTCCTTGATTTATAGTGTCCTACTACTGTTGTTAAGTATGCCTCCAAGTTTCAGATTGATCCGAACACTGGAAGACTCATTTCGGACCAAAATCCCCAAAATCCACTATTCTGCCCCGAGGACAATTTTGGTCGATCCTTTTGTTCGATACCATCGACCAAAGTTGTTGCTGACAGCAACCTTGGTCAGTTTTGACTCAAATGACATCCAATCTTCCCGACTTCTTTTCTAACTTATTATTGATGTTTGTTTAGGGCCTTAACAATTCTATTGGACTATTCTTGGTATTCTCAATTCATCATCAACTCATCCAAGGTAAGGATGGTTATATCCATAAACATATAAGTCATTAAATATTGAACTGTGCTTTATTTAAAGAATGAAATCCGTAAATTTCCTTTCAATCATTATGAGACTGTTACATATGTGTTAGAACAGTAGCATTTAAATCTTTATACTTTTGTTGTGTTACTTTATCATTTTGACTTGCTTATGATTATAATGATTCGTTTCAATATCATGATTTGATTACTATTGTGAATATGCATTGGATGCATGAGAAATGATGAGATTTGATGTGTGATTGCTTTCGTATGACTTGGGAATTGGGGGTGTCCTACTGACACTTCTGTCCTTGGGCATCGGAGGGAATAGTATGGGATGTTCTCCGATGGTGCCTATCGACACTCTCCTGAGTTATTGGATGACATACATAGGATTGTCTAGTTGTGTGGCTAGGTTCATCCTTGTCGTGTCAGACCCGAATCGGAAGGGCATTGAGACCGAACAACCCGTGGTAGTGTATGGTTGGATGGGCGCTCTAGGCCGGTAGCCAATCCGGTAGAGGACATAAACCATGCTACGGATACCTGAAAGGGGCCATTTATTGGTAGAGTTGCATATGGATAGACTTGGGCTCACGGGCGCTCAAAATCGGTAACCAATCCGTGAGAGGACGTGAGAGCTTCCCGTTTACTATATGTGGATGACCAATAGGGTTGATGAGTCCGAAATCTGGGATTTCGCTGACTCTAGTGTGAAGGATACCGGAAAGGATCGCCGGGGGCGAGGAATGGACATATCTGAATCTGACTTGACCGACTGAGTAGATGACTTGCATTGGGCTAGGCTTTACTGTGACATGCGCCAGTACTTGACCAAATGGTGATGTGAGAGAGCGGTGACTGATCCCCTTACCACGGTTTTTTTGATGACTTTACCGATCTTCCCCGGGCATTCCCAAGATATGGAAATGGGAGTGACTGACGACCCAGAGAAGTACGGTGCTATGACTTAAAGCATGTCTACCCTAGAGACTAGCATTCATAGAGTTAGACTCATATCTGCATCATATGTTCCATATCACATTGCATTATTATATGTTCTGAATGTGTATGATTTCTAATTATGGAATAATTCCTTGCTGAGTTCTTCGAACTCATTCCTTTTTGTGCAAATGTTTTAGATTACATTCCAGGTACCGAAGATTACGATGGCACCTCCTATGAGGCGGACTATGATTCCACATACTACCCTCCGGGTAGTGGCGTTGGTGAGGATCCGTATATTGGAGCCGAGGAGGATTAATATCCGCACCAGGGTTAGCCCCATAGTTGTGCGGGAGCGGCAGCGTTGGGTTTACTTCATCCGTATTGTTGAGGAGACTACCATTAGTATAGAAGAAACCCTAGCATAGTGCCCCATTCCCCTGGTGTATTTGTGGAACCTTGGATATTGTAATTAACTTGTCTTTAATTATTCTGGTGACATTCGGATATGTAACTAACCTGATTTACTTCTTTTCCGCTGCTCTGAGAGGGTGGCTACCACACCTTCTCACCCTTTATGATTTTGATCACACTTTATTATTATCTATACTCCGCACTCTGATTTAGTTAATCTTGTCTTATTCATGATACTTAGTATTAGCTGTTTTTACCATTGATTATTACTGTTCATGATTGTGTTACCGTGTATGTGGGAGGCATGGACCTCAGATCATTGATCCTTGGACTGTGGATCACATCCCGGGTATTCCAAATGGGGTACCGGCTGGGTGGATGTGACAAAACGAGTATGAGGAGTTCCAGCTAAACCTCCCGCATTCGGGACTACAGTATGAAGATTTCCATTAACACCTGCACGAGTCTCATTGTGCAGAGTCATGAAACCCATCAACATCTGGTTAAATTGGGCTGCTTAGTGCTGCATCATATTGCCCATGATATTGGCAATATAACGAAAGCTTCCAACATTCGGGGCATTGGGTATGTCATGGGTACCCTGATCGCTAGTATTAGTCCGCTGATCATGACCATCTTCAGGTATCTCATCACGACCATGACCACTGGATTCCCCACGTCCACTTCTCAGAGTAACCATTCTGCAAAACCAAAATGTCAAAAACACCGGATTTCGAAGTTTCGACACAATCCACAAGTCCAAATGATTTGAAAAATTAAATCATGCTTAAATACATCCATTTAGTCATCCAACAATAATCCATAGGACAAAAATCACATTTTCCAAAAATTCAACAGAAAATGAGTTCACTGGGTCCATTGGTCGATTGATTGGTCGACTGGTCCAGTCGACCAATGAGTCGACCAATGCTCACAGAATACAAAAATTCGCATAATAAGCCTCATTTCCTCATTCCAACTTCATTCTAACTTCTTCAAAACGTGGGAGAGCTCTGGGGAAAGACTTCTAAGGTTCTTCCAAGTGTTCTTGAGGTGTTTTGGTGCTTCAACAACAACACCACATCAAACATTTATCTCATACAAGGTAAATCCATCATTCCTTCTTTCATTTACATCTTCTCATGCTTGCATTTCAATAAAATCCATGTTTTACTTGTATCCAATGTTAGAAATCATGTTTATGAATACTTAGAAACATATTCCCTAGTTTTAAACACAATGCCATGCATAGACAACAAGTTCTAACACATTCTTGCACATCTCATAACGTTTTCGTACCGAAATCGTTAACTTTAGAAAAATTTCGTTTTCTCCCAAACCGCTTGGAGTTTTCGCACGAAATCAAATGCTACATGCTCAACATGATATTGTAGATATGTCCATATAGTTTGATTTAACCAATTTCAATTTTTCAAAAATCCCAATTTGACCTAGATTGCAAAATCCCCAAATTTCTTCTTGCTGAATTTTCCACTTTAAACCAAGTTTTCAGTTGATTTTCTTCAAATAAAGTTCATGATCATGCAATTCCATGTATTATGCACATGCTAGTATCTTCAAATCAAATTTTCCCCAAATTTGAAATTTTCCAAAAAATTACGAAAATACCCTTTTGACTAAAATCTTGAAATAGTACTAACAAACAATGTCTTTTGTTTCTTCCACAGACATTCACTATGCCAAGGGGAGGACGAGGACGAGGTCAAGGTCACATCGTAGGGGCACTCAGGGGTAGAGGTCAGGTTCCTTTAGAGCCTAGACATGAGGTTCGGCGGCCAGACATGTTCGATACACCACAGGCCGAGTTCTTGTATGAGGCCTACTTCAGTTACTGCAGTATCGAGCTGGGACGTCTACTTCACCTTCGTCTGCTCAGAGTTTTCAGAATTTGGCAGAGATTTGACACTATGCAGTGGACACATCTCTTCACCAAGGATTTGTCGGTATCCGGAACTAGTGAGGTTGTTCTTCAGCAACCTTACATCTACAGAGGAGTCTAGAGGTCTAGGACATCCTCTTTGGCTAGTCCTCAGGAGCAGGGTCTTTTAGACTAGGATCTGCTTCTCCACGAGATCGCTGGCTGAGATCTTGCGGGTTCCTTACTACCCACGGCAATGCGTGTGGATACATGCGGGGGCAGGGATCGACAGTTACTTTATGCCGTATGAGTTGCACAAGATTTGCTCCACTTTATGGGATAGTCGCCGATGCCACACTCCGTGGACCAGCAGGCGGATGACAGATTCAGCACGGATTATCGGTCGCATTGTCGGCCGAAACATTATGCCGAAGGCTGGACATCACCATCGGGTCACAGTGATGGAGGCCTTAGTCATCTACCGCATCTACATGGGCTTCGAGATAGACCTTTCTTACATCATTCAGCAGGTCATGCTGGATCTGGTTCTGCGGCCTAGCATGCGGAACCTTTGTTATGGGAGGCTTCTCACTTTGATCTTCAGGCACTTCGGAGTGAGTTTTGAGGATACACCAGTGGACACTGGTTCACTAGGATACACGATCGGGACTAGGACCATTTGTCAGATGAGGCTTAGACAGACAATGAGATCTCCTGGTCCAGAGGGTGAGGATGACGAGGAGACAGAGGAGGAGGAGCAGGAGTCGAGGGATGGAGGAGAGGATATCAGTCTTGATAGTGATGATCAAGCTGGAGATGATACAGAGATGCACGAGGCTGAGCCATGGCATCCCTCCTTCATCACACTTCGAGACAGAGGGTCAATCTCATGCAGTTCCAGAGACTTCAGATCTTGGGGCACAGATGAGATCGATGACTTCCATGCTAGAGAGGATGGAGGTCAGACAGGAGCAGATGTATGAGAGGATGGAGTCACGACAGAACAGGATAGAGCATCAGGTGACTCAGCTAGCAGAGGACTTCAGAGCTTATAGAGATCAGAGGAGATCACCTAGATAGACTGTACTTAGGATTTCCATTTATGCATTGACTGATGTAATCGTTGTAAAAACTTTTCTTAAAGTTAATGAAGTTCATTTTGTTTCACTTTATTATTGTGTATTATGAACTTTTCTTTTATTGCATTACATGACAGTTGTTCAAACATAATTATTCTATATTATTCAGAAGTATTCAGTTATGCTTCATTAAACAGTTTCTAATCCAAGTGTTCTATTATTCACTTCTAAGAGTAGATGAGTCACTTCTGGATCTATGACTCAAGAATGTTTTGTTACTGTTTTCTGTGGTTAGGATTTCCTTGAACTTTGGGCTTTGATACCATTCTGTCACATCCCCCCAGCCGGTACCCTAACTGGCATACCCGGGAGTGTGTTCCACAGCCCCGAAGATCAAGTGTCGAGGAAATCGTCCTCCCACATATACATTAACATAATCATAAACAGGAAATAATCAAGGTTTAAATATTGCAAACAAAAGATTAAAATCAAGAAATGAATAATCAATATAATCAGAATGCAGAAAAGATACCAGATGTAATCACATCGAAAGAAGTAGAGTGAGGCGGAAACTCACTCCACAAAATACAGCGAAACGTAGTATAAGTCTAAAAGGAATAACAACTGTCACATCCTCCCAGCCAGTACACTAACTGGCATACCCGAGAGTGTGATCCACAACCCCGAAGATCAAGTATCGAGGAAATCATCCTCCCACATATGCAATAACATAATCATGAACATAATAAATCAAGGTTTAATATTATAAACAAGGTTCAAAACAAGAAATGAACAATCAGAATAATCAGAGTGCGGAAAGATACCAGATATCCAATGATATCAAAAAGGAGTGAAGTGAGGCGGAAACTCACTTTACCAAAATAGCGGAACATAGTATAAAAATCAAAATGGGGTTACAACTGAAACAAATGTGCTAATAAATAAACTAAGATCAAGCGTCTTCGAGTTTATAGATAACGTCTTCATAAGTATGGACTTCATCAATCCAATGAATCCGTTCTAACTCAATGCCGTTCTCAAAAGTAGTACGCAGCTTGATCCGCTGGGGGATCATCAAAGTAATTTTGATCGTGGCAGCACTTTGCGTGTAATACGCTTCATCAGCTTGTGCTTCGTTGTACTGCTCGTCATAGTATTCTGTACCTGCAGGATAATCTAACAAAAAGAAATATACAACAGGAATGAGTTTCGAAGAAACTCAGTAAGGTAGTTAATCCATAACATCATAGATAACATGTGGCAAAACATAACATGATGCAATGCAGTATGAAACAAATAATGTATGTATGCATGCATCTAACTCTATGTATGCTGGTCTCTATGGCAGACATGCTTTAAGTCATAGCACCGTACTTCTTTGGGTAGGTCACGCATACGGCTCCGGTTGGTAGTGGGTCCGGGCATCCCTCTCGGACAAACCATGGTAGGGGGTTAATTCAACACACTCTCTCACAACCATTTGGCATAAGTACCGGCGCATGTCAGGGAAAAGCCTAGCCCAATGCAAGTCATCTACTTAGTTACATCAAGTCAGTTCCAGATACTTCCATTCCTCCCCTCTCGGGATCCTTTCCGGTATCCTTTACACTAGAGTCACGGATATTACTCACCGGACTCATCAACCCTATTGGTTATCCACATATGGTTAACGGGAAGCTCTCATGTCCTCTCACGGATATAACTCACCTGTCTCGAGCACCCATGAGCCCAAGTCTAGCCATATGCAACCCTCCAATAAATGGCCCCCACAATGTGATTCCCGTCCTCTCACGGATATAACTCACCGGTCTTGAGTGCCCGTGAATCCCCATTGCTACCACGGGTCGTTCGGTCTCAATACCCTTCCGAATCGGGTCTGATATAACAGGGGTATATCCTAGCCAAACACTGCTAGACATCCCTAGGTATGACAACCATTGATTCGGGAAAGTGTCGATGGGCAACCCCGGAAACATCCCATACTATTTCCAATAATGTCCAGAGACAGAAGTGTCAAAAGGACACTTCCCAATCCCAAACCAAACTTAGGCAAACACATTCTCAGATCAGTCATGACATACACAACCAGTAGTTCATCATATAAAAGAGAATGTAAAAGCAACATCAGATTAAGCAGTAATAAGTAATTCATATAACATAAACAATGAAAAGATGATATAATTAAGTGCTACTGTTCCCACAATAGGAGATCAGAATTAAAATACAATAACAGTAGGTAATCTCATAGTTTCATAAAGTAGAAACCAGAGAACAAGCAATCTATGTAGTTAAGGAATCAACTGTCCTTACCTTCTAACTTGAATGGAATCTTAAAGAATCAAGTATGATCTTGACAAAACCTGAGAAGACAGTCCTAAACAAGTGCACACAACATGTTAGGAAAGATGCATAAAGGAAAAGATCATAAATCAATCGAAACAAACCAAGATTGAGGTTGCTGTACTCATTGGTCGATTGATTGGTCTGCTGGACCAGTCGACCAATGAGTCGACCAATGCGACAGATGGCTTCGCAAGAATCCGAATTTTGAGAATCCAGAACCGAATTCGATGGTTCAAAAGGGTACAATTAAGAGGGGAATTATCATGGTAGTATTCTAGGGTATAGAGGATATCAAACCATAACTCAAAACAGTTCTCAAGTTACAACCTAGAAATCATGAGGTTAACCTGATTAGGGTTATCATAGGTTAGGAGGGAAAAAAAATAGAAAGATTAAAGATAATTAACTAGGATATGAAAGAATTCAGATCTAGTAAAGGAAACATAATAATTGGGTTACCATGATTAAACTAGAGGTTCTTGATCTTACCCAAGAATTAGGGTTTTACCCTTTTTGGTTCCCTCGGAAAATAATTGTGAGATCTGAATGAACAAAGATAAATTAAAACAGAAAGTATAGATGATTAAATTTTAGGTTAACACAATATTACTCAAGAAGATTTTCCTTCACAAGGGAGGTTACCAAAAGTTTTCCAGACAATCACACAAAGTTGGGGTTTCAAGGAATTAGGGTTAGGTTTTCAAGAATTCAATAAATAGGGTTAAGAACATGATGATGATCATGGGTCTTAAAGAATTGGGTGAGATCGGAGAATTGATGATTACAAGAATGCTTCATCACCTTTCGATCTCAATGAAAACGAGAATAAAAAGAAAGAAAATCGAGAGATAGAAGAGAGAGTGGTTGAGATCATACCTTTGCCGTAGAAAGATGAAGAATCCTTCAAGTCTTTGAAAGAGATCACCAAAGAATGCAAGGGAATGGGTTAGATTAGGGTTCTAACTCGTTCCAGAGGCTTAGGAGGCAGATGAGGCGGAGTATTCCCGAGATTAGACTTAAATAGAAGTGACAGGATTCAAATTTCAAAAACAGAATCAATTGGTCGATTGATTGGTCGATTGATCCAATCGACCAATGAGTCGACCAATCAAGACAGCAACTTCAAAACAGGGAGTTGAAGGCTCAGATCAAGTCCAAACATGAAGGGGTTTTGCACACCTCTAGAGTGACATACCTAGGAGTTAGAAATGCCTTTGAATCAATACAGAGACCACTCCAAGACCATCAACTAATCCAATCTTCATCCGGGTGCAGTTTCCACCATTGGAACACTAGCATCAACACTCATGGATTCCAATCCAGCCATTAATTCTTCAACAGAAAAGGCCCATAGATTACTTCTTGCCTTACTTCGGGTCACTGGACCTACAATAAACAGAGTTTCCGGATTAGGGTCAGGGCTGGGTTTCACAACAACCGAAAGAAAAGAAAATAAGAAAGATAACTAAACTAAGAGTCTTTTATCCTATAGATGACATCTTCAAAATAGTGGACTTCATCAATCCAACTGAGATGTTCCAATTCCACGTTGCCTCTAATCGTAGTACGGAATATGATCGCCTGAGGGATCATCAGAGTAATCTTGATTGTCGCCAACACCTTGCGTGTAGTACGTTTCATCGGCTTGCGCTTCAGTGTATTGCTCTTCATAGTAGTCAGTACCTGTAAAATAGTCTAACAAAACAATGTACAAAAAAAGGAATGAGTTTCGAAGAAACTCAGTAAGGTAGTTAATCCATTAACAACATAAATAACATGTGGCAGAACATAACAAGATGCAATGCAATATGAAATAGATAATGTATGTATGCACCTAACTCTATGTATGATGGTCTCTATTGGCAGACATGCTTTAAGTCATAGCACCATACTTCTTTGGGTAAGTCACATGTACGGCTCCATTTGGTAGTGGGTTCGGCATCCCTTGGGACAATCCATGGCTGGGGGTTAAGTCACCTCTCTCTCACATCACCATTTGGTCTAAGTACTGGCGCATGTTAGGGTAAAAGCCTAGCCCAATGCAAGTCATCTACGTAGTTACATCAACTCAGATCCAGATACTTCAATTCCTCCCCTCTTGGGATCCTTTCCGGTATCCTTCACACTAGAGTCAGCGTATCCGACTCTCTCAAATACCGACTCATCAACCCTATTGGTAATCCACATATGGTAAACTGGAAGCTCTCATGTCCTCTCACGGATATAACTCACCGGTCTTGAGCGCCCATGAGCCCAAGTCTAGCCATATGCAACCCACCAATAAATAGCCCCCACAATATGATTCTCGTCCTCCCACGGGTTGGTTACCGGTCTTAAGCGCCCGTGAATCACATTGCTACCACGGGTCGTTCGGTCTCAATACCCTTCCGATTCGGGTCTGATATAACAGGGACATCCTAGCCAAACACTGTTAGACAGCCCTAGGTATGATAACCAATGATTCAGGAAAGCGTCGATGGGCAACCCCGGAAACATCCCATACTAATTCCGATAATGTCCAAGGACAGAAGTGTCAAAAGGACACTTCCCAATCCCAAACCATACCTAGTCAAACACGTTCTCAAATCAGTCATGACATACATGACTAACAATTCATTATATAAAAGAGAATGTAAAAGCATAAACTAATCGTTAACCAATATAAAATAAGCAATTCATATAAGCTTACATAATAAAAAGGAAAACAGAAGTGAAGTGCTACTGTAGTTACAGTAGTACATCAGAGATATAAACTATAAGAACTGTAAACAATTCATAGTTTCATAAGGTAGAAACCAGAGGGTATGTGATCTATGTAATTAAAGAATAACTGTCTTTACCTTATAACTTGCAAAGGAATCTTATGGAATCAAGTAAGACCTTGACTAAACCTGAGAAGAAAGTCTTAAACAAGTGTAGACAACATGTTAGGAAAGATACCTAGAAGGAAAGATATCTAAATAATCAAAACAGACCAAGAATGAGGTTGCTGTACTCATTGGTCGATTGGATTGGTCTACTGCCCCAGTCGACCAACCGAGAGAGTAGCTTACAAGAATCCGAATTTTTGTAAAATAGAACCGAATTTGGTGGTTCAAAAGGGTACAAAATAAGGGGGAAACTATAATGGCAGCATACTAGTATATAGAGGACATCAAGACACTAATTGAATCAAGTTTTCAAGTTACTGATTAGGAACCAAAAGTTACCCTAATTAGGTAAATCATGGATCATGGAGAAAACATTGGTATGATCAAGGATAAAGAACTAGAGGATGATCAAGTACAAATCTTGTACAGAAAACACATTGATTGGATATTAACATGATCAAAATACGGGTTTTTTATTTGACTCAAGAAACTAGGGTTTCAACCTTTATGGCTCCCATGAAAAGGTTGAGATCACAGGATGAAAGGGAATTAATGATTGGCCAATAATAACAAGAAAAACCATAGAAAGATCAAATTTAGATTAGCATAAATATTGCCCATGAGGTTTCCCTCGCATGGGAGGTTACAAAAGGTTTCCAGAAAGATCATACAAGGGTTAGGGTTTCAAGGGTTAATTCGGCTAGGGTTGAGATCATGACAATGATCATAAATCTCAAGGAATAGAATGAGATCATGGAATAGATGGTTGCAAGAATGCAGCATCTTCTTCCTGATCTCAATCAAGAACAATATTAAAGAAAATAAATTCAGAGATAGAGAAGAGAAAGAGAGTATAGACATACCTTTGATGCAGGAGGATGAAGATTACTTCAGTTCTTGCGAGATATCAACCAAGGATGCAAGGGAATTGATTAGAATGGAGTTATAACTCGTTCCAGAGGCTTAGGAGGCAGATGAGGCGGAGTAATCCCGAGATTAGATTTAAATAGAGTAGCCACGACCTAATTAGCAAAAACAGAACCAATTGGTCGATTGATTGGTCGACTGGTCTAGTCGACCAATGAGTCAACCAATCAGGACAGCAAGACCAAAACAGGGAATTGAAGGCTCAGATCAATTCCAAACATAACAGGGTTTTGCACACACCTAAAGTGACTTACCTAGTAGCTAGAAATGCCTTCGAACCAACACAGAGAGCACTCCAAGTCCATCAACTAATCCGATCTTCATCAGGGTGCGGTTTCCATAAATGGAACACTTACATCAACACTCATGGAATTCAATCCAGCCACCAAGTCTTCTACAAAAATGGCCCAAAGCTGACTTCTTGCCTTACTTCGGGTTGTCAGACCTACAGAAAATAGGGTTTCCGGGTCAAGGTTAGGGCTGGGTTTCACAAAGGGTTCAGTTGCTCTTCTTCTTTTCCGGGTCTGGAGGTTGTCAAGGCTTGGATTTGGTTTGGGGGTAGATTCCCCCCTGGGCTGAAGGCAGAAGCGGTGACGGTCATTGCTTACAGGATCCATACAAGAGCAATAAAAATTAACATTGTGTACTTTAACTAAATTATTGTAGATCCCACCATTCTTCTCTAACTTTCTCATAAATTTCTTGAGATTTGGTTCCCTACCAGGGTCTTCAGTGTTGATCAAGAGAGATTCCTTTTTTTTATCATTGGTATTTTGATGTATTCCCCTCCTCAGCAAACTGTGTTGTTGTCTTCCATCAGCAGTATCATCTCTATTTTCCTAGCCCCTTTATAAGTTGTTGAAATAACATGAGTCGAATCCTCTAGCTTATTCGGGTTTTGCTTTTTATTTGTTTATGGGCTTTCTTTTTCTTTTTCCTTTTTCTTTTTCCATTGCTAGCTCTGCTACTAACTCAGCTACTATGTCCTTTACTCTGCCTTCTTCCTCTTCTGAGTTTGTATCTTCTTCTATTTATTCTTCCTCTTCATCTTCTTGTGTCTTTTCTTGTTTCTCTACATCTGCTTGATCTCCTTGATCACCTTCTTCTTCTTCCTTCTCAAATTTTGCTGCCTCTATTTCAATTGTCAATTCTATTGCTTTCCCTATTCTTTTCTCATTTTCCTTTTCTTTCGCAAGAGCCTCTTCATGTTTGGTGGCTTCATCAGCTTCTTTCCTTTTTTTTTCTTTTGTTGTTGTAGTTGTATATACTGTTGTGCTGTAAGATGTGTTCTCCATTGTTCGCTCTTTCCCTTTTTCTTCAGATTCTGCAGGATCAACTAATATGGCTGTAAGGAGATCTTGAGTTGGTTTAGCTTCTCTCTTTGACTTTTCTAATGTGCAGGTAGTTGTTTTCCTACCATGTCTTCTTCCCGTCTTTTGAGATGGGCTCTAGATTTCATAGCAGCAGTAATTGGATCACAAATTGTGAGCAAGTCATATTTGCCCATGGTTCTTACATCATTATTCCCCTCTTCAAGGATGGCCAAATCATGAGGCCTGAAGAGGGAGGGTGAATTTGAATTGTAAACATCCCCAAGGAAGTGGGTCTTTCTCCTACCTTTTTCAGTTTGCAATAGAGGAGACTTAATAGGGGAAGAGATACCAGTTTGCAGTTGGGAGTAGTGCTTTTGGTTGGTACATTGGGGGGGGGGGCCCGGGGGGGGGGGGGGGGGGGGGGGCCCCCCCCCCCTTTTTTTCCCCGGCCCCCCGGGGGGCGCCCGCCTCCCCCCCCCCCGGGGGTTGGTTCCGTTTCCATGGTTGATGATGAGGTGCTATTTATGGAAACAGAATCCTGATGAAGATCTAATTAGTTGATGGACTTGGAGTGATCTCTATCTTGGTTTGAAGGCATTTCTACCTACTAGGTAAGTCACTTGACTTGTGTGCAAAACCCCTTTAGGTTTGGATTTGATCTGGGCCTTCAATTCCCTGTTTTGGCCTTCTTTATCTGCATTGGTCGACTGATTGGTCGACTAGGGCCGATCGACCAATCCACTCGACCAATGGGTGCTTGTCTTTGGCAATTAGGTTGATTCTTGCTCTATTTAAGCCTAACCTCGAGTCCACTTCGTATTTGCTGCCTCCAAACCCTCTCGGAGCGAGACCAAAGACCTCTGCAAGTCATCTCCCTTGCATCCTTGGAGTTTTCTTGGCGGATCTTCGTCGGAACTCTTCTTTTTGCATCAAAAGGTATGTCTACTCTCTCTTCTTCTCCTACATCTTTGTTTTTCTTTCCTTTTTGAGTTGAGACAGTAGAAGAGATGCTGCATCCTCTGTTGCAAACATCTCTGAACATGTTCTCATGATCATCCTAAGGATTAAAGGCTAGAACAATGATCTTAACCATGATCATTGCAAGCTTTTGAAGGATTCATGATCAAACCATGATTTAATCTCTGTTAATTTCCTAATCTGAATTCTGATCTCTTTGGATCTTCTTTCATTGATCATGTTAGTGGTTAATGGTTGTGTTTTCTTTCTTTGATCCATAATCCATAGAATTCTAGTTGTTCTCTTCTACCTTGCTATGTGTTCTTCATGATGCATGATAGTACATATATGGTAGGTTTTATTTCCTTATTTAGATTTATGCTTCTAAGCCTTATACCATGAAGACCTATGCATGTTTTCATGTTTTCATTACCAAAGCAATGATCCATCTTCCTATTGTTCTTGTCCTTGTTTTCTATTTCAAACTTCATCAAGATCCATGTTTGATTTATTTATGGTAACTTTTTGTTTCCTAATTTGGGTCTTGATACCTTGATTTGATTAGTGTTTTGAGGTCCCCTATATGCTAGAATACTACTGATGTAGTCTACCCCTTGATTAGTACCCTCTTGAACCATCAAATTCGGATTTCATATCTCAAAACTCTGATTTTCTAAGCTCTTCGTCTGCATTGGTCGTGTTGATTGGTCGTTGGACCACTCGACCAATCCACTCGACCAATGAGTACAGCAACTCCAGAATTGGTGCATTTCGGATGCTTTGCTATATTTTCTGTTAGGGATCTTTCCTAATATGTGTATATACTTGTTTAGGACCTTCTTCTCAAGTTTGCCAAGATCTTACTTGATTTCTTAGGATTCTTTGCGAGTTATAAAAGGTAAGGATGGTTATTTCCTTAATTACATAGATAGCATGAATCTAGTTTCTATATTTGAATATCATTAATATGTTTCCTAAATTAGATTCTTACAATGATATACTACTGTTGCATAACTTTGATTACGGTAGCATTACTTATTCATATTGAATTGATTCATGTATGATTTACTTACCAATGTTATACAAATGTTTGTAAATATTGATTTCTTTCCATATATGGAGTTACCATATATGTGATGATATGAATTGATGCATGTGTATGCTTACGTATGGTTTGGGAAGGAGAGGTGTCCTTTTGACATTTCTGTCCTTGGACTACTACGGGAATATTATGGGATGTTTCCGGAGATGCCCTCTGGACACCTTCCTAAAGCTGTTGGATGACATATCTAGGATTGTCTAGTAGTGTTTGGCTAGGATGTCTGTTATGTCGGACCCTAATCGGAGGGGTATTGAGACCGAACGACCCGTGGTAGCAATGGGGATTCATGGGCGCTCAAGACCGGTAACCAACCCGTGAGAGGACAGGGAATCACATTGTGGGGGCCATTTATTGGTAGGGTTGCATATGGTTAGACTTGGGCTCACGGGCGCTTAAGACCGGTAACCAACCCGTGAAAGGACGTGAGAGCTTCCCGTTTACCATATGTGGATGATCAATAGGGTTGGTGAGTCCGTAGTCGGGGACTATGAGGACTCTAGTGTGAAGGATACCGGAAAGGATCGTCGGGGACGAGGAATGGAAGTATCTGGATCGACTTGATGTAACCAAGTAGAAGACTTGCATTTGGCTAGGTATTACCACGACATGCGCCGGTACTTATACCAAATGGTTGTGAGAGAGTGTGTTGACTTAACCCCCTGCCAAGGTTTGTCCCGAGGGATGCCGGACCCATTACCAACTGATGATGAGTGATTGAGACTTTCCTACGAAGTACGGTGCTATGACTTAAAGCATGTCTGCCAATAGAGACCAGCATACATAGAGTTAGAATCATTCATTCATTGTTTGTCTCATATCATATTGCATTTATGATTGTTACGGAATTCTGCCATATATGTTATTATGGATTTTAAGCGCCTTCTTGAGTTTCTTTGAAACTCATTCCTTTATTGTACAATGTTGTTAGACTATCCTGCAGTACGGAATACTATGACGGTCCCTACGAGGAAGCGCAAGGCGAAGAGGCATATCTCCGGGGAAGGTGATTGCGGTTACCACAATTACTCACGAAGATTCCGCGGGTGGTTATGCTCCGTACAATGCTTAGTCCGACCATTGAGTGGAAGCGTCCTTGTGCTATTTATGAGATCTACACCTACAAGGATGTCGTCTACAAAGTGGAGAATAATTTAGTTACCCAATGTACTTGCTCTTGGGATTAGCTTTTATCTAGTTTATTCTTTCGAGCTACTTTTCCATTTGGATGTAAAGTGGGATTTTTGCTTCACTTTACTTATCTGTTGACACTACGATTATATATCTATTATTCCGTTTCGTTTATGATTCATTCTTTCTTTATTGAATCTATGATTTATCTTCCGCACTCTTGTTATGGTTGTTCGTGATTATGTTATTGCTTATGTGGGAGGTTGATCACTCGATACGATCTTCGGGCTGTGGATCACACTCTCGGGTATGCCGGATAGGGTACCGGCTGGGAGGGCGTGATGATTGGTATCGAGCTCAAGGTTCGAGGAGATCCTAACCACAAAAGGCAACAACTGAACATTCTGAGTCATTGATCTGAAGTGACTCTTCTACTCTTAGAAGTGAATAATAGAACAACTTGAATTAGAAACTTGAACTTTGAGGCATAACGAACATTTACGAATAACATACCATAATTATACTTGAACAAATGACACTAATGCAAGGAAAAGAAAAGTGCATAACATACAATAATTAAAGAGAAACAAAATGAACTTCATTAATTTCAAAAGTTTTTACAATGATTACATCCGAAAAGCATAAATGGAAAATCCTAAGGTACGGTCTATCTAGGTGATCTACTACGATCTCTATATGCTCCGAACTCCTCTGCTAGGTGAGTCACCTGATGCTCTATCTGTCTGTCGAGACTCCATCCTCTCGTACATCTGCTCTGTCCGACCTCCATCCTCTCTAGCATGGAAGTCATCGATCTCATCTGTGCACCAAGATCTGAAGTCTCCGGGAACCGCATGTGAAGGGCCACCTGCCTCGAAATGTGATGAAGGAAACTCGTGATGCACGAGCTCGGCCTCGCGCATATCTGTATCATCTCCGGCCTGATCATCACTATCGGGACCGATATCCTCTCCTCCATCCTCGGATCCCTCATCCTCATCCTCGATTCATCATCATCCTCACCCTCTGGGACCGGGAGATCTCTCTAGCGATGTAGTCTCATCGTCGAATGGTCCGAGTCCCAATGGGGTATCCACGTGATCTAGTGTCCATCGGAGTATCCTCGAAACTCACCCCGAAATGCACGAAGATCAAAGTCGAAGCCTCCCATAGCAAAGGTTCCGCATGCTAGGCCGCGAGAACTAAGTCCGGCATGACCTGCTGAATGATGTAGGAAAGATCGATCTCGAAGCCCATGTAGATGCGGTAAATGACCAAGGCCTCCATCAACGTGACCCGATGGTGATGTCCGGCTTTCGGCATGATGTTTCGGCCGACTATGCGACCGATAATACGTGCGAGAACCCGTCATCCGTCCGCTAGTCCTCGGTGTGAAGCATCGGCGGCTATCCCATAGCGTAGAGCATATCTCGCGAAGCTCGTACGGCATCGGATGGCTGTCCGGTGCTGCTCCGGCGGTATCCACACACAGCGATGTGGGTAGTAAGGGACCTGCGGGATCTCGGCCGATGTCCGGGTGGAGAAACGAATACGTGTGTCGATGGACCACTGCTCCACGAGGACAAGTACGAGTGGATGTCCACGGCCCCAGAGCCTCCTCTGTGTAAGTAAGGTTGCTTTGAAGAACAACCTCACTAGCTCCGGGTATACCGGCAAATCCTCGGTGAAGAGGTGAGTCCACTTTGTAAAGTGTCGAACCTCTGTCGGATCTGAAGGCTACGAGCTGGCGTAAGTGAAGTAGACGCCCCATCTCGATGTTACGATAGCTGAAGTAGGCCTCGTACGAAACTCGGCTCGAGGTGTGTCAAATAGGTCCGGTCTCCTAACCTCCTCTCTGGCTCGAAAGGAACCCGACCCCTGCCCACCTGAGGCACCTACGATGCGACCTCTACCTCTACCTCCTCCTCGTCCTCCCCTCTGCATGATGTATCGTGAAAGAGACAAGAGACATTTCCAATTAGTGCTATTTCAAGATTTTAGCCAAAAGGGTATTTTCGTAATTTTTCGGAAAATTTCAAATTTGGGGGAAATTTGATTTGAACATACTAGCATGTGCACAATACTTGGAATTTCATGTCTATGAAGTTGTTTTGATGAAAATCGATCGAAAACTTGGATTAAAGCGAAAAATTCAGCAAGAAGAAATTTGGGGATTTTGCAATTTAGGTCAAAATTGGATTTTTGAAAAGTTGAAATTGGTTAAATCAAATTGTATGGACCTATCTACAATGTCATCTTGAGCATGTAGCATTTGATCTCGTGCGAAAATTTCAAGCGGTTTGAGAGAAAACGAAATTTTTCTAAAGATATCGATTTCGGTATAAAACTTTGCGAGATGAGCACCAAATGTGTTAAAACTTGTTGTCTATGCATGGCATTGTGTTTAAAACCTAGGGAATATGTTTCTAAGCATTCCTAAGCATGATTTCTAGCATTGGATACAAGTAAAGCATGGTTTTATTGAAATGCAAGCATGAGAAGATGAAAATGGAAGAAAGAATGAGAGATTTACCTTGTTTTTGAAGATGGTGTGTTGTGGTGTTGTTGTTGAAGCACTAAATCACCTCAAGAACACTTGTGGGAACACTTGGATATTTTCCCTAGAGCTCTCTCACCTTTGGAAGAAGTTAGAATGAGGTTGGAATGTGGAAATGAGGCTTATAATGCGAATTTTCGTATTACTGTCTTCATTAGTCGGCGATTGGTCGGCGGGGTCACTCGACCAACCACTCGACCAATGGTCACGGTGACCTCATTTGCTGTTGAATTTTTGGAAAATGTGATTTTTGCCTTATGGAATATTGTTTGATGACTATATGGATATATTTGATCATGATTTAAGTTTTCAAATCATTTGGACTTGTGGTTTATGTTGAATCTTCGAAATTCGGTATTTTGATGTTCTCGGTTTTGCGAGAATGGTTACTACGAGAAGTGGGCGTGGTGAATCCGGTGGTCATGGTGGTGGTGAAGTACCTCGGGGAGAGGTGGTGAAGTACCTCATGGAGGTGGTGAGATACCAAATGCTGATCGGGGTACTCATGAGATCCCTGGTGCCCCGAATGTTGGAAGTTTCGGAGATATTGCCAATATCATGGGCAATATGATGCGGCGACAAGCGGCTCGGTTCAACCAGGATGTTGGTGGGTTTCATGACTCTGCATAATGAGACCCGGGCTGGTGCTAATGTGAATCCTCATGCCGCGATCTGAATGCGGGAGGTTTAGTGGAACTCCTCATACTACTTTGATGGAGAGTTTTACGAAGATGCAAGTACCCACTTTTCTTGGAGTTACCAAGGACCCCTTGTTTCCTAACAAGTGGCTTCGTGAGTTGGAGAAGGCTTTCCGGCATCTGCAATGCTCGGAAGCTCGAGAAGATTTTGTTTCTTTGAGCGAAGTTGCAACAAGAAGGCGATGCATGGTGGATCTCCACTCGTCTGTTTTGGAAGGTTTGCATGCGGGAGTTGTAACTTGGGAGTTATTCAAAGAGGGCTTTTTGTATGAACTACTTTCCCGAGGCGGTGAAGGATGCAAAGGAAGCGGAGTTTATGATTCGACTCAAGGAACTTTGTCTGTGTTGGAGTACCAACGAAGTTCGAGGAGCTTCATTTCTTTGCTCCAGATTCTTTGAAGGAAGACCTCGCCAAAGCAAAGAAGTTCTTCAAAGGACTGCGCCACTGCCATTAAAGCTTACCTCACGGTCCGGCCTATTGTGAGCTATGCTCAAGTGGTGCGAGAACTCGAAGAAGTTGGAAGAAACGAGAGAAGGAAAGTGCTCGTGTGCAAAAGCCTTGGCGATCAAGGAATTCTGGTTTGGTGGATCGCAATGACCGTCGTTATGTGAGACCTACACCCTACCCCACTCCTACCTTTCGGGCTAAGAGTGTAGGAGTCGAACACGGGTTTTCAGCAGCCCGGCCGGTTTAAACGGTATGGCGGAAACCGATCACCAGCAAATGCAAGTGCAAGTGCAAGTGCGAGTGCAAGGCCTTTTGTTCGAAGTCCTCTGTTGCAGCCACCCCTGTTGGATCCGGCAATCTGTTTGCTTCTCTTGCAAGCAAGCTGGTCATTTTGCTCGTGCTGTCCGAAGCGGCACCTGACAGCCTGCCCGGTGGTGAAGAGTGCTCCTGCTCCTCCCTCTGGTAGAGTTTTCGGTATTTCCGATCTTGAGCAAGATCCAAGCCATGATGTGATTACGGGTACATTGTTAGTCGCTTCTATTTCTGCATTTGTCTTATTTGATACGGGTGCATCTCATTCGTTCATGTCATCTGCATTCATCAAGAAGACTAACCTAATCCACGAGAAGTTGTCTAGTTGTTTATTGATTAGTACACCTCTTTGGTCTGTTGTGAAACTAGATAAGGGGTTATCTAAATGTCCTGTGTTGATTGGTGAAAAGAACTTGGAAGCCAATTTTGTGATTCTTGACATGAAGGACTTCGATGTTATTTTGGGAATTGATTGGTTGACGGCCCACAAAGCTGTGTTCCTTTGTTCCTCAAAGAAGATTCGGTTCCATATTTGTGGAAGTCCGGTCTTTGAATTTCAAGGTGAAAAGAGAAGGGTTTGTAAGAAGGTGCTTTATGCTGCTTGATGCAAGTCTATGCCCTAGTGGATGATGCTTCATGCTGAAGGCAAGGGTATAGTGGAGAAAAGAGTCGATGAAGTCGAGTTGTCTGCGACTTTGTTGATGTCTTCCACGATGATCTATCGGGAGTGCCTCCGGACGAGAGATGTCGAATTCTCTATTGATCTCGTCCCTGGTGCCGCTCCTGTATCTAAAGCTCCGTATAGGATGGCTCCTCTTGAGTTGAAAGAGTTGCAAAATCGGTTGAATGAGCTCATTGATAGAGGTTTCGTACAGCCTAGTGTGTCACCTTGGGGAGCTCCGGTCTTGTTCGTCAAGAAGAAAGACGGTAGTATGCGCTTGTGCATTGACTACCGTGAGTTGAATAAGTTGACTATCAAGAATAGATATCCGCTGCCCGAGAATCGATGATCTCTTCGATCGGTTGAAGGGTGCGGTTGTGTTCTCAAAGATTGACTTAAGGTCCGGATATCACCAATTGAAAGTGAAGTCTAGTGATATCTTCAAGACGGCTTTCCGAACGCGGTATGGTCACTACGAGTTTAGAGTCATGCCTTTCGGATTGACCAATGCTCCTGCGGTGTTCATGGACCTCATGAACCGAGTATTTCATGATGTGCTTGATAAGTTTGTGATTGTTTTCATTGATGACATCTTGATCTATTCGAAGAGCGAAGAAGAGCATGCGAGTCATCTAAGTTTCACTTTGCAAGGTTGCGAGAAAAGAAGTTGTTTGCTAAGTTTAGCAAGTGTGATTTACGGCTTAAGAGAGTGGTTTTCCTTGGTCATGTAGTTTCAGCCGAAGGTATTCGTGTCGATCTGAAAAGGTCCAAGCTGTGGCTGATTGGGAGAGACCGAAGTCGATAACGGAAATAAGAAGTTTTCTTGGATTGGCGGGTTACTACCGAAGGTTTATTGAGAACTTTTCTCGGTTGGCTGCTCCTATGACTAAGTTGACCGGGGAAAGAAGAGAAGTTTGTTTGGTGCGGCGCTTTGTGAGAAGAATTTCCAAGAGTTGAAAGATAGATTGACAAGTGCCCCGGTTTTGACTATACGATAGTTCCGGTGGTATGACGAGTTTATACCGATGCGTCAAAGATTGGTTTGGGTTGTGTACTTGATGCAACATGGCAAGGTCGTAGCCTATGCTTCTCGGCAATTGAAGGATTATGAGCGGAATTACCCCACTCACGATCTAGAACTTGCCGCCGTTGTCTTTGCTTTGAAGATTTGGAGACATTATCTTTACGGTGAGAAGATTGCCATTTTCACGGATCATAAGAGTTTGAAGTACTTCTTTACCCAAAAGGAGTTGAACATGAGACAAAGGAGATGGTTGGAACTCGTCTCCGATTATGATTGTGATATTCGGTATCATCCTGGGAAAGCAAATGTTGTAGCTGATGCTCTTAGTAGGAAGAACCGAGAAGAAGACTTTGGATTTGAATGCTTTGAGTTTACCATTGTGGTCTTCTATTGAGAGTTTTGATTTGGAAATCGTTCTCGAGAATTCCGATTTTATTCTTTACGCCATGACGGCAAGATCTGGTCTTAGAGATAAGATTGTTGCTCTGCGAGTTACGATCAAGAGTTTTTGACCAAAGTTGAGAAGATTTCTTCGAATCTGAGTCGGACCCCGACTTTGGTATATCCATGGATGGTGCTTTGTTGTTTAGAGGAAGGCGTGTGTGCACAAGGCGATGAAGTTAAGAATGAAATATTGAAGGAAGCACACCGGTCGGTCTTTCTTGTACACCGGGAAGCACCAAGATGTACAAGGACTTGAAGGAACATTTTTGGTGGATTGGTCTAAAGGCGGATGTTGGCGATTTTGTTGCCAAGTGTGAGACTTGCCAACGTGTGAAAGCCGTTCGACAACCTCCATCTGGATTACTTCAACCCCTTCCTATTCCTAGTTGGAAGTGGGAAGATATTTCCATGGACTTTGTGACTAGCTTGCCTCGGACAAGTAAAGGCAATGACAACTTTGTGTGTGGGTGATTGTTGATAGGTTGACCAAATCAGCCCATTTCATTCCTATGAAGATCACTCATACTACTGGATAAGCTAGCCGGGCTTTATGTGGATAATGTGGTTAAATCTGCATGGTGTGCCATTGAGTATTGTCTCGGATCGTGATCCTAGGTTCACCTCAAGGTTTTGGAATAGTTTGCGAGAAGGCCTTGGGAACCCAATTGAACTTGAGTACAGCTCATCATCCACGGTCGATGGACAATGCGAGCGGACAATTCGGACATTGGAAGACATGCTCGAGATCTTGTGTGGTGGATATGGGTGGTAATTGGGATGAACACCTAGCTTTGGTTGAGTTTGCCTATAACAACGGTTATCAAGCAACAATAGGCATGGCTCCATTCAAGGCTTTGTATGGTAGTACTTGTAGGACACCTTTGTCTTTGGTGAGGCAATTGAAAGAAAAGTCTTAGGTCTGAGATGATTGAAGCTACAAGTGCTATGGTAGATATGATAAGAGAAAGGATTAAGTCTGCCCGATCGAGGCAGAAATCTTATCTTGATAAGAGAAGGACCGATTTGGAATTTCAAGTTGGAGAGAAAGTCTTTACGAAGGTCTCACCAATGAAGGGTGTGATGAGATTCAATGTTAAGGGAAAGCTTAGCCCTCGTTACATTGGACCTTTCGAGATTTTGGAAAAGGTTGGACCTGTTGCGTATCGATTAGCATTACCTCCGCCTCTTGCTGGTGTGCACAATGTGTTCCATATTTCGATGCTCCGAAAATACATAGAGAATCCGGAACACATTTTGCAGCAAGCACTGAAGGACTTAGTGCTGATTTGACCTATGATGAAGAACCGGCCGAAATCCTGGATAGGAAGGACAAGCGGCTGCGGAATCGCGCCATTCCTTTGGTGAAGATTCGGTGGAAGAACCATACCCCTGAAGAAGCTTCTTGGGAGAAGGAAGAAGACATGAAGGAGAAGTTTCCTTACCTCTTTGGAAGCACGGTACGCTTTCAATTTCGGGGACGAGAATTTCTTTAAGGGGGGGAGAATGTGAAACCCAGCCCTAACCTTGACCCGGAAACCTTGTTATTTGTAGGTCCGATGACCCGAAGTAAAGTAAGAAGTCAGCTTTGGGCCATCCCGAGTAGAGGACTTGGTGTCGGCTTTGAATCCATGAAGGTTGATGATGAGGTGCTATTTATGGAAACAGAATCTGATGAAGATCTAATTAGTTGATGGACTTGGAGTGATCTCTATCTTGGTTTGAAGGCATTTCTACCTACTAGGTAAGTCACTTGACTTGTGTGCAAAACCCCTTTAGGTTTGGATTTGATCTGGGCCTTCAATTCCCTGTTTTGGCCTTCTTTGTCTGCATTGGTCGGCGATTGGTCGGCCCAGGCCCAGTCGACCAATCCACTCGACCAATGGGTCTTGTCTTTGGCAATTAGGTTGATTCTTGCTCTATTTAAGCCTAACCTCGAGTCCACTTCGTATTTGCTGCCTCCAAACCCTCTGGAGCAGACCAAAGACCTCTGCAAGTCATCTCTCTTGCATCCTTGGAGTTTTCTTGGCGGATCTTCGTCGGAACTCTTCTTTTTGCATCAAAAGGTATGTCTACTCTCTCTTCTTCTCCTACATCTTTGTTTTTCTTTCCTTTTTGAGTTGAGACAGTAGAAGAGATGCTGCATCCTCTGTTGCAAACATCTCTGAACATGTTCTCATGATCATCCTAAGGATTAAAGGCTAGAACAATGATCTTAACCATGATCATTGCAAGCTTTTGAAGGATTCATGATCAAACCATGATTTAATCTCTGTTAATTTCCTAATCTGAATTCCGATCTCTTTGGATCTTCTTTCATTGATCATGTTAGTGGTTAATGGTTGTGTTTTCTTTCTTTGATCCATAATCCATAGAATTCTAGTTGTTCTCTTCTACCTTGCTATGTGTTCTTCATGATGCATGATAGTACATATATGGTAGGTTTTATTTCCTTATTTAGATTTATGCTTCTAAGCCTTATACCATGAAGACCTATGCATGTTTTCATGTTTTCATTACCAAAAGCAATGATCCATCTTCCTATTGTTCTTGTCCTTGTTTTCTATTTCAAACTTCATCAAGATCCATGTTTGATTTATTTATGGTAACTTTTTGTTTCCTAATTTGGGTCTTGATACCTTGATTTGATTAGTGTTTTGAGGTCCCCTATATGCTAGAATACTACTGATGTAGTCTACCCCTTGATTAGTACCCTCTTGAACCATCAAATTCGGATTTCATATCTCAAAACTCTGATTTTCTAAGCTCTGTCTGCATTGGTCGGCTGATTGGTCGTTGGACCACTCGACCAATCCACTCGACCAATGAGTACGGCAACTCCAGAATTGGTGCATTTCGGATGCTTTGCTATATTTTCTGTTAGGGATCTTTCCTAATATGTGTATATACTTGTTTAGGACCTTCTTCTCAAGTTTGCCAAGATCTTACTTGATTTCTTAGGATTCTTTGCGAGTTATAAAAGGTAAGGATGGTTATTTCCTTAATTACATAGATAGCATGAATCTAGTTTCTATATTTGAATATCATTAATATGTTTCCTAAATTAGATTCTTACAATGATATACTACTTGTTGCATAACTTTGATTACGGTAGCATTACTTATTCATATTGAATTGATTCATGTATGATTTACTTACCAATGTTATACAAATGTTTGTAAATATTGATTTCTTTCCATATATGGAGTTACCATATATGTGATGATATGAATTGATGCATGTGTATGCTTACGTATGGTTTGGGAAGGAGAGGTGTCCTTTTGACATTTCTGTCCTTGGACTACTACGGGAATATTATGGGATGTTTCCGGAGATGCCCTCTGGACACCTTCCTAAAGCTGTTGGATGACATATCTAGGATTGTCTAGTAGTGTTTGGCTAGGATGTCCTGTTATGTGGGACCCTAATCGGAGGGGTATTGAGACCGAACGACCCGTGGTAGCAATGGGGATTCATGGGCGCTCAAGACCGGTAACCAACCCGTGAGAGGACAGGAATCACATTGTGGGGGCCATTTATTGGTAGGGTTGCATATGGTTAGACTTGGGCTCACGGGCGCTTAAGACCGGTAACCAACCCGTGAAAGGACGTGAGAGCTTCCCGTTTACCATATGTGGATGATCAATAGGGTTGGTGAGTCCGTAGTCGGGGACTATGAGGACTCTAGTGTGAAGGATACCGGAAAGGATCGTCGGGGACGAGGAATGGAAGTATCTGGATCGACTTGATGTAACCAAGTAGAAGACTTGCATTTGGCTAGGTATTACCACGACATGCGCCGTGCTTATACCAAATGGTTGTGAGAGAGTGTGTTGACTTAACCCCCTGCCAAGGTTTGTCCCGAGGGATGCCGGACCCATTACCAACTGATGATGAGTGATTGAGACTTTCCTACGAAGTACGGTGCTATGACTTAAAGCATGTCTGCCAATAGAGACCAGCATACATAGAGTTAGAATCATTCATTCATTGTTTGTCTCATATCATATTGCATTTATGATTGTTACGGAATTCTGCCATATATGTTATTATGGATTTTAAGCGCCTTCTTGAGTTTCTTTGAAACTCATTCCTTTATTGTACAATGTTGTTAGACTATCCTGCAGTACGGAATACTATGACGGTCCCTACGAGGAAGCGCAAGGCGAAGAGGCATATCTCCGGGGAAGGTGATTGCGGTTACCACAATTACTACGAAGATTCCGCGGGTGGTTATGCTCCGTACAATGCTTAGTCCGACCATTGAGTGGAAGCGTCCTTGTGCTATTTATGAGATCTACACCTACAAGGATGTCGTCTACAAAGTGGAGAATAATTTAGTTACCCAATGTACTTGCTTTGGGATTAGCTTTTATCTAGTTTATTCTTTCGAGCTACTTTTCCTTTGCTGGATGTAAAGTGGGATTTTTGCTTCACTTTACTTATCTGTTGACACTACGATTATATATCTATTATTCCGTTTCGTTTATGATTCATTCTTTCTTTATTGAATCTATGATTTATCTTCCGCACTCTTGTTATGGTTGTTCGTGATTATGTTTCTTATTTGATTGTTTTGCTCCCACCCCCCCCCCCCCCCCCCCACCCCCCCCCCCCCCCCCCCCCCGAAGCCACACCCCCCCCCCCGCGGGGCCCCGAGACGAACCCCCCCCCCCCATACCCGAAACAAAAAAAGGGAAGGGGACACCCCCCCGCCCCCACGAGGACCACACGGCGAAGAAAAACAAAAAAGGACCCCCCCCCGCCCAGGGAAGGAAACAAGGAACCCCAACTCAGAACAACAAAAAAGAAGACACGCATTTGCCCGGGTTCCCCCCCCCCACCCCCCACATTACCACCAAAAGGGCTGGAGGGGGGGGGTGGCCTTAACCCCCCCCCCCCCTTCCCCCCCGGGAGGAGGGCCCCCCCACCAACCGGCTGCTCAAGACCGGTGAAATGATCCGTGAGAGAATCCAAGATATCTTAAATGGTTGAGGATGTGAGTGGACTTTCCTAAAGAAGTACGGTGCTATGACTTAAAGCATGTTTGCCAATAGAGACCAGCATACATAGAGTTAGATTCATTCATTCATTGCTTGTCTCATATCATATTGCATTTATAATTGTTCTGGAATCCTGCCATTTATGTTATTATGGATTTTAACTGCCTTACTGAGTTTCTTTGAATCTCCAGGAAGGTGATTGCGGTTACCACAATTACTCTGAAGATCCCGCGAGTGGTTATGCTCCGTACGATGCTTAGTCCGACCATTGAGTGGAAGCGTCCTTGTGCCATTTATGAGATTTACACTTATAAGGATGTTGTCTATAAAGTGGAGAACAATTTAGTTACCCATTGTACTTGCTATTGGGATTAGATTTTGTCTAGTTTATTCTTTTAGAGCTACTTTTCCGCTGGTTGTAGAGTGGGATATTTGCCTCACTTTACTTATCTGTTTGACACTCTGATTATATCTATTATCCTGATTCATTTATGATTCATTCTTTCTTTATTGGATCTATGGTTTATCTTCCGCACTTTTATTATGATTGTTCATGATTATGTTATTGTTTATGTGGGAGGTTGATCACTCGATACCTGATCTTCGGGCTGTGGATCACACTCTCGGGTATGCCGATAGGGTACCGGCCGGGAGGGCGTGATAGATTGGTATCAGAGCCCAAGGTTCGGGGAGATCCTAACTACAAAAGACAATAACTGAACATTCCTAAGTCATTGATCTGAGATGACTCTTCTACTCTTAGGAGTGAATAATAGAACACTGAATTAGAAACTTGACCTTTGAGGCATAACAGAACATTTCCGAATAATATACCATAATTATGCTTGAACAAATGTCACTAATGCAAGGAAAAGAAAGGTGCATAATATACAATAACTAAAGGGAAACAAAATGAACGTCATTAATTTCAAAGGTTTTTACAACGATTACATCTGAAATGCATAAATAGAAATCCTAAGGTACAGTCTATCTAGGTGATCTTCTCTGATCTCTGTATGCTCTGAACTCCTCCGCTAGCTGAGTCACCCGATGCTCTATCCTATCCTCGTCGTGACTCCATCCTCTCGTACATCTTGCTCCTCGTCCGACCTCCATTCTCTCTAGCATACCACCACCCCCCCCCCCCCCCCCCCCACCCCCCCCCCCACCCCAAACATAAAAGTTAGTACAAAAACAACAACACCCACCCCCAACCCCCCCCCCCCCCACCCCCATCCACCCCCACCCCCCCCCCCCCCCCCTCCCTTGTTTTACAAAAATAAAACCCAATTCTCCGACATATCCCAAAAAAAACCTCACCCCCCCCCCCCCCCCCCTCGCGCCGGGCTCCCCCCTCCTCCCCCCCCCCCCCCCCCCCCCCTTAGAAGTACCACACCCGGGGCGCCGCCGCGGCTGGCGCCCAACCCCCCCCCCCCCCCCCCCCCCCCCCCCCCCCCCCGTTTTCAGGATTTTGCCCTATTTTGCCCCCTGACTTCTATAAAAGGCAACCCTCATCTAAGTAACGAATATTTTATTCGTGGTTGCTAAATTTGGAGGTTAGACGGCTGCGGGGAAGTTTCGAAAGTGGATCTGGAGTGCTGGCAGTGACTTGGAAATCAGTCCTTCCCTTTTTCTGGCTTTTTGACATGAGGTAATGAATTTATCCTTTGTTCTTTACTCTCTTTGCTTGTTATTTAGTGTTAACCCATCCCCTCGTCTTTGTGGTTACCCCCTTTAATCATTATGACTCTCTTTCCAATCTACTTGAGATGAATTACCCGTAAACGAAACCCTATTTTCGTGAGAAGGATAATCCAGTCAAGGGGAGAGTTCTGGGTAACCCAATGATGGTAATTACTAGGATTTCCTTCACCCTTTGGCTTAGGGAGTATTAGACTTGAGACTTAGGTCATGATTACTCGAAATCCGGATTGAAAACGAGTAATCAGAAGCCTAAGTTTCGGATTGAAACTCTCTGTTTTTGGGGCGGTCACTAGTGGCGGTCGCTCAACCTAAGCGACCGGCCCAAGTGACCGGCTGGTAAATAGAGACCAAATGGCTTTTGGTTCTGATTCTCTTTGATTTATTTAACTTATATAATATTGTAACACTATGTTTAGGTATACTCTGTTTGAAAAGAAAGACTTGTAATAGTTAACGGATCTCTTTTTACGGACAGTTTTACTTATATGCAGGTAAGGACAATTCATCCTATCTCATGAATAGACTTGTAATATGTTAATCTAGTGTCTATTTGAAATTGTATTTCTTTATATATGTTGTTGTATTCATGTCTTAAATATAAATCATATTATTATACTGCTGTTTGTCTTACTTACATACATACGGTGTTGATTATGAATGTGATGTATTGATGATAGTTGGTATATGGTTTTGATGGATGAGATATCCATTTTTGGGATATCTTAGCTAGGGATATCAGAAGGCTGTGGAATGGGACACATGCCTGCTGATGTCTCCAGCACTTGTCTTTACTATTTGATGGCATTATTAGGTAGAGTCTAGAATTGCAGGGCTAGGTACCCCACATGCTACTACCCTTTCGGTAGGGGGATTGAAACCGAGTGACCCATGATGACAGTGAGGTGACATTGGTCCACTGTTAGTCATGTAAATGGTAGGGTTGCATATGTTAGGGTTGGGCTCATGGATGTCCGAGGATCGGACCGGGTGTCGTGAGGAATCATGAGAGCATCCGCCCCAATAATATGTGGATGACCATAGGGTTAAGGAGTGGAGTCCAATAGCGGTAGCCAGTCCATGAGGATTTTCTCTCCTAGGTTGCGAAGGATATTGAACCGAGTTGGTTGGTGCCATAGGGGATGTATCTGGACTTCATGTAGACATGTAACCAGTATGACCTTGCATCGGATTAGAAACCCCGACATGCGCCAGTACTCATTACCAATGGTCGTGGTGAGAGAGTGTTGACTTAACCCCAGCCATGAAAACAAGAGACAGGTGTGGACTTTCCCTTTTTCCCAGGATCCCTACAAAGGTAGCCAGTCCTTGCCGGATCAGAGTGATGAGACTTACCCAGAGGAGGGCTGGTGTATAACTTAAAGCATGTCAACTCTTAGAGACCTGCATAGTTAGAAATCATAGTATCATTCATATTTTGCATTCATTCTTATTATTTGTACATTTTGGCATTGTTGGATAATTGATGGGATTTGTGATTGTTTCTTATTAAGTTCTTTAGAACTCACGTCTTTATTTTGTATATGTTTATTAGCCTGCACAGAAGACGGAATTGTACAGGAAGATGGACTGGTTTCCTATGAAGGAACCATCCCGTATGAAGAAGATGTGGCACCGTCAGTGGGAGATGGAAATAGCATGTGCGGGAGCTCCTGCAGCTGCATGGAGTGCGCTTATCGCAACTATTGATGGTCAGAGATGGAAGGTGGTCAGAAAGTTCGCTCAGTGAATAGAGAAGAACTGGAGGACACCCTACCTTGAGATTCATGAAAAACACTTTTTAAATTTAGAAAAGGAAACTGGGAAGAAATTGATATAACTCTTTTGTTTACTTCCGCTGAACCCTTATTCATTTTTATTTATTATTTCTTTCCTTTATTATTGTTATTGGAGTATTTGGACTCCTGTAATTCATTTAATTCAGTTATTGAATAGTCTTTGCTCTTGATTATCTTTATTTGTCTTAAATATTGTTGATAGACTAAAACCTTGAATCTTGTGACGGATGGCACCCACGGGTTGTCGGGCGGGTAACCGAGACCGGCGGGTGGGGTGTGACATGAGGTATTGAAGTTCACAGTATACAGATCAATACCCTCACCCCCCCCCCCCAAAGTATCACTACCTTCAAAAGGATCAAGAATCTCCTTTACTACAATTGAAGAATAAGAGGGGCTCTCTTCAAAGCAATAATTTTGGTCCAGAGTTGGTAAAGATATCATTTTCTCAAGGTCTCTAGTAGTGTAGAATCTAGAGAGCCCCCTTGAATCAGCTCGGTTTGTTACCCCTTGAAAAAATCAATAATTCCCAAGTCTCCTCTTTGAGCTTGGCATCCAATTGTAGGATTAAACCCAAAATCTTCAATGCAGTTTTTGTGAGGTGGCATATCTTTCCACAATTAAAACACAAAGTTCTCACCTCATAAAGTAACTGCACTGGTATCCACACTCCAGCTGAATTGCAAACAGTAGTTTTGAAACATTATGTCAAGCATGATCTTGACTCTAGCAGAGTTACTTGGGAGGCCAAGATCAATAGGACAGAGATGAATTCTGACCACTCTTCCAAAGCAGCAGCAGCTCGGTGGATAAGAGGATAAGAGAGGAGATCAGAGTTAATTCCTCTCAGTTGAATCCACACTGCTATGGGAGGGAGAATCTCATTTGATCTAAATTCAGGGATTGGCTTGAAGGATAAATGAAGGAGAGAAGTACCCAGCCACCAAGGAGACAGAGAGAAAACATGGTTACTCCTCTCCTCAGATACAAAAGTAGCTTTGAAAGAGTCTATTCTAGTGTAGAATACTTGAAGAGCTCTAAGAGGAGCCCACAAGGTTGTGAGCTTTTTGCCAATTGCTAGAATAAACTCAGCTTAAAGACCAATAGCATACCCATATAGGATTTTACAGTCCTCGATCACTGGAGGAACATGTATTTCATTACTAGAGGCCCAAGCACCTTGGTGGCTGATTTCCCTCCAAGAAGGAGCCCTGCCCTTTTTCTTATCAGTATGAGACAGTGGATGTCCATTGCCAGCCACAGGGGGAGGGTGTTGTGAGGGACGTGAAAAGTTTGTCCAGGAAGATGACCTCACCATTCTTCAACATCAGTAAGAAAAGAACAGGCCTAGGTAGCAGCTTGCCAAAGATAGCAGGCCTTCAAATGTTAATGAAGCCTAGATATGTGATATAGAAGGTTAAGCATTCATCCATAAATGGTAACATAATGGTAGGTGATCGTACAGGTAATAAGGTATTTAGATCTGGTTTGAAACATCTATTTGTAGGAAACTTTGAATCACAGTTGTTGTTTTCAGAGGTTGAAGTGAGGTTTCACAGGGGCCTTTGTTGTGATGGGATTGTCACGCTCAGTGGGAGAAGAGTTGTTTCAACACATCATCTACAAAATACTTGAGTATCAGTCATAAATGAACAAGAGGACAACTTACCAAAAGTGAATGCATCTCAGACACCAATTCCTAGCCCCCTATCCAGGATCTAAGCTATAAGATTTCCATTAGAGATAAAGGACCAGCACATGGAGACCCAGAGCAAGTTCATGATGAAAGGGGTTATAAAAGGTGTAATGGGATATGATGTATCTGAATCGGACCAAGTGGAGTTTTAGATCTTAGAACAAAGCAGAGGAGGCTGAAGTTCAGTAACCAGATCACCAGGTTATGAAAGAAAACATAGAGAAGAAGGAAATAGTATGGAGGAAACAAGAAGAGTTTGTCCAGGAAGTTTTTGTTGGCTACTTCACTTTCTTTGTTTCTTAGTGAGCGTCAACCTGTTGTGAGAAATAACAACGCAAGTGTATGTTGTCGTAACAAGTAATATAATGATAATAGATCGTTCCCTTGAGGACTATAGATTAAGTACCAAATTAATTATACCAATTTTATTTGAACAAATAATAAGGAAGAGAATTATTCTAGACTATAATGCAAATTGAAATTTAAATTGAGATTTATTAATAGCTAAAAACCTAGGGGTAAGATTTCACCATAACTAAGCATTCCCACCCTTTTATCCCTCTTTATAATTTGACAAATATTTTTCTGATTAATAGTTGAGATTCCCTTCACTATCTACTAGTCTCTCTTGAGTACCAATAAAAATTCCCTCAATTGTTCCTAAATTCTTTACATGTGAAAAAAACTGAGAATTAGGAAGCTACTGAGAGAGTAGGGTGAAACGTGGAATTGCCTCCTTTGGTTATGGACGTTTCCATGACCACCGGAGGGACAACACTGGTGGATCCATCTCCATCTGATGCGTTTAGTAGATTGGTGATAGATGTCCAACATTCATGGGCAAGCAACAACGAGAAGAGGATGCAAACCTCACCTACATGCCTCCGATAATTGAAAACGGTGAGGAAATTGTGATTTGCATGCCGAAAGAGGTTCAGGATGAGGAAGATCGTTGGGAAGCTGCACTGGTTGGATACGTGTTCGGCGAAAAGGCTTCATATTATGCGATGAAGAGATTTGTTGCAGCAAACTGGGGGCACTTTGGAGGAGTTGAAGTTTATGGCATTGACAACGGTGTGTTCCTTTTCAATTTCCAGGAGAAACAATTAAGTCGACAAGCCATGGAGGATGGTCCCTGGACTGTAGGAAGCAAGCCTTTGATCTTGCATCCATGGACCTGAGATGCTAACCTCACCAAACAGGAAGAGAAAAATATACCTGTTTAGATCCGCTTATATGGTTTGAATTTACATCTCTGGGGCTCCCCAAGTATGAGCAAGATCGCTACCATCGTAGGTGTACCAATTTACACTGATCGACGAACCAAACTACGTGAACGACTGACTTTAGCTAGAATTTGCGTCCTCACCAATGGGACGAAGGGTTTACCACGATGGGTGTAGATAAAGGACGGAGATGGCTCAACGATTCAACAATGTATTGATTACGAATGGATGCCCCCGCATTGTAGCGACTGCAAAATTTTTGGCCACCATGGAAGAAATTGTCCTCGCCCTACCATTCCACCCGTGGCTGATGGCTCTCCAACGGTGGTTGACGGCGGCAGCGATCCAATGGATGAGGTGGTTGTGAACCAACCACCACCAGAAAACAGTCCAACTCATGATGGACTCATGCATGGTAGGGACTCTAGTCATGGAATCCATCCTGTTGAAAGTGGAAACAATGTGATTCATGGGATGAATGATGTGTCACAAAGAGAAAGAGACATAGAAGAAACTCTAACTCACACAGTTAGGGAGATGAATGTGATTTCAAGTGGGACCCCCAACATTAGTGGCCTTCTTTTAAACACCACACAACATCCGATTAATAAGATTCCTATGATAGATCAAAGTATAGAAACGTCTTCGCCGCTGATTTACCCCATGGTGAGTACTCTTATCCAATCTCAAGATTCCAATAATTCTCATTCTCAGCGAGACACCAGCAATATGGGAAGAGAAGGAAACGAATGGAGAGCACCTCGTGCAAACCTTGGCCGAAGAGGAACCGCTAATGTTCAACTTGACAGAGCTTTGGTGGTCGCGAGACGAAATAGATTCCAAGTGCTTGATGGAAATGAGAATCAAGACATCCCCAATAGTGACAATCTTGTAGAACGTAGGGGACTACGTGACCGAGATAGAAGTCCTACGAGGGACACGAGCAGTCAATATATGCCCCCCCATCGTTTCTCAATGAAGATGGCTGCTTGGAATGTTAGAGGTTTAAATAACCTCAGTAAACAGAGATTGATGAGAGATTGGGTTTTTAATAATAGACGATATGGTAGGGATGATTGAAACTAGGGTCAAGGAAGCAAACTCAGCTTGACTAAGGCGTATGATGGACGATTGCTGGGGAGTTTTTATCAACTATGAAAGCCATCACTTGGGTCATATTTGTGTCTTTTGAAACAACGACAATGTTGATTTCCAAGTAGTTTTTGTTTCTATGCAAATTGTTCATGGAATTGCACATCTACGCAAATCAAACCAAACTTTTTCGGTTTCCTTTGTTTATGGTGCAAATGGATTCCATGACCGTACTCCTCTCTGGAATGACATTCACCAGTTGGGTAACTCAATGCAATTTCCGTGGGTGTTGATTGGTGATTTTAATGCTATAAAAAGGATAGATGAACGTGAAGGCGGCTTACCTGTCACAGGTCAAATTATTCAACCTTTTGTTGATTGCATGCTCTCTTCTTCACTAACTGAACTCAAATGGATGGGAAACAAATTTACCTGGTGCAACCAAACTGAAGGAGAAGGGTGGATACGGTCAAAGATCGACCACATGTTGGTTAATACAAAATGGTTAGCAAACTTTCCAAATGCTCATGCTTGATTCCTTAATCAAGGTCTTTCTGATCACTGCCCAGCAGTGATATCCATCGGCAATTCCCCAATCCGACGTGGCAAACAATTTTATTTTGTCAACCACTGGGTGAACCACCCCGATTTCATGCAGATAGTAGAAGAGGTATGGAACTTACCCAATTTTGATTCGCCTATTTTTGGTTTAATGAGTCGCTTGAAAGTTTTGAAGGATAGACTAAAATTCTGGAGTAAAGGTGCTTTCAATCACCTGGATGACCAAATTAAACAAGTTGAAGCAGAGTTGGATGAGACCCAGTCTAAAATTTCAGTGAATTCAACGGATGAGGCACTTCATATGAAGGAACGACATCTCATACATCACCTCCAATATCTTGCTGCCGCCAGAGATTCTGAACTTCACCAAAAAGCGAGAATTAAAGGGTTAGAAGCTGGCAACGATAATACCCAATTTTTTCATAATTCCATCAAAACTAGAAGAGCAAAAAATTGGGTTGCTACAATTTATGATACAGAAGGTAATTGATGATGAAGAAGCAATTCAGGAGGAAGCTGTTAGATTTTCTGAAAGTACTTTTGGAGGATCTCCTCAAGTCCACTGCATAAATATAGATGTGTCTTCCAACAGATGTTTGTCTGAGGATGATAGAGCCCTCCTTCAAAGACCTGTCATGGATGAAGAAGTGCGAGGTGTCATCTTCGCTGCCGACGATGACAGTGCTCCAGGTATTGATGGGTTTGGGGCTTCTTTCTACAATCGAACATGGAGTATAATAAGGAGGGTTGTATGTGATGCAATAAAGGATTTTTTTTGAACACCTTTGACTTCCTGACTAACTCTGATTCCTAAAGGCCAAGTACAAACAACTTTTGGTGATTGTAGACCTATCGTAGTTAGTTCCATGGTGTATCACTTTATTGCGAAGATTCTAGCAAATTGGTTGAAACAAGTTATACACAAATTGGAGGGAAATCAATCAGCTTTCATTGAAGGTTGCTGACCGTTCGATGAAGGGTTTGATCAAAACTGGACAGAGACATTCAAAAACGGGATTTTTGCCTCTTCCTTCTCTAAATATAATTCTTTTTCCTCTTTTTGTTTCTTTAATTAAATACCATATAGGAAATAAGATGTTGAAGTATGCAAGGACTCTTTTCTCCGTTTGGACTCTCTCAATAATATCTCTGTAGATTTGATTGATAATTTATAATCTCAGCCGTAGATCAAATTTGCCTTCTTTATCTCTTTAATATTTTGGAATTTGCCCATAATCACATCTCCGGCCCATCATGATCCTGGTCAGGCCCATTTTCGTATTTGAGAATTTGAACGGACTTCTTGACATGTAAAATTGCATGATTCAAGCCCAAAACTCCAAATATTTGCTTAAATCTTGAAAAGTCCTAAAATTTGCAAAAACAACATAAAACCCAAGGTAACTCCACTCTAAGTGTATAAAATGCATGCTTTATGCCCTAAGATTTCACACATAAATGTGCTCATTAGATTCCCCCACACTTAGACTAAACTTTTCTCAAGCAAAAATTAAAGAAAAATACAAATGCAAGTAAGAAACTAGTGCAACAAAATAAATCATAACTCACTTTCATAGGAATCACGGTTACACTTAGCATGTGCAACAAGCCTTTAAACCACTAGATTACCCCTAGAGGACGAGTTTTGTCTCGTGGATGTTTGCAGAGAATATACATCCAAAATTCCAATTTAGCTCAAAATATACATTGCAAATTCCAACTCTAACAACTGGTAAGTACTTATACAGAATCAATAGCTATGACAACTTTCCTCACCATTGATTTCAGATCCCCCACGCTTGAACTTTATTACCCCATATTGATTCTTGAGACTTAGCATATATCTCAATCAAAGACTCACCTTATATCTTTCAAGTACACCTCTCCTTTAAGCAAAACCACTCATAAAGTAAGGGGACCAAAGACTAAGGTTTTGAAGTATTTTTGACCAAACAATTTTACCAAGGCATTGATGACACTTGTATTTCTTTCTCTCTTTTCTTTTGAGTAGTGAACTCTACTTTACTCCACTACGATTGGCTTGAATAACATGGTGGAGCAAACACCAGAAACCCAAGTTACTTTGTAGCTTTGCTTTGCATATGCCCACATACCCATTGATGCGAGAGTTCTTTTCAGTATCTCCTTCCTAAGAGTTTGCATATGCCCTACCGACATACGAAAAGAGTCCTTGAATACTTGTTTGTGAAATTTAAAAGTAACCGCAAGTGCACGGTATGGTGTAGCTAACGGGTCGATCTCAAGGAGATATGCCACTTATAATTCAACTTCTTAATAGTAATGCGAGAGTAGAATGATCAATTTTTGTTAACTAATTAACTAAACTAAACGATCCTAATCTATACATCTAATGCAATCGAATTGAAATAAAAATAAATTAAACACAATCAATCCATAAATAAAAGACAGGAAAAAATGCAAACAATAAAAATAAAAGGAAAAGGGAAGTGATCCGAGTGTCACTCTAGATCGAGGGAAGGGGAGTATAATAGTAATGACTTTGATCGTGGACCCTTTGCCTTAGCTTACAATCCACCGATCGGGGAACGGATATTAAAGAAAACAAACAAACAACGTGAAGTAAATAACAAAGCAATAAACAAAACAATAAAAGGAAAAGGAAGCCTTAATCAAAGAGAGACAAGATCGTAGGCATCTCTGATCAAGGATCCAGGGGAAGAGAGAACATAAATAAATGTTGAAAGTAAATTGCAGAAAGTAAATAACAGAAAGTAAATTGCAGAAAGTAAAATGGAAACCTTAACCAAAGAGAGGCACGACTGTAGGTATCTCTAATCAAGGATCCAGGGGAAGGGAGAACAATAAATAAATGCTGAAAGTAAATCCTAAATTAAGAATATGGAAGGGTAGATAGAAGCATGAATGGAGGGAGGAGAGAAGATTAGTAAAGAAGGTTACTTACTTGCAAATTGAACAAACGATTCGAATCTCAACCAACCCTAACAACCAGATCTAGATCTAGAATGATCTAAATCTGAAATTGCTAGACCCAGAGAAAAACGAATCTAAAAACTTGAACTTGAACTTGAATTGCATTACATAAATAAAAATTAAACCTAAACATTCAATCTAGAAATTAAAATCTCACAAATGCAAGCAAAGAAAACTAAAGAAAGCCTAAATAAACTGAAGAGAGAAGAAAGAATGCTTCTACTAAGCTCTAGAACACCTTCTTCTTTGATGGAGTATGCTCTCCTTTTATAGAGTTTACATGAGATATGAGGCACGGCTGAATTTGAATAAAACTCAGGGTTCCTATTTGACTCAGCCAATTAGGGTTTTGACGTACTAATCGCGCCGACTTATAGAGATCAGATGCATAATTCCACCATTGGATTTGAGGTTTAAGTAGTCATGAAGCTCTCCTCCAAATATCAGCACGATCGAACATTGGATGACCGTTCGATGAAGGGCTTGATCGAAACTGGACAGAGACATTCAAAAACGGGATTTTTGCTTCATCCTTATCTGAATATAATTCTTTTTCCTCTTTTTCTTTCTTTAATCAAATCCCAAATAGAAAATAAGATATTGAAGTATGCAAGGACTATTTTCTCCATGTGGACTCTCTCAATAATATCTCTGTAGATTTGATTGATAATTTATAATCTCAGCCGTAGATCAAATTTTCCTTCTTTATCTCTTCAATATTTCGGAGTTGGCCCATAATCACACATCTCTAGCCCATCATGCTCCAAATCAGGCCCATTTTCACATTTGAGAATTTGAATGAACTTCTTGACGTGTAAAATTGCATGATTCAAGCTCAAAACTCCAAATATTTGCTTAAATCTTGAAAAGTCCTAAAATCTGCAAAAACAACATAAAACCCAAGGTAACTCCACTCTAAGTGTATAAAATGAATGCTTTGTGCCCTAAGATTTCACACATAAATGTGCTCATCAGCATGACCAAAAAAAAAAAAAGAGAGAAAATAAGATGAGTAGAAAGTAAAAGTTGAATTCCTTGGAACTAGACAGGGCACTCCGACTCAGGAATCGAGATGACTTGATCGAAACTCTTAGGAAGGAGATAACTGAAAAGAACTCTCGCATCACTGTCTATGTGGGCATATGCAAAGCAAAGCTACAAAGTAACTTGGGTTTCTGGTGTTTGCTCCACCATGTTATTCAAGCCAATCGTAGTGGAGTAAAGTAGAGTTCACTACTCAAAAGAAAAGAGAGAAATAAATACAAGTGTCATCAATGCCTTGGTAAAATTGTTTGGTCAAAAATACTTCAAAACCTTAGTCCTTGGTCCCCTTACTTTATGAGTGGTTTTGCTTAAAGGAGAGGTGTACTTGAAAGATATAAGGTGAGTCTTTGATTGAGATATATGCTAAGTCTCAAGAATCAATATGGGGTAATAAAGTTCAAGCGTGTGGGATCTGAAATCAATGGTGAGGAAAGTTGTCATAGCTATTGATTCTGTATAAGTACTTACCAGTTGTTAGAGTTGGAATTTGCAATGTATATTTTGAGCTAAATTGGAATTTTGGATGTATATTCTCTGCAAACATCCACGAGACAAAACTCATCCTCTAGGGGTAACTTAGTGGTTTAAAGGCTTGTTGCACATGCTAAGTGTAACCGTGATTCCTACGAAAGTGAGTTAGGATTTATTTTGTTGCACTAGTTTCTTACCTACACATAAATGTGCTCATCAGTCACCAAATTACAGACAACATTCTATTGTGTCAAGAACTCCTTCATGGGTACCATCTTAAACAAGGCACACCCCGCTTTGCAACAAAGATTGACTTTTGCAAAGCTTATGATTCAGTTCATTGGAGCTTTCTTTTCAACCTTCTGGAGAAATTACAGTTCCCAGTTATTTTTATTAAGTGGGTGAAGAAATGTGTTGAGAACTCATCTTTCGTGATCTTCCTAAATGGCACACAATCGACTCGCTTTGGATCGACTCGCGGTTGCGACAAGGATGTCATATGTCTCCACTCTTATTCAATATTGTTCTTCAGTCTTTCTCTGACTCACTGGCTTTAGCAGCCTAAAGGGGAGACTTTGATCATCATCGATACTGCAAGGAACCTAGGATTACATTGGCTTGCTTTGCCGATGATGTCTTTGTCTATGGAAAGGCTAACAGTAGAAGTGCCAATTGCTTTAAGAACATCTTTCAACGTTTCTCAAAGCAGTTTGGATTACATATCAAGATACAAAAATCTCATATTTTCTTTGGGAACTGTTCTGAAGAGATGAAAATCTCTTTGATGAGGTTCTTGGATTTACTCATGGTACCTTCCCCTTTAAATATCTAGGCGTTCCTATTACTTCAAGGATGTATCAACAATTGGATTTCACTGTGATATGGAGAGTTTATGATCAGACCAAGTTCATACCTGGTCCGACCCTCGACCCCGGTCGAGACGGAGAAAACCGAATCGCTCCCGAGCGAACCGGATCCAGAAGATGGCTTGCTGAAGAAGAAAGATTATTCGGCTACAAACGTGCCCTAATCTTACTTATGGATTAGGGTAATCACCCTGATGACAGCAGACTCAAACTGACGGCTACGGATAATCATCATCAAAGGGATAACTATCGCATAACCTAACGGTTATCTCAGGAGTCCTCTACTAGCCCAAACTAGTAGAAGTCTATCGCTCAACGGATCTCATTGATAAGATCCAACGACTACCCGAAGAAGGCTCGAGTGCATCCAACGAAGGAGATTCGAAGGTACACTCTATATAAACCTCACTACCATACAAGGTGAGGGACGGATCAATCGATCAAAAAGAAGACTATCTGAGACTCAGGTTCAGATACATACTGATAGATCCAAACTATCAGCGTCCTGCTATCTAGATCACCTTTCCCGTTTCTTCATTCATTAGCTCTGTGCTTCTAGCAGAGCCGTTTGTGATTAAGTTCATCAACTGACTTAGCCTTCGGAGGTGGACTCCCGACCCCAGCGGTCGGGCCACATCTGACGCTTTCGTTTTGCAGGACATCACGTGGAGATCCAAGGGCTGAGCAGATTTTGGACGCATCACACTGAGCTCTTGGATAAAGTAGACAAACGTATCAACAACTGGGTACATAAGCACTTATCATATGTTGGAAGACTCACACTCATTAATTCAGTCCTTATGGCAATCATCGCATACTGGCTGAATGTAATCCCGGTTCCAAAAAGCATTCTCCACAAACTAGAGAGCAAGTTGGCGAAATTCCTCTGGTTGGGACATATGGATAGTGGTTCTTATAAAATTGCATGGTCAGATCTTTGTGTTCCCAAGCAAGAAGGAGGATTAGGCTTAAGAAGACTTGAAGATTGGAATAAAGCTGCCTTAGCTCGCCATGTTTGGAACTTGGCCTCATCATCTAATTCATGTTGGGTCCATTTCATCAAATGTAGATGGTTAAACAACCTCTCAATTTGGGCCATTCAAAGGCCAAGTGGTTGCTCAGGTACTTTTCAAGCCATCCTCAAAATTAGAATGGAGGTAATCGGTTGTGTTAAATATCTCATTAAAAATGGTGAGAAAACCAATTTATGGTTTGATCCTTGGCTTACGCATGGTCCTCTTTGGAAGCCGGGTATATTAATTGCACCAGCTCTTGGCCGATCCCACAGTGATATTGTGAAGACCTTGATTGCAAAAAATAGTGTTTGGATAAATCCATCTGCAGATTATACAATTCAACAAAGATGGGGAGACATTATTTCAACCAAACTGTACTTGGCAATTCGTCATGATTTACCAGTATGGGTTCCAAACTCATCTGACGTTTTCTCTCTCAAATCAGCATGGGAACATGTTTGATAGCGACGTCCGTCGGTTACATGGTATAAGGTCATATGTGGTAACAGATGCCAAAAACGTTTCTCCTTCATCAGTTGGGTTGCTGCTAAAGAAAGGTTACAAATTAAGGATAAACTCATGAAGTTGGGAGGTGTGATTGATAGTACCTGTGTCTTATGCACTCACGCTAACGAAGATCATAATCATATCTTTTTTCAATGTGGATTTTCCATTGAAATTTGGTCTTCGATACTGAAGGTCAACGGTTTTAGACATATTACCACTGGATCATGGAAGGAGGTGCTTGCATGGGTGGCAGATCACTTCACTGGTCAGACTCTAATGAATCGAATACAGTGCTTTAGCTTTGTATGTACAGTGTACAGGATCTGGCAGAAAGAAACTTAAGAATTAACTCTCCTAATCAGCGAAGTCCTACTACGGTACTTAGTCAAATTGTTATGGACACACGACACCGCTTTTCCTCAACATCAGACAAGGTGCCAAATAATGTGAGAACGAGGGAATTTTTTCAATGTTGGCAGATCCAAGCTCGATTCATTTTTTACATAGAGATGATGTTATGTTGGATACGGCCACCAGATGGTTGGATTGCAGTTAATTGCGATGATTCTCAAATTGGTAGCCGTGGAGGCTATGGGACACTTGGACGTGACAATACTGGCAAACCAATCTTTGCCATAGCCGGTGGTATGCCCAGCCTTAACATCCGTCATGCTGAGCTTAAAGCAATTGCTATTGGCCTGCTAAAAGTTCATAATTTGGGGCACAACAGAGTCCAAATACGATCCAATTCTGAGTCAACTATTATGATGATACAAAAGATATATCGGGTTCCATGGTATGTAGTAGATCTTGTGCAACAAATTCTTGAGCTGGCTGGGGACTTTGTTGCATGTTCTTTTGAATATATTGTGCGTGAAGTGAACTCTTGTGCAGACTACCTAGCTGGATTCTCGCAATCCACCCAAGAATTCCACCTTCACCCCCTTTATCTTCTTGAAGCTCTTTCCTGTCTTATTAAAAATGATGCTAATGGGAAAAAAATTCTATCGTCTGTAAACCCTTGATTTTTTAAATTTTTAATATAGAGCTACCTTTCTCCAAAAAAAAATTCCCTCAATTGTTAACCCACTATATTTCTATGTGGGTTAAAACAACTAAGAAATCATTAAATTCTATGGATTCCCATGTAACAACTACACAAACCATTTAAGTATATCTCAATCCTACATGTAATTCATGGCTTTTACTCCAATGAACTAAACACATAAATCCCCTCTCAGTTCATTATGATTAACACATCAGTTGATTAGTGGCCAATTAATCAAAAGCATGAAGAATATAAGTAAAAACTCAATCAAAGGAAACAATATTCAAAATTATATTGATGAATTCAAGAGTGGAAATTCAAAGATAGGCTAAATCTGATTCCTAGAAAAATTAAATTAGTTCATACTAGAAATTAACAACATCAAATAAGAGTTCGAGAACATTGAAAGAAGATGAAGAAAAGCATATTCCCAAACTTCAGATCTCCAAAGCCAAACAACGTCTCCAAAATTCATCCTCTACGCTCCACCAAAGCTCCTAGAAGGTTCTCTATGCTCTTCCAAAGCTCCCAAAAACGTTCTCCCCTCTTCCTGGAGTTTGCTCTCCTTTTATAGATTAATTAAAATCAGAGTTTGAATCAAACTCAGAGTTCCTATCTGATTTAACCGGGGAGTGTTTTGACGTATGAATCAGACTAACTTAGGCTGCGTTTGTTTGCTGGAATAAAGGTGGGGTGGGACAAAAGGGGTGGGAAAATTCTTGAAAAAAGTGTAGATTTCTTACTTTTCCCTTAAATCTCAAAATGGTAGATTGTTTGGTTGCTTGGGGTGGGAAAGTGAGAGACAAGTTTCCTTGAATCAAGGAAACTTGTCTGGTGATGTGGCAGCCCAACTTTCCCACCCCAAGCCATTTTAAAATCCCACATATTTGGTGGAACTTTGTGGGAAAGTTAGGAAAAGTAAAAAGTGGGACCCACCACTATCACTTTTCCACAAAACCCTTTCCTTTCCTTTCCTTCTCCCTCACCCCACTACACATGGGACCCACATGTTTTTTTTTTTCCACCCCACCTTTGCAAACAAACCAGCCTTAGAGATCTCCAATGAATAATCCCACCGTTGGATTTGAAGACCAAGAAGTTGTGAAGCTCCCCTCCAAATATCGGCTCGATCGGACACCAAATGACCGTCCAATGAAAAGCTTGATCAAAACTGGATAGAGACACTCAAAAACGGGATTTTTTTTTTTTTTCCTTCTTTGAATCGGATTATTTTTCCTCTTTTTCCTTCTTTGATCAAGTCCCATGTGATCGCAGGGGTGGTTGATTCGATCAAGATTATACCAAAGTGAGCAAATAAGAGACACAAATAATGATTACGGAGTTCGGTCCAAGGACCTACTCTCTGAGACTCAGATGCGAGTCCAATCAACTATGGGAAATCGTATGAAATACTTACAAATCTTGGAAGATAAATACAAGACAGGGAGGGTAATTGTCACATCTCCCAGCCGGTACCCTAACTGGCATACCCGGGAGTGTGATCCACAGTCCCGAAGATCAAGTATCGAGGAAATCATCCTCCCACATATACAATAACATAATCATAAACAAGAAATAATCAAGGTTTTAATATTATAAACAAAAGATTCAAATCAGGAAATGAATAATCAATATAATCAAAGTGCGGAAATGATACCAGATGTAATCACGTCAAAAGAAGTAGAGTGAGGCGGAAACTCACTCCACAGCTACAGCGGAAATGTAGTGCGTAAGTCTAAAAAGAATTACAACTGTTTCTAAAGAAAAGCAAGAATAGAATGTTCAAAGTAAACTACACGTTTTCTAATCTATAGATGACATCTTCAAAATAGTGGACTTCATCAATCCAACATAGATGTTCCATCTCTACAATACATCTAATCGTAGTACGCAATGTGTAAGCTTCTTCGGCTTGCGCTTCATCGTACTGTCCTTCATAGTAATCAGTACCTGTAGAATAATCTAACAAAAAAATTGCACAAAAAGGAGTGAGTTCGAATGAACTCAGCAAGGCAAGTTAACTCATAACAACATAAATAACATGCAACAGAACATAACAAGATGCAATGCAATATGAAACAAATAATGTATGTATGCATCTAAACTCTATGTATGCTGGTCTCTATTGGCAGACATGCTTTAAGTCATAGCACCGTACTTCTTTGGGAAGGTCTCAGTCACTCGGCTCCGGTTGGTAGTGGGTCCTTCATCCCTCAAGACATTCCATGGCTGGGGGTTAAGTCACGGCTCTCTCACATCACCATTGGTCTAAGTACTGGCGCATGTCAGGGTTAAGCCTATCCCAATGCAAGTCATCTACTTAGTCACATCAACTCAGTTCTAGATACGTCCATTCCTCATCCCTGACGATCATTTCCGGTATCCTTCACACTAGAGTCCTAATAGTCCCTAACTACATACTCATCAACCCTATTGGTTATCCACATATGGTAAACGAGAAGCTCTCATGTCCTCTCATGGGTTGGTTACCGGTCTTGAGTGCCCATGAGCCCAAGTCTATCCATATGCAACCCTCCAATAAATGGCCCCCACAATGTGATTCCCGTCCTCTCAAGGGTTGGTTACCGGTCTTGAGCGCCCGTGAATCCCCATTGCTACCACGGGTCGTTCGGTCTCAATTCCCTTCCGAATCGGGTCTAATATGATGGGGACATCCTAGCCAAACACTGCTAGACAGTCCTAGGTATGACACCCAATGATTCGGGAAAGCATCAATGGGCAACCCCGGAAACATCCCATACTATTTCCGGTAATGTCCAAGGACAGAAGTGTCAAAAGGACACCCCTCAATCCCAAACCATACTTAATCAAACACATTCTCAGATCAGTCATGACATACACAATCAACACTTCACCATATAAAAGAGAATATAAAAGCATGATCTAATCATTAAATAATATAGTAATAAGCAATTCATATAAGCTTGAATAATGAAAGAGAAGACCTAAATGAATTGCTACTATACTTACAGTAGTACATCAGAAGTATAAAATACAAGAATAGTAAATAAACTCAGAGTTTCTTAAAGTAGAAACCAGAGAGTATGCAATCTATGTTATTATGAAATAACTGTCCTTACCTTGATTATCGCCGAAGATAATCCAAAGATCAAAGAGAGAGACTCCAAACTTAGCAAATAAACCCCTAACAATCATAGATATAACATTAGGAAAGATGCCTAAAAGATCAGAGAGCAAACGAATCAAACTGAGCAAAAAATGAAGCTACTGACATAATTGGTCGATTGATTGGTCTACTAACCCAGTTGACCAACCGAGTCAGTACGGAAATGCAAAAACTAGATTGGTTATAACTCCTTTGTTTGAAGTCGGATTGATCCGAAATTCGAAGGGGAACTCCCTAGAACATATTAGAACTATATAGGAAGGTAAAATCATCATTTTAAGGTCAAAAGATGGGTTCTTGATTTGAACCAAGAAACTAGGGTTTCAATCTTATGGCTCTCATGAAAAGGCTAGGGTTACAAGATGAAAGGGAATAATTTGCTTAGCAATTAGATAACAAGAAAATCATTGGAAAAAGTTTAGATTAACATAAATATAACTCATGTGGTTACCCTCACATGGGAGGTTACCAAAGGTTTCCAAAAAGATCAAACAAGGGTCAAAGTTTCAAGAAAAGTTTCGGGTTAGGGTTAAGATCATGACGATGATCATAGATCTCGAAGAATAGAATGAGATCATGGAATAGATGGTTGCAAGAATATAGCATCTTCTTCCTGATCTCAATCAAGAACAAGATTGGAGAAAGAATAATCTATAATACAGAAGAAATACAAACCTTGAATTGGCAGATTAGAGATGAGAGGCTTCAGATCTACAGAGGAATCTTCGAAATCACCGAAAAGAGTTTTGGAAAGGTCTTCCCACGTTCACAAAGTGTTTAGGAGGCAGTCGTAACTAAGAAACATGAAGTAGGGTTTAAATAGAAGTGAAAAACCCTAAAATTGGATTTTCTCGGATTTAACACAGTTGGACGACTGCTTGGTCGACTGGCCCAGTCGACCAATGAGTTGACCAATTAGGTCAGCAAGGCCAAAATAGGGAAATGGAGGCCCAACTCAAGTCCAAACCTCATGGACTTTTGCACACACAACAAGTGACATACCTAGTGTGTAGAAATGCCTTCAAACCAAGTCAAATAATACTCCAAGTCCTTCAACTAATCTCATCTTCAGACAGGTGCAGCTTTCTTTCCAAATCTGCACAGACCTTCAAGTATGGAACTCCATCATCAACATCCATGGGTTCAGAGTCAAACACCATGTCTTCTACTGAGATGGCCCATAGTTGGCTTCTTCCTTTACTCCGGGTCTTCGGACCAAAAAACAACCGGGTTTCCGGGTCAAGGTCAGGGTTAGGTTAGGGTTGGGTTTCACAGTAGTCAATGGAACTAGATAGCTCCTCCACAAGTCATCTAAAGCACACCTCAATACCAGCAATAGTCTTCAATTTTGAGAACGACCGCCAGCCAAGAAAAACCGAAACCAGAGAAGAACGAAATAGAGAAATACAAGAGTAATCAAACCCTAATCAACTACTCTTCCATCTACCGTCGAGAACTCTCCATTGTCGCCAGCAGCAGCATCAATCATCTTCTCCAAGAACAAGACTGAAACCGAAGCTCTGAAGGGAATCGCCAGAGGCTCTCACGCTAGACAAGAAACCCCAATCTGATTTCGTGTGATGAATGACTCAAACCCAGCTGAGCCAAACCAAAGACATATGTATACAAACAGCTTGAACCATAAATTGGTTCACAACATAAGTCAACCCGAACCGAACCCGGTTCATACAGATCTCCCCCTTAATCTGTAAGCAGAAAAATTTTCCATAAAAGATTGGACATCAACCGTCATCGTCCAAGTGTACCTGCAAGATAAAAAGAAAAAAGACCAACAATACAAGGCAAATACAAATATGCAAATACCTAGACATCATGCAACAACAAGATCTCCTAGCAGGCACACCATGCAACAAATGCAACAAGGTAGAGACGCCCTAAACCACAAGTCAAAATGTTCACTACTCAACAAACAAACATGGAGACTAAACATGCACAAACCAAGCATACATCTCATAAAGATAAAAAAAGAACAAGAGCTGGAAAAAATTGAGCAGCATCTCCCCTAAAAATGCCAATGCAAAACCTGATAAAAACACACAAGCATACCTAGACATCACCATACCAAAGATAAATGGAAAAACAAAGAATACACTCCCACAAGATGTACTAAACCACCACATAGACTTACTCATACCAACCAAAGCATAACAAAATATATGATTTAAAAACAAGTAAGACTTTAAAACAAAAGCAAGTGTAAACTTCAAAGAAAAACATGGTGATACCCAAAGACAAACTAGGTTAACAGAACCTCAAAACCATCAACAAATGAACAACATGGATCCAAACAAATTGATTATGCCAAAAATAGGCCATGAATCTACACAAATGCTCACAATATAAGCCAAGTCAAGTCTAAAACATATCATATGATACATGAGAGAACTTAACAACTAGAGAAGAGAGATTTGAACACTTCAACCATTAAAAAATATAAAACATGACAATGATCAAAGAATGTTTAACACATGACCAGCTAAAGAAATTTTAACTTAATAGAATTAAACAGGCTAAATTTCTAATGATCCTTGTCAAGGAATAAACTCAGAAAAATAAGCATAAACCTCTCCCCCTCAACCAGGTAAATTCCAAAAACTAGGAAATTCCTAACATATCCAAGTACTTCTGTCACATCCTCCCAGCCGGTACTCTAACTGGCATACCCAAGAGTGTGATCCACAGCCCCGAAGATCAAGTATCGAGGAAATCATCCTCCCACATATGCAATAACATAATCATGAACAGAAATAAATCAAGGTTTAATATTATAAACAAGGTTCAAAACAAGAAATGAACAATCAGAATAATCAGAGTGCGGAAAGATACCAGATATCCAATGATATCAAAAAGGAGTGAAGTGAGGCGGAAACTCACTTTACCAAAATAGCGGAACGTAGTATAAAAATCAAAAAGGGATTACAACTGAAACAAATGTACTAATAAATAAACTAAGATCAAGTGTCTTCAAGTTTATAGATAACGTCTTCATAAGTATGGACTTCATCAATCCAATGAATCCGTTCTAACTCTATGCCGTTCTCAAAAGTAGTACGCAGCTTGATCCACCGGGGGATCATCAAAGTAATCTTGATCGTTGCCAGCACTTTGCGTGTAATACGCTTCATCAGCTTGTGCTTTGCTGTACTGCTCGTCATAGTATTTTGTACCTGCAGGATAATCTAACAAAAAGAAATATACAACAGGAATGAGTTTCGAAGAAACTAAGTAAGGTAGCTAATCCATAACATCATAGATAACATGTGGCAAAACATAACATGATGCAATGCAGTATGAAACAAGTAATGTATGTATGCATCTAACTCTATGTATGCTGGTCTCTATGGCAGACATGCTTTAAGTCATAGCATCGTACTTCTTTGGGAAGGTCACGCATACGGCTCCTGTTGGTAGTGGGTCCGGGCATCCCTCTCTGACAAACCATGGTAGGGGGTTAAGTCAACACACTCTCTCACAACCATTTGGCATAAGTACCGGCGCATGTCAGGGAAAAACCTAGCCCAATGCAAGTCATCTACTCAGTTACATCAAGTCAGTTCCAGATACTTCCATTCCTCCCCTCTCGGGATCCTTTCCGGTATCCTTCACACTAGAGTCACGGATATTACTCACCGGACTCATCAACCCTATTGGTTATCCACATATGGTAAACGGGAAGCTCTCATGTCCTCTCACGGATATAACTCACCGGTCTCGAGAGCCCATGAGCCCAAGTCTAGCCATATGCAACCCTCCAATAAATGGCCCCCACAATGTGATTCCTGTCCTCTCACGGATATAACTCACCGGTCTTGAGCGCCCGTGAATCCCCATTGCTACCACGGGTCGTTCGGTCTCAATACCCTTCCGAATCGGGTCTGATATAACAGGGGTATATCCTAGCCAAACACTGCTAGACATCCCTAGGTATGACAACCATTGATTCGGGAAAGTGTCGATGGGCAACCCCGGAAACATCCCATACTATTTCCGATAATGTCCAAGGACAGAAGTGTCAAAAGGACACTTCCCAATCCCAAACCAAACTTAAGCAAACACATTCTCAGATCAGTCATGACATACACAACCAGTAGTTCATCATATAAAAGAGAATGTAAAAGCAACATCAGATTAAGCAGTAATAAGTAATTCATATAACATAAACAATGAAAAGATGATATAATTAAGTGCTACTGTTCCCACAGTAGGAGATCAGAATTAAAATAAAATAACAGTAGGTAATCTCATAGTTTCATAAAGTAGAAACCAAAGAACAAGCAATCTATGTAGTTAAGGAATCAACTGTCCCTACCTTCTAACTTGAATGGAATCTTAAAGAATCAAGTATGATCTTGACAAAACCTGAGAAGACAGTCCTAAACAAGTGCACACAACATGTTAGGAAAGATGCATAAAGGAAAAGATCATAAATCAATCGAAACAAACCAAGATTGAGGTTGCTGTACTCATTGGTCGATTGATTGGTCTGCTGGACCAGTCGACCAATGAGTCGACCAATGCAGACAGTGGCCTGCAAGAATCTGAATTTTGAGAATCCAGAACCGAATTTGATGGTTCAAAAGGGTACAATTAAGAGGGGAATTATCATGGTAGTATTCTAGGGTATAGAGGATATCAAATCATAACTCAAAACAGTTCTCAAGTTACAACCTAGAAATCATGAGGTTAACCTGATTAGGGTTATCATAGGTTAGGAGGGGGAAAAAAATAGAAAGATTAAAGATAATGAACTAGGATATGAAAGAATTCAGATCTAGTAAAGGAAACATAATAATTGGGTTACCATGATTAAACTAGAGGTTCTTGATCTTACCCAAGAATTAGGGTTTTACCCTTTTTGGTTCCCTCGGAAAATAATTGTGAGATCTGGATGAGGGGAGATAAATTGTTAGCCAAGAATAACAAGAAGGGTCATTCAATGATGAAGTTTAGGTTAACACAATATTACTCAAGAAGATTTTCCTTTACAAGGGAGGTTACCAAAAGTTCTCCAGACAATCACACATATTAGGGTTTCAAAGAATTAGGGTTAGGGTTTTCAAGAATTCAATAGGTATGGTTTAAGAACATGATGATGATCATGAGTCTTAAAGAATATGGTGAGATCAGAGAATTGATGATTACAAGAATGCTTCATCACCTTTCTGATCTCAATGAAAACAGAATAAAAGAAAGAAAATCAGAGATAGAAGAGAGAGTGGTTGAGATCATACCTTTGCCGTAGAAAGATGAAGAATTCTTCAAGTCTTTGAAAGAGATCGCCAAAGAATGCAAGGGAATGGGTTAGATTAGGGTTCTAACTCGTTCCAGAGGCTTAGGAGGCAGAGGAGGCAGAGTATTCCTGAGATTAGACTTAAATAGAAGTGGCAGGATTCAAATTTCAAAAACAGAATCAATTGGTCGATTGATTGGTCGATTGATCCAATCGACCAATGAGTCGACCAATAAAGACAGCAACTTCAAAACAGGGAATTGAAGGCTCAGATCAAGTCCAAACATCAAGGGGTTTTGCACACCTCTAGAGTGACATACCTAGGAGTTAGAAATGCCTTTGAATCAATACAGAGACCACTCCAAGACCATCAACTAATCCAATCTTCATTCGGGTGCAGTTTCCACCATTGGAACACTAGCATCAACACTCATGGATTCCAATCCAGCCATCAAGTCTTCAACAGAAATGGCCCAAAGATGACTTCTTGCCTTACTTCGGGTCACTGGACCTACAATAAACAAAGTTTCCGGATTAGGGTCAGGGCTGGGTTTCACAACTTCCATTTCAAATTCTAATTTTAAACTTCCCCAAAGGAATAGAACATGCAACCAATATGTAAACCACATAAAGGCAGATATAAGACATAGAAAAATGAAATGAGAAACTAGAGGCAACTGTCAAACCTAAATGCAAAACACAATGCAAAAACTCAAACATTAAGTCTTATATATCAATGCCAAGGGAATACACATGAAACCACAGCAGGATTCATTAACAAGTCATATTTTCAATTCAGTTGTTAAAATGCCTAAAGAAGTTTCAAATAATTCTTTCTTATACATGAGTGTAAAGAAAGACAACAAGTATCCAATTACCCAATAAAATAATGAAGGGAGTAACTCAGGACCGCAAACACTCTTATAGTCTTACATTTAACAACAAAATGAAAATTATCAAAACAAGCCCAAAAGGCAATCACACTCCTAACTCCATAACTGGTCTACCACCACTACTCAACCAAGATCTCTCCACCCAATCACCACAAGGAGGGGCACAAGTCAACAACTAGACATATCCAGGTCACCTAGAGTAGATATCAACTAGAGATAAAGAAAAGAAGTAAATTCCATACGACTCAACAACTCTAATCCTACAAGACCAAACTCACGAAACACAAAATAATGAACAAGACTCCAACTAAATATGATGATACCTAATCACAATGCACACAGGCCATAAAAATCCAATTGCTAACATGATATAACCAAGCAAACAAAACTGGTGCAAGTCATTCTACTAGACAACAACATAAATCTAAGACACTTTAAAGTAACGACCCCCACTCAAACCATACAAATTGACAAAACCATATCCCCTGAATCACTTATGAACCCCAACAACTTGTGAGGACACCCCCTTAACAACACATGTGTCAAGACCAGCACTATCTAGGCTAAATATGGAGACCAAACCTCTCCAAACACCAGGGATACACCTAATGCTATACCAAGTGAAATAGGAACCCCCTTGTGTACAATCAACTGTACTAAAACAATCTCACACATATCAACACCACCTATTACCACTCTAGCATTCCAAAACTCAGTCAAACAAGTATACCAATGCAAATATAAGCATATATATATGAGAGTACATTAAAAACAATAAATTAATCAATTAACATGCCAACATACAAGGCACAAAACATGTTGTCTCTGATTTATTAAATAAACAACTTCCTTAAACAAGCATAACACCTTAAAGATAAATAGACCACCTCCCTTTAATAAAGGAACAAAAAATAGGATAATCCAAAGTGTGCACCCAATGGAAACCCAAATAACTAGGTCTTCAAAGCAAGGTTTATGCTACCAAAAAAAGCACTTAGGTCATCAAAGTACCTCATACACATTTGCTTGACCACCACTAGAAGAGGCATATCATAGTTAGACATCTCATTTTCTTTCAATTTTATTTTGTATGCAAAGCAATGTTTCTTAATGTGATCCATTCTCTTACAGAAAAAGCATCTCTTGGTACTAGAATCAGATTTATTATCCCCATTGTTATCCTTATTGCGATCAGCATGATTGTCATTTCCCTTACCCTTCCCCTTGGGTTTCCCTTGTCTGTAAGTGCCCTTGCCCTTAACAAACAAATTTCCCCACTTCCCTTAGCCTTACTAGAAGCCAACAACTCTGACTCCTATTCTTTAAAGCATCAATACATTGGTCAATGTTATATTTTGACAAGCATATTTAATAGAATTCTTAACAACAAGATAATCATTATGCAGGGAATTTAACAAGATGATAGACAAGTCTTGGTCATCTAATTTGCTCTTCTCCCCAGTACTGGCCAAATCTTGAACTAACTTCTTAAACACATCTAGATTTTGGTCTAGACTGGTAGCAAGATCCATTTTAAAATTATACAATCTTTCTTTTAAATAAATCCTATTACCCAAGTTCTTTTTCTGATAAATCTGTTCAAGTTTTGTCCACACTTTGATAGGGGTGTTATCATCTTCATCTAGGCACCTAATAACACCATCAATGATGTCCCAGAGCATGCAACCAATTGCATTCTCCATCACCTCAGTCCTCAACACAGGGTCAATGCTTTCAAAGAAAGCATCAGGATCATCTATTGCCCTAAGGAGTCTTTGTTGGGCCATGAGAGCTCTTGTCTTCCTCTTCCATATTCCAAAATCCCCAGTCCCATCAAACTTTTCTATGTCTACCCTGAAAATCCCCATTGGAACTCCCAAATTTAGGTACTTAGGGTTTTCACCCAGACCTACAGCTCTACTAGAGCTAGTGGTAACCACACTGGGAGGAGAATCCTCCCCAGGTAAACTCAGCCCCTTACTAAACTCCACTTTTAAGCCGATAAACCTCACAGATCAGTATATATACGAGAAATAATTCAAGAATACTGATATGAACAATTCTAACAATTAATTATAAGAATTAATCAACCACAATCCGTTAGATAAACATATACAATCTACAGCAACATTAAATTGAACAAAAAATGTTAACACATGCGGCCTATATAGACCAAATATAGTGCCGGGTTAACAAGAAAAACAAATAATGCAAGCATGTATCAATACCTAACACATCGTATTCCATATTAAATCAATAATTAATATCATAGAATTCTATCCCATACCTAAGTTATCAAATTACAGAATCAATAGGTTTAAGAACAAAAAATTAGAACTGAATGCAATCCGTAAATAGCAGTGTAGCAAGCAGAAGAATATATAACCTAATTGATTTAGTAATCTAACCTATGTGCCATATGAGATTATATGAACCAAATTAAATATGAAACCCTAATATGGTTCCACCTAAACACAGGCTCTGATGCCAAATTGTGATTGCAGGGGTGGTTGATTTGATCAAGATTATACCAAAGTGAGCAAATAAGAGACACAAAGAATGATTACGGAGTTCAATCCGAGGACCCACTCTCCGATACTCAGGTGCGAGTCCAATCAACTATGGAAAATCGTATGAAATACTTACAGATCTTGGAAGATAAATACAAGACAGGGAGGGTAATCAATGGAACTATATAGCTCCTCCACAAGCCATCGAAAGCACACCTTAATACCAGCAACAGTCTTCAATTCTGAGAACGATTGCCAGCCAAAAAAACCGAAACTAGAGAAGAACTAAATAGAGAAATACAAGAGTAATCAAACCCTAATCAAATACTCTTCCATCTACTGTCGAGAACATTCCATTGTTGCTGGCAACAACATCAATCATCTTCTCCAAGAACAAGACGGAAACCGAAGCTCTGAAGGGAATCGCCAGAGGCTCTCACACGAGAGAAACCCCAAATCCGATTTCGTCTGATTCAATGACCCTAACCCAGCTAAGCCAAACCAAAGACATATGTATACAAATAGCTTGAACCATAAATTGGTTCACAACATAACTCAACCCGAACCGAACCCGGTTCATACAGATTACCCCAACATCCCAAATAGGAAATAAAATATAGAAGCATGCAAGGACTCATTCTCTCTACGTTTTTGACTTGAGGAAGCTTCTAAAGTGCACTGTGTCACATCCACCTAGCCGGTACCCTACCAGGCATACCCGGGTATGTGATCCACAGTCCTGAAGATCAAGTATCGAGCAACCATGCCTCCCACATACGTGATAACACAATCATGAACAATAATAATCAAAGTAAAAGCATATAATAATGGTAATCATAAATAAGATAAGAACAAATAATCAGAGTGCGGAATAAAGATGATACCAATGTATAAATATAATCCAAAGGAAAGTGAGAATGAGCGGAAGTCACTCCCTCAATGGAAGTGGAAAAGTAGTCAATCAAAGTTAGTTACAAAACCAACATCTAAGAGTATATCAAAAGAATGTTATAATTACATATCCAAGTTCCAAAGAAATAACAATAAAAAGGCCCAAGCTAAGGTCTCCTTGGTCTTGTACAGGGTGTCCTCGTAAGTGTACATGAAGGAAACCAAGCAGGACCTCTCCCACACCAAAGTCCGGCTAATCCTGGTACGGAGGGTAATCATCCTTGGCACATTCACAGTAACTTTCATAATGGCCAGGACCTTCAGGGTAGTATGCGGAATCTTGGTCTGCCTCAAAGTATGTGCCATCGGCTTCTTCAGTACCTATGGAGAAATCTAACAAAACAATTGCACAAAAAGGAATGAGTTCAAAAGAACTCAGCAAGGCAGTTAATCCATAATACATAAACCATATGATACAAATCATAACATGATGCAAGATGATATGAAACACATGATGCAGGTATGATACTAACTCTACATATGCTAGTCTCTGTGGTAGACATGCTTTAAGTCATAGCACCATACTTCTTTAGGAGGGTCTCAATCACTCAAGCCGAGTAAATGGGTCCTGCATCCCTTTCGGACAATCCATGGTTGGGGTTTGAGTCACCGCTCTCTCACATCACCATTGGTCTAAGTAGTGGTGCATGTCAAGATGAAGCCTAGCCCAATGCAAGTCTTCTACTTAGTCATATCATGTCAGATCCAGGTACGTGCATTCCTCGCCCCGGGCGATCGTTTCTGGTATCCTTCACACTAGAGTCAGCATAGTCTCACTAGCCCTATTGGTCATCCACAAATAATAGACGGGAAGCTCTCACATCCTCTCATGGGTTGGTTACCGCCTTACCGGTCTTGAGCGCCCGTGAGCCCAAGTCTAGCTATTTGCAACCCTACCAATAAATGGCCCCTTACAGGTATCCTAATATGATTTATGTCCTCTCACGGGGTGGTTACCGATCTTGAGCGCCCATCAAACCATACTACTACCACGGGTCGTTCGGTCTCAATGCCCTTCCGATTCGGGTCTGATACAACGGGGATGTCCTAGCCAACACATCTAGACAAGTCCTATGTATATCATCCAATAATCCGGGAAAGCGTCGATGGGCATCTTCGGAGAACATCCCATACTATTCCCTCCGATGTCCAAGGACAGAAATGTCAAAAGGACATTCCGCAATCCCAAATCATACTTATCCAATCACATTCTCAATTCATCATATCATACATACATGATACATCATCATATTGAAAGATACGACATAACATCTCATGATCAAGTGTATAAGTAAATAACAAGAATGAATAGACATGATAAACAAAGTAAGTAAACATGGTGCTACTGTTATAAGGTAACTAAAGTAGTCATATGATGTCTAAAGCAATTAATAAGCTAAGCCTACTAAGTTGCCAACATCAGTGTGATAATCACATAGTCTATGTCATATGGGTATAACCGTCCTTACCTTAAGCCGTGATGATGATAATCCAAAGGCCACAAAAGAATGATCCAAATATGGTATTACGACCCTAGACAAACATAAATGAAAGATTAGAAAAGAAATCGGGAAAATCGGAGGTCAAACGGATCAAATCGGCGAAGTACACAATTCAGCAGTCCATTGGTTGAGTGATTGGTCGGCTGACCCAGTCGACCAAGTGAATACTGCCCGAGGCTAAATAGTGATTTTTTGCTCAAAATCGATCTTTCGGGGCTCAGATCGATCCGAAACTTGGAGGGATTCATTGTAACAGTATAAGAACACTTCTAATCAAGTAATTAATACAATCTAAAGGTCTGATTAGAAACCCCCAAATTGAAACCCTATGTTCTAAGTACAAGAATCATAGCATGGATTGAAATCAAATGAATTTGCATTGGAAATGAATGAATTAGCTAGGGGAACTAATAGGAATTGGATTAGAATCATATGCTAGCAATAAACATAGACATGGCACACTATATAAATCATACCTTGAATGTGCAAATGGAGACAATAGGCAATGATTGGGGGCAAGAATCCTTCACAAACACCAAGAGAGTGCCTTGGGAAGCTCCACTCTCGTTCTCAGTAGCCTAAATGAGTACAATAGGGTTAAAAACACGAGAAACACTTTAATAGAGAGAGGAATATCCAAAAAGCATCTTTTTCTCGGATTTGTACAAGCATTGGTCGACTGGCTTTGGTCAACTGACTCAGTCGACCAAGCATGTACAGCAAGCTTTAGTCAGGGATATGAAAGGCTATACAGGTCCGAATTGAGTTGGGTTTTCCCCTACAAGTCAATAAACAAGTCTAGAATAGAGAAATACCTTCGAAACAAGACCGGAAGGCATTAAGCACTTCAACTAAGCTTCCCCTCTTCTAGGTGCAGTTTCTCACTAAACACTAACAGTGTATCCAAGTAAGGGGCTTCACTGTCAATATTCATGGGCTCTGAATCATACACCAAGTCTTCAACTATGAGGGCCCACAAGTCTTGTGAAACCCAGCCCTGACCCTAATCCGGAAACTCTGTTTATTGTAGGTCCAGTGACCCGAAGTAAGGCAAGAAGTCATCTTTGGGCCATTTCTGTTGAAGACTTGATGGCTGGATTGGAATCCATGAGTGTTGATGCTAGTGTTCCAATGGTGGAAACTGCACCCGGATGAAGATTGGATTAGTTGATGGTCTTGGAGTGGTCTCTGTATTGATTCAAAGGCATTTCTAACTCCTAGGTGTGTCACTCTAGAGGTGTGCAAAAACCCTTGATGTTTGGACTTGATCTGAGCCTTCAATTCCCTGTTTTGAAGTTGCTGTCTTTATTGGTCGATTCATTGGTCGATTGGACCAATCGACCAATCAATCGACCAATTGATTCTGTTTTTGAAATTTGAATCCTGTCACTTCTATTTAAGTCTAATCTCAGGAATACTCCGCCTCCTCTGCCTCCTAAGCCTCTGGAACGAGTTAGAACCCTAATCTAACCCATTCCCTTGCATTCTTTGGCGATCTCTTTCAAAGACTTGAAGAATTCTTCATCTTTCTACGGCAAAGGTATGATCTCAACCACTCTCTCTTCTATCTCTGATTTTCTTTCTTTTATTCTGTTTTCATTGAGATCAGAAAGGTGATGAAGCATTCTTGTAATCATCAATTCTCTGATCTCACCATATTCTTTAAGACTCATGATCATCATCATGTTCTTAAACCCTACCTATTGAATTCTTGAAAACCCTAACCCTAATTCTTTGAAACCCTAATCTGTGTGATTGTCTGGAGAACTTTTGGTAACCTCCCTTGTGAAGGAAAATCTTCTTGAGTAATATTGTGTTAACCTAAACTTCATCATTGAATGACCCTTCTTGTTATTCTTGGCTAACAATTTATCTCCCTTCATCCAGATCTCACAATTATTTTTCGAGGGAACCAAAAAGGGTAAAACCCTAATTCTTGGGTAAGATCAAGAACCTCTAGTTTAATCATGGTAACCCAATTATTATGTTTCCTTTACTAGATCTGAATTCTTTCATATCCTAGTTCATTATCTTTAATCTTTCTTTTTTTTTTCCCTCCTAACCTATGATAACCCTAATCAGGTTAACCTCATGATTTCGAGGTTGTAACTTGAGAACTGTTTTGAGTTATGATTTGATATCCTCTATACCCTAGAATACTACCATGATAATTCCCCTCTTAATTGTACCCTTTTGAACCATCGAATTCGGTTCTGGATTCTCAAAATCCGGATTCTTGCAGGCCACTGTCTGCATTGGTCGACTCATTGGTCGACTGGTCCAAAAGACCAATCAATCGACCAATGAGTACAAAGAACCTCAATCTTGGTCTGTTTCGATTGATTTATGATCTTTTCCTTTATGCATCTTTCCTAACATGTTGTGTGCACTTGTTTAGGACTATCTTCTCAGGTTTAGTCAAGATCATACTTGATTTTTAAGATTCCATTCAAGTTAGAAGGTAAGGACAGTTGATTCCTTAACTACATAGATTGCTTGTCCTCCGGTTTCTACTTTATGAAACTATAAGATTACCTACTGTTGTTGTACTTTAATTCTGATCTCCTACTGTGGGAATAGTAGCACTTGTTTATGTTGTCTTTTTATTATTCATGATATATGAATTACTTATTATTGCCTAATCTGAGTTTTTGCTTTTACATTCTCTTTTATATGATGAACTACTGGTTGTGTATGTCATGACTGATCTGAGAATGTGTTTGCTTAAGTTTGGTTTGGGATTGGGAAGTGTCCTTTTGACACTTTTGTCCTTGGACATTATCGGAAATAGTATGGGATGTTTCCGGGGTTGCCCATCGACACTTTCCCGAATCAATGGTTGTCATACCTAGGGATGTCTAGTAGTGTTTGGCTAGGATATACCCCTATTATATCAAACCCGATTCGGAAGGGTATTGAGACCGAACGACCCGTGGTAGCAATGGGGATTCACGGGCACTCAAGACGGATGAGTTATATTTGTGAGAGGACGGGAATCACATTGTGGGGGCCATTTATTGGAGGGTTGCATATGGCTAGACTTGGGCTCATGGGCGCTCGAGACCGGTGAGTTATATCCGTGAGAGGACATGAGAGCTTCCCGTTTACCATATGTGTATAACCAATAGGGTTGATGAGTCCGGTGAGTAATATCCGTGACTCTAGTGGAAAGGATACTGGAAAGGATCCTGAGAGGGGAGGAATGGAAGTATCTGGACCTGACTTGATGTAACCGAGTAGATGACTTGCATTGGGCTAGGTTTTTCCCTGACATGCGCCAGTACTTATGCCAAATGGTTGTGAGAGAGTGTGTTGACTTAACCCCCTGCCATGGTTTGTCCTGAGGGATGAAGGACCCATTACCAACCGGCTGCTCAAGACCGGTGAAATGATCCGTGAGAGAATCCAAGATATCTTAAATGGTTGAGGATGTGAGCGGACCTTCCCAAAGAAGTACGGTGCTATGACTTAAAGCATGTATGCCATAGAGACCAGCATACATAAAGTTAGATGCATACATACATTACTTGTTTCATACTGCATTGCATCATGTTATGTTTTGCCACATGTTATCTATGATGTTATGGATTAACTACCTTACTGAGTTTCTTCGAAACTCATCCTTGTTGTATATTTTTGTTTGTTAGATTATCCTGCAGGTACAGAATACTATGACGAGCAGTACAGCGAAGCACAAGCTGATGAAGCATATTACACGCAAAGTGCTGGCAACGATCAAGATTACTTTGATGATCCCCCGGCGGATCAAGCTGCGTACTACTTTTGAGAACGGCATAGAGTTAGAACGGATTCATTGGATTGATGAAGTCCATACTTATGAAGACATTATCTATAAACTTGAAGACGCTTGATCTTAGTTTATTTATTAATACATTTGTTTCAGTTGTAATCCCTTTTGATTTTTATACTACGTTCCGCTATTTTGGTAAAGTGAGTTTCCACCTCACTTCACTCCTTTTTGATATCATTGGATATCTGGTATCTTTCCGCACTCTGATTATTCTGATTGTTCATTTCTTGTTTTGAACCTTGTTTAAAATATTAAACCTTGATTTATTTCTGTTCATGATTATGTTATTGCATATGTGGGAGGATGATTTCCTCGATACTTGATCTTCGGGGCTGTGGATCACACTCTCAGGTATGCCAGTTAGGGTACCGGCTGGGAGGATGTGACAAGTCTCTTCTTCCACCACTCCGGGTCTTCGGACCTACAAACATTAAGGATCAGTGTCACATCCTCCCAGCCGGTACCCTAACTGGCATACTCGAGAGTGTGATCCACAGCCCCGAAGATCAAGTATCGAGGAAATCATCCTCCCACATATTCAGTAACATAATCATAAACAGGAAATAATCAGGGTTTAATATTATAAACAAGGTTCAAAACAAGAAATGAATAAACAATATAATCAGAGTGCGAAAAATGATACCAAAGATCTGTAGATATCAAAAGAAGTAAAGTGAGGCGGAAACTTACTCCACAAATACAGCAAAACATAGTATAAGTCTAAAGGAATAACAACTAAAACAAAAGGAAATAAGAAAGATAACTAAACTAAGAGTCTTCTATTCTACAGATGACATCTTCAAAATAGTGGACTTCATCAATCCAACTGAGATGTTCCAATTCCACGTTGCCATTAATCGTAGTACGGAACTTGATCAACTGAGGGATCATCAGAGTAATCTTGATTGTCGCCAGCACCTTGCGTGTAGTACGCTTCATCGGCTTACGCTTCGGTGTATTGTTCTTCATAGTAGTCAGTACCTGTAGAATAGTCTAACAAAACAATGTACAAAAAGGAATGAGTTTCGAAGAAACTCAGTAAGGTAGTTAATCCATTAAGAACATAAATAACATATGGCAAAACATCACAAGATGCAATGCAGTATGAAACAAATAATGTATGTATGCATCTAAACTCTATGTATGCTGGTCTTTATTGGCAGACATGCTTTAAGTCATAGCACCGTACTTCTTTGGGTAGGTCACGCGTACGGCTCCTGTTGGTAGTGGGTCCGGCATCCCTCGGGACAATCCATGGCTGGGGGTTAAGTCATCTCTCTCTCACATCACCATTTGGTCTAAGTACTGACGCATGTCAGGGTAAAGCCTAGCCCAATGCAAGTCATCTACTCAATTACATCAACTCAGGTCCAGATACTTCCATTCCTCCCCTCTCGGGATCCTTTCCACTAGAGTCCTAATAGTCCCGGACTACGGACTCATCAACCCTATTGGTTATCCACATATGGTAAACGGGAAGCTCTCATGTCCCCTCACGGATATAACTCACCGGTCTTAAGCGCCCATGAGCCCAAGTCTAGCCATATGCAACCCTCCAATACATGGCCCCCACAATGTGATTCCCGTCCTCTCACGGGTTGGTTACCGGTCTTGAGCGCCCGTGAATCCCCATTGCTGCCATGGGTCGTTCGGTCTCAATACCCTTCCGATTTGGGTCTGATATAACGGGGACATCCTAGCCAAACACTGCTAGACAGTCCTAGGTATGACAATCAATAATTCGGGAAAGCGTCGATGGGCAACCCCGAAAACATCCCATACTATTTCCGATAATGCCCAAGGACAGAAGTGTCAAAAGGACACCTCTCAATCCCAAATCATACCTAATCAGATACAATCTTAGATCAGACATGACATACACAATCAACAGTTCATCATATACAAGAGAGTATACAATCATGATCTAATCGTAAAACAATATAGTAATAAGCAATTCACATAAGCTTAAATAATAAAAAGAAAACACAAGCAAGTGCTACTGTTCTCACAATAGTAAATCAGAAATATAAAGTATAACAACAGTAGGTAAACTCATAGTTTCATAAGGTAGAAACCAGAGAGTATGCGATCTATGTAATTAAAGAATAATTGTCCTTACCTTCTAACTCATAAAGGAACTTAGGGAAATCAAGTAAGACCTTTACTAAACCTGAGAAGAAAGTCTTAAACAAGTGTATACAACATGTTAGGAAAGATACATAGAAGGAAAGATATCAAATCAATCAAAACAGACCAAGAATGAGGTTGCTGTACTCATTGGTCGATTGATTGGTCTACTGCCCCAGTCGACCAATGAGTCGAACAACAGAGACAGTGGTCTTCAAGAATCCAAATTTTTAGAAAAAGAAACCGAATTTGGTGGTTCAGAAGGGTACCAAATAAGGGGGAAACTACAATGGCAGCATCCTAGTATATAGAGGACATCAAACCACCAACCAAATCAAGTTTTCAAGTCACAACTCAGGAACCAAAAAGTTAACCTAATTAGGTTAAATCATGGATCATGAAGAAAACATAGTATGATCAAGGATAAAGAATTAGAGGATGATAGGTTACAATTCTTGTAAGGAAAACACATTAATTGGCTATTAACAGGGTCAATAACATATATCCAAGAAGTTAGGGTTTCACCCTTTTTGGCTCCCATGAAAAGGTTGAGATCACAGGATGAAAGGGAAGTAAATTGTTGGCCAGTAATAACAAGAAAAACATATAAGGTCAAATTTAGATTAACCTAAATATTACCCATGAGGTTTCCCTCACATGGGAGGTTACCAAAAGGTTTCCAGAAAGATCATTCAAGGGTTAGGGTTACAAGAATTTAATTGGCTAGGGTTTCAAGAGTTCAATCGGTTAGGGTTAAGATCATGACGATGATCATAGATCTTAAAGAATTGAATGAGATCATGGAATAGATGGTTGCAAGAATGCAGCATCATCTTCCTGATCTCAACCAAGAACAGATCAAAGAAAAGAAAATCAGAGATGGAAGAAAAGTAGAACATAAACATACCTTTGTTGCAGGAGGAAGGAGATCACTTGAGTTCTTGCGAGATATCAACCAAGGATGCAAGGGAATTGATTAGAATGGAGTTCTAACTCATTCCAGAGGCTTAGGAGGCATATGAGGCGGAGTATTCCCAGGATTAGACTTAAATAGAGTAGCCACGACCTAATTTTCAAAAACATAATCAATTGGTCGATTGATTGGTCGACTGGTCCAATCGACCAATCAGAACAGCAACTTCAAAATAGGGAATTGAAGGCTCAGATCAAGTCCAAAAATCAAGGGGTTTTGCACACACCTAAAGTGACATACCTAGTAGGTAGAAATGCCTTCGAACCAATACAGAGAGCACTCCAAGTCCATCAACTAATCCGATCTTCATTAGGGTGCAGTTTCCATAAATGGAACACTGACATCAACACTCAAGGATTTCAATCCAGCCACCAAGTCTTCTACTGAAATGGCCCAAAGTTGACTTCTTGCCTTACTTTGGGTTGCTGGACCTACAAACAACAGGGTTTCCGGTCAAGGTTAGGGCTGGGTTTCACAATCTGGGTCAGGGTCAAGGTTAGGATAGGGCTGGGTTTCACATTCTCCCCCCCTTAAAAGAAATTTAAGTCCTCGAAATTGAAAGCATACCTATGCTTCCAAAAAGATGAGGAAACTTCTCCTTCATGTCTTCTTCTTTCTCCCATGAAGCTTCTTCAGGGGTATGGTTCTTCCACTGAATCTTCACCAAAGGGATGGTGTGATTCCGCAACTGTTTGTCCTTTTTGTCTAGGATCTCGGCTGGCTCTTCATCGTAGGAAAGATTAGCACTTAGTCCTTCGGGTGCTTGCTGTAGTATGTGTTCCGGATTCTCTATGTACTTCTGGAGCATAGAAACATGGAACACATTATGAACTCCAGCAAGAGATGGGGGCAAGGCCAAACGGTATGCAACAGGTCCAAGCTTCTCCAAAATCTCAAAAGGTCCAATGCAACGAGGGCTAAGTTTTCCTTTAACATTGAATCTCATCACCCCCTTCATAGGTGATACTTTGAGGAAAACTTTGTCTCCAATTTGAAATTCTAAATCGGTTCTTCTCTTGTCAACATAAGATTTCTGTCTAGACTGGGCAGACTTGATCCTTTCTCTAATCATGTCAACCATCACACTTGTAGCTTCAATCATTTCTGGACCCAAAACTCTTCTTTCACCGGTCTCGGTCCAATACAAAGGCGTTCTACAAGTGTTACCATACAAAGCTTTAAATGGATCCATGCCTATTGTTGCTTGATAACTGTTCTTGTAGGCAAACTCAACCAAAGCTAAGTGTTCATCCCAATTGCCACCCATATCCACTACACGAGATCTAAGCATATCTTCCAAGATTTGAATTGTCCGCTCAGATTGTCCATCAGACTATGGATGATGAGCTGTATTCAGATCAATTGGGTTCCCAAGGCTTCCTGCAAACTATTCCAAAACCTTGAGGTGAACCTAGGATCACGATCAGAAACAATACTCACAGGCACTCCGTGTAGACGAACCACATTGTTCTCATAAAGCCTAGCTAGCTTATCCAAAGTATGAGTGATCTTCATAGGAATAAAATGATCTAATTTAGTCAACCTATCAACAATCACCCACACAGTGTCATTACCCTTACTTGTCCGAGGCAAGCTAGTCATGAAGTCCATAAAAATATCTTCCAACTAGGAATAGGAAGGGGCTGAAGTAAACCCAACGGGGGTTGACGAACGGCTTTAACACGTTGGCAAGTCTCACACTTGGCAACAAAATCTTCAACATCAGCTTTCAAACCAATCCACCAGAAATGTTCCCTTAAGTCCTTGTACATCTTGGTACCTCCAGGGTGTACTGTAAAGATTGACTGGTGTGCTTCCTTCAATATTTCCTTCTTAATTTCTTTAACAGCCGGCACACAAAGTCTACCTCTAAACAACAAAGCACCATCCATAGACATACTAAAATTAGGGTCCATTTTGGGATTCAAAGTAAACTTCTCAATCTTCTCTTTCAACTCTAGGTCAGAACATGCAAAACAACAATTCTGTCTCTAAGGGTGGATCTTGTTGTAATAGCAGAGAGAACAAAATACGAATCTTCAGAAACAACTTCCAAACCAAAATCCACAATCAAAGACAACAAAGGTTGACTCAAAACATTCAAGTCCAACACCTTCTTTTGACTTTTCCTACTAAGCGCATCAGCAACAACATTAGCCTTACTAGGGTGATACTGGATGTCACAGTCATAATCAAAGACCAACTCTAACCATCTTCTTAGTCTCATGTTCAATTCCTTCTGGGTAAAGAAGTACTTCAAACTCTTATGATCTGTGAAGATTGAGATCTTCTCACCATACAGGTAATGTCTCCAAATCTTCAAAGCAAAGACAACGGCGGCAAGCTCTAGATCATGAGTGGGGTAGTTCCGCTCATAATTCTTCAATTGCCGAGAGGCATATGCCACTACTTTACCATGTTGCATCAACACGCAATCCAAACCAATCTTAGAAGCATCAGTGTAGACTGTCAAACCACCGGAACTATCAGGTATAGTTAAAATCGGAGCACTTGTCAATCTAACTTTCAGCTCTTCGAAGTTCTTCTCACAAGCTTCGGTCCACACAAACTTCTCTTCCTTTCTAGTTAGCTTAGTCATAGGAGCAGCCAACCCAGAAAAATTCTCAATAAACCTTCTATAGTATCCCGCCAATCCAAGGAAACTTCTTATCTCAGTCACAGTCTTCAATCTTTCCCATTCGGCAACTGCTTGCACCTTTTTAGGATCAACACAAATACCTTCAGCTAAAACAACATGGCCGAGAAATACTACCCTTGAGAGCCAAAAGTCACACTTGCTAAACTTAGCATAGAGCTTCTTTTCTCTCAACCTTTGCAATGTGAAATTAAGGTGTTCCACATGCTCTTCTTCATTCTTCGAATAGATCAAGATGTCATCAATAAAGACGATCACAAACTTATCAAGTACATCATGAAATATTTGGTTCATGAGATCCATGAACACAGCAGGAGCGTTAGTTAACCCAAAAGGCATAACTCTAAACTCATAATGTCCATATCTTGTTCTAAACGTTGTCTTGAAGATATCACTTGACTTCACTTTCAACTGATGATATCCAGACCTCAAATCAATCTTCGAGAACACAGCTGCACCTTTCAACTAATCGAAAAGATCATCAATCCGGGGCAGCGGGTATTTCATTCTTGACGGTCACTTGTTTAACTCCCGGTAATCAATGCATAGACGCATGCTACCGTCCTTCTTCTTCACAAACAAGACTGGAGCTCCCCAAGGGGATACACTAGGTTGTACAAAACCTCTTTCTAAGAGCTCATTCACTTGTGTTTGCAACTCTTCTAACTCGGTAGGTGCCATTCTATACGGAGCTTTAGATACCGGAGCAGCTCCAGGAGTTAAGTCAGTGGAAAACTCAACTTCTCTATCAGGGGGTAGTCCTGACAGATCATCTAGAAACACATCAGCAAAATCACACACAACCTTGACTTCTTCAAGCTTCTTTCCTTCTTTGACCTTGCTTCTAGGTGAAGCACTTTCCATAAATGCACAGACTTGCATCAATGTGGTCAAAGTCTTTTTACTGATTCTTCCCTTTTCTCCTTGGGACTCAAAAACTGAATTCTTTATGAAGAACACAAGATTATGGCATTGTGAGATGTCAGCCAGTCAATTCCCAAGATTACATCAAAATCCTTCATATCAAACAACACTAAGTTCGCCTTCAAATTCTTTCCATAAATCAACACAGGACATTCTTCTAACACTCTATCTAGCTTTACAACAAACCCAACAGGGGTACTAATCAACAAACAACTAGATAAACACCTGGGTGTTAGGTTAGTCTTCAAAGCAAAAGTAGATGAGATGAACGAATGAGATGCATTCATATCAAACAAAACAAATGCTGGAAATGAAGCAACTAACAATGTACCTGTAACAACATCATGACAAGGATCCTGTTCAACACCAGATATGCTAAATACTCTGCCAGAGGGAGGGGCAGGGGCAGAACAGGAACAGGAGCACTTCTCACAACATGGGCAATAGGCTGGGCAGGCTTCTTCGAGACAAAAACGAGCATAATGACCGAGTTGCTTGCATAAGAAACAAGCGAGTCCTTCCGTCCAACAGAGTTGCTACGGTGGGAGGTCTCCGAAATGCAGGTCTAGGATTAGCAATCCCGGGCGAGAGAAGGATAAACAGCTCCCGCAGTCTAACTCCGAGTAGGATGACTATCTTGGCCTCGCATGTACAACACATGAACTCCGTCCAACACTCCTTGGCTAAAAGGTAGGAGTGGGATAAGGAGTAGGTCTCACAAATCGATGATCGGTGTGGTCAACATAACCAGGGGTTCCTAGGCTGCCAAGGCCTTTGGACCCGAACATTTTCTCTTTCTGTCTCTTCCAGCCTTCTTTGTATTATGTACTACCCCGGGCATAGCTCTCAAGAGGGAGAACGGTGAGATATGCCTTTATCGATGGTCGTAGTCCTTTGAAAACTTCTTCGCTTTTGCATTGTCGGGTTTGATCAAATCAGGGGGCAAAAGAGAACAGCTCTTCAAATTTCTGCTGGTAGTCCAGCACAGATAAGGAACCTTGAACCAATGCCATAAATTCTGTCTCCTTGGCATCCTTCACTGCTTCAGGAAAGTAATTCTTATAGAACACTTCTTTAAACAATTCCCACGACACAACACCCGCATGGAGGCCTTCAAGAATAGGTCTAGTCGAAGTCCACCATGCATCAGCCTCATGCTTTGAAGCTTCGCTCCGCAAAAAGAACTTTTGGGCATTGGTACACCGCAAATTCCGAAAGGCCTTCTCTAGTTCCCTCAGCCATTTGTTAGGAAATAGAGCATCCTTTGTTACACCGGTAAAAGATGGCACTTGCAGTTTCAAGAAACTCTCCATTAGCCTAGTATGCGGGGTTCCAGCGAACCTCTCCACATACGAAGCTAACATTAGGGTTTCCTTGCCCACCAGCACGATTCCCACCATGAACCGCCATGAAGCTTGTCATCATCTAAGTAAACTAGGCTGCCTGTTGTTGCATCATGTTATTCATAACATTAGCAATATCCCGAAAAGTTCCAATCTCAGGAGCACCTAAGAGGTCAATAGTGGTGTGACTATTCTCTTGTGTCTGTTGGTCTGAAGTACCAGCAGGCGTCTCACCATTACCAGTGCTACAGGAACCTACAAGTCGGTTTCTCAGGACGACCATTCTGCAAAACAAAGATGACAACACCAACACCAAAGATTCTTCAACAACTTCAAGACCAAGTGATTAGAATGCTTAAACATACTTAGAATCATCAACATAGTAAGCAAACAATCAAACATTGGTCAAAAATCCAAAAATCGAGCCGAAAATGTAAAATCTAGCCTTATCCTAACCCTGACCCGGCCCGGATTTTATACTGTTGCAGGTCCGAAGACCCGAAGTGGTGGTAGAAGAGACCTGTGGGCCCTCTTAGTTGATGATTCGATGCTTGATACAGAACCTATGGACATTGACAATGATGCCCCTTACTTGAGCACATTGTCAGTGTTGAGTGAAAATCTGCGCATCGATGAAGATTGAATTAGTTGAAGCACTTCTTGGAACCCCATGATCAATCCGAAGGCATTTCTTGAAACTAGACTTGTTGATTGACTTGTAGGAGAAAACCCCGCTTGGTTTGACCCTGTATAGCCTCCCAAATCCACTCCTGAAGTTGCTGTCATGTCTTGGTCGACTGCTTGGTCGACTGACAGTCGACCAGCAGTAATGGAATTCGAATCTTCACTAAATCACTTCCCATTTTGCCCCTACCTTTTTGGAACTCGTGAATGAGGACCTAAACTAATCATTGGCACTCCAGAGCTCGAGGTTGGACACTCTCTTGGGCTTTTCCTTGATGTTTGGGAAGATCTTTGACTCCAATCATTAGTGTTATACATTAATCATCAACTCAAGGTATGATCCCTTCTATTCTTCTTCTAATCTATTCATTTTCTATCAATTAATGATCTTGAGACCATGGTTGAAGTGCTGAAACCTTGCAAACACTTAACCATGAGTTTCCCCCTTTCAATTCCTTGATCCTCCCCCACTCATGCTATGTTATGATTCCATTGAGATTACTTGCACTTCATTACTTTGATTCTTTTCAATTTAACCTATTCTTGATTCAAAACTGATATGTAGATACATGTTAAGCTTAGATTATTATGAAATTAAGATTCTAACTTGATTCTTAACATTCACTTGATTGATTCCCATCATCCTTTACAATTTCAATCAATTCCAATTTGATTCTTGATAATTAACATATAGAACTTAAGATTTCGAATTGGGCATTTCTGATTGGACCGTTGGATCATCATGAAAATTAGTGTGTAGTATCCTCTTACTGTTATAAACATGCCCTCCAAATTTCGTGTCGATCAAAGCACCGGGAGGTCAATTTCGGATCAAGTTTCCATTTCTGCCCCTGTGGTTAACAAGTCTTGGTTGACTGCTTGGTCCACTGACAATCGACCAAGCCAGTCAACCAAGATATGAGATCACCCCTGTACTCAGCCGAATTGATTTGTTTGACCTCCGATTCGACTGTTTTCTTCTCTGATGTTACTTGTATGTTGTCTAGGGTACTAGCACTGATTTTTGGACCATTCTTGGTGATCATTGAATCTATTTACAACTCGATAAAGGTAAGGACGGTCGTTAACTCAAGTATGTTAATTATATCAACATGCTTATATTTTGAGAACTTAATAGTTATGTGCCTGATACGGAGGAAATATGATCGAACCTGGTTCATACTCGGTTTGACCCTCGACCCCGGTCGAGACGAAGGGAATCGACTCGCTTCCGAGTGAACCGAGTCCAGAAGATAGTTTGCTGAGGAAGAAAACTAAATCAGCTTCAGGCACGCCCTAATCCGACTTATGGATTAGGTTAATTACCCTAATGACGACAGGCACAACTTGGCGGCTGTCACTTATCATCATTGAAGGGATAATCATTGAATAACCGTGAGGTTATCTCAGGAGTCCTCTACTAGTTCAAACTAGTAGAAGTCTGTCGCTCAACGGCTCTAACTGTTAGGATCCAACGACTATCCGAAGAAGGCTCAAGTGCATCCAACGAAGAAGATTCGAAGGTACACTCTATATAAACCTTACTTACCTACGAGGTGAGGAGGACTCAGATCCACATACACACTGGTAGATGTAAACTATCAGAGGCTTACGATCTAGATCACTTTCCCAGTTGTTCATTCCTTAGCTCTGTGCTTTTAGCAGAGCCGTTTGTGATTAAGTTCATCAACTGACTTAGCCTTCGGAGGTGGACTCCCTACCCCAGCGGTCGAGCCACATCTGACGCTTTCGTTTTGCAGGTCATCACAAGGAGATCTAAGGGCTGAGCAGATTTTGGACGCATCATTTGGCGCCGTCTGTGGGAAAGACTTATAAAGCTATGGTGACTAAACCGGCGGCAGCTGCAGCAGCCGCTGCACAACGTGATACTGGAGTTCAAATTCCTGGAGGGGATAATCCAGATATTCCCCAGAGAAGTCTACCACCTCTTGAGGTAGATGGTGGTCAGGAAGGACATGATCCTCCAGAGACATTCCAAGATCAACTAAATCAGGTAAAGATTCAACTCTTGGAGGTGAGTCAAGCACTCTGCGTGCTAACCAGACGAGTGGTATTACCTCAAGAACCTGATCATCGCGATTCAGGGAGGCGTGTATTACCACAGGATCAAAGATTGACTGAAGATCGGAATATCGGCCGGAACTTTCACGAAGGTGATCGAGGGCCTAGGAGAATCGACGATCAACCTAGGCGGGATTATCGGTTTGACAGACCACAGGAAAGTACAACCGATTCAAATACAAGGTTGGATACAGGAGTGAGGACTCACTCACCAACTGTTAGACGAACCGTTCGTGATGATCGAGCAGTTCGCGATGAGCGGAATGTTCATGACGGACGGGCCGTTCGTGATGATCGGATAGCTTGTGAAGATCATGTTGTTCGAGGTCGTGATCGTAATGCAGAAGATCACTCGACTCATATTGGTCAGGAATTGGCCAATATCAATCAAAAACTAGGGCAATTGGCTAAGGGAAGGATAACTAAGGATATTTATTCAGTTATTCGAAAGACCCCCTTTGCTGAGCCAATTGCGGGATATCAATTCCCCCACAACTTCCGTTTGCCTACTTTTTCTACATTCGATGGCCCCGGAGATCCTACGGCTCACATCGACTACTATCAGCAAACTATGACAATTGCAAGTAATTCTGAAGAAAATCTCTGCAGGGTTTTTGGTTCATCTTTAACCGGAGCAGCACAAAAGTGGTTTTCGAACCTCCCATCTGGAAGGATAGTAAACATTGATGAGTTGGCAAGCAAATTCATAGGGTGATTCCAGAGTGGAATCCAAGTTAAGAAGACAGAAGAAACCTTGTTTACCATCAGACAGGGAAAGAGCGAATCGATCAGAGAGTATCTGAAAAGATTCAATAGAGTAACAATGGAGATAGAGAATTTGGATGAGCAAGTAGCCAAAACTGCTCTATTCACTAGACTCACTAACCGAAGACTCCTGGAGCTATTGCTACAAGATATGCCTACAACTTATGCTGAGTTGGTAAGAGATGCCAAAAGCAGGCTGAAGTTATGGAGATCTTAGATGCGCACCAGGGAGACAATAAAGCCTCCACAAAAGAACAGAAGGCTCCTGAGCAAAAGCAAAAGCCAAAGAAGAATGTTCGAGATCGGGTTGGAAAACCTCAGGCTTGGCGGCAGACATCTCCCGGTAGAAGTGAGTACACTCCATTAAATGCTCCTCGGGCTGATATTCTAAATATCATCAAAAGGCAAAATATTTTGAAGTGGCCACCCAAAATCCCTTTGAAGCCTGGAGAGCAGCGGGATCGAGAAAAATATTGTCGTTTCCACAAGGATTATGGTCATTATACTAATGACTGTCGTCATTTAAAAGCAAATATTGAGAGATTAATATCTTAGGGACATTTGTCCAATTTTGTTAGCAGAAGAAGGGAGGAGCCACATGAGCCACGTGAGTGAGGCTTCCCCTAAAAGGGATCGTTCGGTTAGTTTAGAATGACCGAAGGAGGCTTCGAAGTCTAAGAAAGGCAAGGAGGTGATTGATGCTACTCGATCACCGATCCTTACAATTTTCGGAGGTCCAGAACCCGAATCACTCCGGAGGTTAAAGACAAAATCTAAATTTGTTGGAACCGGAGAGACGGAGAAGTGGAAGAGGCCAAATGGTGAAGATTCCATCACCTTTGGCGAGGAGGATGAAAGAGGCGTTTGTTTACCTCACGATGATGCCATAGTCATCAAGGTAGAGATTACGCGTCGAGAAGTACATACAGTTTTAGTTGATACAGGGTCTGCAGCTGACCTAATTTCTTATGAAGTGTATCAAAAGCTGAAGGTGGATGAGGACTTGATGGAGCCAACATCCACGCATTTATATGGCTTTGCACGATCATCAGCAATCGCGGAAGGATCTGTCTATTTGGAATTATCCATTGGAAGTTTTCCCAAGGAGACGACCGTCCGAATCAATTTTTTGGTGGTTCGGGAACTTCCAGCTTATAATGTTATCCTCGGACGACCATCTTTGTCCAAGATAGGTGCTATTGTTTCGACGAAACACCTGAAGATAAAATTCCCGACTGACATGGGAATTGGTCAAGTTTCCTCTGACCAGAGGATCTCTCGGCAATGTTACGTTGCCTATTTAAAGGACAAGGAAGGCCCGATGAAGGTGACTGCCCTACCTATAGAAGTTCGAGATGATCGGGAAGAAGCAGAAATGCAAAGGCTCGAGCCAGTGGAAAAGTTGGAGCAAATCCAACTGTGTACCGAGGATGAGAAAAAGATTACTTATATCGGGTTTAAACAGCTAGAGGAGTTCAAGGAGGAGTTGAAGTTTTTTCTTCAACAAAATAATGATGTATTTGCATGGTCTGCCGAAGACATGCCAGGAATTGATTGGGTTGTCGTAGAGCATAAACTCTGGATAGATCCTAAGGTGAAACCAATTATCCAGAAAAGGAGAAATTTCTCCATTCAAAAATACTAGGCCGTTCGGGGCAAAGTTGAAAAATTGAAGAATTCTAGTTTCATAGAACCAATTGAATGCCCAACTTGGTTGGCCAACGTGGTAATGGTCAAGAAGGCGAATGGGAAGTGGAGGATGTGTACAGACTACACAGACCTCAACAAGGCTTGCCCTAAAGATTGCTATCCGTTGCCACGGATTGATCTCTTGATAGATGCAACTGCAGGATATGAAACTCTAAGTTTCATGGATGCCTACTCAGGGTATAATCAGATCCTTATGAATAAGGAAGATGAGAAGTTCACGGCTTTCATGACTGATCGTGAAAGCTACTATTACAAAGTCATGCCATTTGGCTTGAAAAATGCAGGAGCTACATATCAGAGGGCCGTCAACAAGATTTTCAAGGACTTAATTGGGGAGAATGTTGAAGCTTATGTTGACGACATGCTAGTAAAGATCTTTACAAGAGCAAATCATATTGCAGATTTAACTGAGGCATTTTCGGTATTACGAAAATATCAAATGAAGCTAAATCCAGAAAAGTGCGCCTTTGGAGTTTCTTCAGGCAAATTTTTGGGCTTCATGGTGTCACAGAGGGGTATTGAGGCTAATCCTGCCAAAATACAGGCTCTATTTGACATGGAAGCTCCCAAAACTATTAGAGATGTGCAGTGTTTAACAGGGAGAATTGCCGCTTTGAATCGTTTCATCTCCAAGTCTGGAGAGAAATCTTTACCATTCTTCAAAGCACTCAAAGATTTGAGGGGCAGCAAGGAAGTGAAGTGGACTGAAGAATGTCAGAAGGCTTTCAAAGAATTGAAGGAAACACTGGGACAGCCACCACTTTTGTCCTGACCAGAGAAGGGGGAAATCTTACAGTTATATCTAGCGGCGTCCCTTTTAGCGGTCAGTGCAGTACTTGTTCATGAGAAAGATAAGAAATAGTGGCCTATTTACTATGTGAGTCACATATTACTTGATGCGGAGACACGATATTCACAAATCGAGAAGCAGGCTTTAGCTCTCATAACAGCAGTCAGGAAGCTATGGCCATACTTTCAGGCTCATCCAACAGAGGTATTTACGACTTTCCCTCTTAGTAAAGTTCTTAATAAACCTGATTTGTCTGGAAGGATGGTGGCCTGGTCGGTCGAACTCAGTGAGTTCCAAGTGAGCTTTAAGCCCAGAAAGGCAATCAAAGCTCAGACGTTAGCTGATTTTGTAGTAGAAACTACTGCACCAGTGGAGACCACTATTGAAGATCCTATTATACCAACCATTTGGGAAGTATATGTGGATGGCTCGAGTAATAAGGATGGAGCAGAAGCTGGAATTCTATTGAAAAGTCCAGCAGGATTCATCATTTGTTATGCTTTGAGATTTGCATTCGAAGCTAGTAATAACGAAGCAGAATATGAAGCCCTGATAGCTGGACTTCGGTTGTCAAAAGCATTGTCCATTGCGATGTTACTATTTATAGTGACTCTCAACTTATAGTCAACCAAGTCCAGGGGGAGTATGGTATTAAAGAACCTCGCTTGCAGAAATATCAAGAGATTGTGCAGGCATTTCAAAAGCAATTTCAGAATTTGAAGATATCTCAGATTCCGAGGACTGAAAACACAGTGGCAGATGAGCTATCCCGATTAGCCAATGCCAAAGAAAAAAATCTAGACCCTTCGGTCTACATCGAAGAGATAACATTTCCAAGTTATCATGAGAGAAATTTCTTATATTGAAGCAGAGCGTTGCTGGATGGATCCGATAGTCAAATATCTGAGAGATGACAAACTACCTGAGGATCCGAAAGAGGCAAGATTGATCAAGATACGATCAGCAAGATTTGTCATGCAGAATGGGAGATTATACAAAAGATCTTATTCTGGACCCCTTCTAAGATGTTTAGGTCCCAAAGGTGCGGACTCGGCTCTGGCCGAAGTTCATGAAGAAATTTGTGGAGCTCACATGGGTGGACGAGCCCTGGCACACAAAACTCTAAGACTTGGCTTATATTGGCCTAAGATCCAAGAAGCTGCTATGGAGTATGTTCGTCGATGTAGCAATTGTCAAATTCATGCTACAATATCAAAGCGCCCAGCGGAAACCATGACTTCAATTCTAGATCCCATCCCCTTTGCGATGTGGGGAATTGATATCATGGGCAAATTCACCAAGGCATCAGGCGGACGGGAATATCTGATAGTAGCAATTGATTACTTCACAAAATGGGTTGAAGCCAGTGCCCTGGCAACAATCACTGAGAAAAAAGTGGAGAAATTCGTGCTTGAGTCAATCATATATCGGTTTGGGATTCCAAAGATTATCATCACTGACCATGGCACCTAGTTCGACTGTTCACAATTTGAGCAATTTTGTGGAACGTACATGATCGAGCATCGTATGTCCTCAGTGGCATACCCCCAGAGCAATGGACAAGTAGAAGTTACTAACCGAACGCTGCTTGATGGGATAAAGAGAAGACTTGAAGCTGACAAGGCCTTATGGGTCGAAGAACTTCAAAATGTATTGTGGGCTTATCGAACTACGGTTCGAACACCCACAGGAGAAACTCCATTCAGGTTAGCATATGGGCCGAAGCATTGGCACCTGTGGAGATAATGGCGGGGACATTACGGGACACAAAGTTCGAAGAAAAAGCAAACGAGCAAGGACTGCTTGATAGTCTTGATTTGTTGGACGAAGTTCGGGCAAAGGCAATAGCACAAACTCAACATTATCAAAGAAGGATAGCATCACATTATAATACCCGAGTAAAAAATCGTCGGTACTTAGCAGGAGAATTGGTGTTGAGAAACACCTTAGCTTCCGACCCACGCCACCAAAGAAAATTGGACCCTTCCAGGGAAGGACCTTATATGGTTGTAAAACCAGTCGGTTCATGAGCTTACAAGCTGAAGAACATCAACACCCAGAAAGAGTTGGATCGTTCGTGGAATGCCAGACATCTCAAAATATTTTATCCTTGATGATGATCTCAATTTTGTTCGTGATGTAACCAATTTCAACTCAATCAATGCAATTATTGGTTTTCAACAATTATCTTTTGATTAGGGGGCATCATACACCACATTCAGGAACAAGATCCAACTATAAGACATTGGATGAAAATCCGTGTGGGTCCTTTAACACTTACTGAATTTTTTCGGAATTTCTTAAGTCAAGGCATCGGATGAAAATCCGAGTTAGTTCCTTCTACAAGGCATCGGTTTAAAACCCGAGTGAGTTCCTTCTACAAGGCATCGGTTTAAAACCCGAGTGAGTTCCTTCTCAGACTTATTGTATTTCTCCGGAAATCCTTAAGTAAAGGCATCGGTTTAAAACCCGAGTGAGTTCCTTCAAAGACTTATCGAATTTCTCCGAAAATCTTTAAGTAAAGGCATTGTTCTAAACAATTAAGACCTAGTGCAACATCGACTCAAGTGACTAGCAAAGTTCAGGATGAAGTTAATTTCTTATTTCTTCAAAAGACCAAAAGAGGCCAATCTTTACATCAAAGGAGATTACAAGAGTTGGGATACAATCTTTGGTCAGAAAAGAAGGTCATCACCGGTGATCATTAAGAAATCATACAAGATCAGCACAGCTTTGCTAGAACAAACACAAGAGTCAAGCAGCAGCATGGATTCAAGAAAAAGAAGAGGAGAAACGGGGATAACAAAAAGCATTTCAGTATGTACAAAATCCTCTGCAATTTCATACTCTTTGTCCAGCTTGTCCAGAAGAAGTATGGTCCTCGACCAAACTTGCAGTCAAGGCGAGCTCTTCATAATTGAATCCTTCTAGGGGAGAATAAACAGGAGAATCCTCAAGATGATGCATAATATCCGGATCAGAAGGCGGAGGGTTAGTCTTATTTTTGGTCCAGTCAGGCGATGGAAGACCCAGATTGGTAAACACTTGAGGATGGCAAACAGCGCTGTAAGGAGTCGTATCAGAATGAGGATCTTTCCTTAGTATCAATTCCCATACTTCGTTCTCACCATCCCGGTACGCCTGCAAGTTATAAGCATTCAGCATATCAACAAAAGGCTTACTGTGTAAATACTTGAAGATGCAGGCTCTGCGAACGTCAGTTGGAAGGGATTCAGGCAAAGGAATGACAGCTTGCCTTTGAGGTAACGCTTGAGATCCTTTGGCTCCTGACTTTTCTACTTCTCGCTCCAATCGCCGGATCTTCTCCCTGGCATCATCCAAGTCTAAACGGAGACGCTCGATCACCGAGTTCTTTTCTCTTGCAACCTCCCAAGCTAATTTCCTAAGGCGAGCAATCTCAGCGTCTTTAGCTTCAGAGATTTCCCGAAGCCGGGAAACTTCATTGCTCAGCTTACTGAGCCTAGAGGCTGCTTCCACTTGGTTGTGGAAGTTACCAGTAAGACTCCTGCAAACAACTTCCGAGTTAAACAAGAGCAGAAGAGTAACTTTCAGAATTAAAAGATAATGAAGAAAGACTTACATCACCATTGACTTCATAAAGTCCTCGTCTGGAAGTTTGGAAAGAGCTGTGCTCTTAGAAGTTATTCGAGCAGCAGTACACCATTTTAGCGCTTTGTCAAACTCGTTTGACACTAATCCAGGCGAAGGATGAGAAGGATGAGCTACATCAAGAGAAGGATCAGCTACATCACTCGCCAACCGACGACGCTTCCTGGTAGCAAAATCCTCCAACTCCAAAGGAGAGGAAGAGGATGCCAAACAAGCATTAGAGTTGGAAATAGAAGCAGCACCTGCTGGGACCACACCTTCATCAGATGCCAACATAGTTGCCTCAGATGCCCGAAGGGTCTCCTTCGGGGATGCACGAACGGCCTCTGCAGCAAGGGCATCAGCAGCGCCAACAGCAGCCCCCTTACGCTTAGAGGATTCACCAGATGAAACCACCTCGCTGGTCCCAACCGCCACCGATGCTTGAATGATTTTCTTACAAGATTTCGCTCTAATAAAGTTTGGATCGATTCTGGGAGCCACTGTGTACACAGAAAAAGCCGTATCAGTACAAAAAACCAACAACACAAGTAACAAAGGAAAACCCTAGTTCTCTATCAGATATGAACTACTCAGGTTACCCATTAAGTAAACCCCAAGTATTACTACTGTGGAGTTTACTCAGGGGGAAGGAGAGGCCAAAAAAGCTCACTTGTTCAGAGATTAATGTTGGAGTACAAGGAATACGGAAGCAGAGCAGGAAGACGGAATGTCGTTTTTGCAAATCTAACTTTCAGATAGCAGGATAGATGGAGAGTACCCTCGAAGGCTTTAAATAGCCTCAGGTATTAAGACGGTTGAGAGCCAAAGGCAACCAATGGCCCATATCGAAAAAACGCTTCGAAATCCTCAACAAGCAAGATCAACGGTCAAAAGGAAGCCACGTGGAAATAGGCACCTGGTACGAGAATACCTCCAACCGTCGCACTGCCATTTAAATAATGGTTGTATTACCAATTCATTGAAAACAGTGAATGATGTACTGTGAAATCCAGCCCAAACCTAGTCAGGACACCCTATCTATTTTGGGTGAAGAAAGGTTAGTTTAATGTTTACATCTTGAAGTTGGACCTTGATTTCAGTGTTCTATCTCCTTCTTCTCTCTTTTCTTCTTCTTAAGTTCTATCTTGATGTTTTGATTATGGAGAAGGTGTTACACTACTATAACTACCTATTCTCTAATGTCCTTATGTCTTAGAGTGAACCCCCAATCACTCTATCCATTCCTTGAAACCACATGGTGAATCTCCTCAATTCTTCACTGATTTTGATTGAGTTTTGGATAGCATGATCATTCTACTGTAGCTTCTTTTCTAATTAATCTTTAACATGTTTGATCTTAGCCTTACTGCTGTTCTAATGTATTTCATCTCTTTGAATCAATTCCCCTTTCTTTCTAGCCATTTTAGCCTTCTATGTTGACCATTGATATAAGCATTCTAGTAAGTTTCTATTTTTGATTCTTCTCATTCTAGGATTAGTATTCTTTTGATTTTCTATTTAGTTATTCTTGCCTCTGATTTGTTCTTGATATTCCATTAGAGAGAAGCCTTGTTCTCTCTAATTCTTCCCTTGAATCCATGGTGAGTTTGCTATGAGAACCATGTTGTTTCCAATTTAGAAACTCATGTTCCCAATTTATAAAGTACTGATTTTTGGACCATGGATGATGTCAAATTCATGCTAGATAGTCTTAGTATGTTTGTGTGAAGTTCCCTTTCGAATTTCGGATCAATCGGACTTCAAACGAAGAAGTTATGACCAAAACAAAGGCAATCTGTACCTTGCTGTCTCCATTGGTCGACTGGGCCAGTAGACCAATCCAATCGACCAATGAGATCTGTTTTCCAGATTTAGGTCTTTGTTGCTCTATTTAAGTCCAATCTCAAGATTAGTTCGTCTCCTCTGCCTCCTAAGCCTCTGGAACGAGTTAGAACTCCATTCTAATCAATTTCCTTGCATCCTTGGTTGATCCCTCGCAAGAACTCAAGTAATCTTCTTCCTCTTGCATCAAAGGTATGTCTACACTCTCTTCTTCTTCTCCATCTCTGTTTTTCTTTCCTTTTTGGGCTGACATAGTAGAGAAGATGTTGCATTCTCTGTTGCAAACATCTCTCTACTCATCCCTCATGATCTTCCTAAGGATTAATGGCTAATGCGATGATCTTAACCATGATCATTGCAAGCTTTTGAAGGAATCATGATCTAAATCATGATCTTGTCTTTGTTCATCTTTTGATTCAAATTCTGATCTTCTTAGATCTGTTTTATTGATCATATTAGTAGTTAATCGCTGTGTTTTCTTTACAAGAGTTGTAACCTGTCAATCTTTAGTTCTTTCTTCTTGATCATACCATGCTTTCTTCGAAAACCATAACTGATACATTTATGGTAAGTTTTGTTTCCTTATTTAGATTCATGTTCTTCAGTCTTAGATCTATTTTTCTTGAAGATCTATGCATGCTTTTCATGATTTCTTTATCACAATCAATGATCCATCATCCTATCGTTCTTGTCCATGATTGTTACTATGAATTCTTCAAGAACCATGATTGATCTAATTATGGTAACTTTTGTTTCCTAATTGTAACTTGAAGACTTGATTTGATTAGTGTTTTGAAGTTCTCTATATACTAGGATACTTTCATAGTAGTTTCCCCCTTGTTTGGTGCCCTTTTGAGCCACCAAATTTGGTTCTATATTCTAAAAACTCTGATTTTGTAGGCCACTGTCTCTGTTGGTCGACTGATTGGTCAACTGAGACAGTAGACCAATCCAATCGACCAATGAGGACAGTAACCTCATATTTGGTATGTTTTGGATGTTTTGATATCTTTCCTTGTAGGTATCTTTCCTAATATGTTATCTATACTTGTTTAGGACTTTCTTCCCAAGTTTAGTCAAGGTCTTACTTGATTCCCTAAGATCCATCGCGAGTTATATAAGGTAAGGATGGTTACTTCTATAATAGCATAGATTGTGTGATTTTAGTTTCTATATTAGAATCTTTCGGATTTGTTACCATAATTAGATTCTTTTATGAATATATTACTGCTGTATTTACTTCAATTACAGTAGCATTATTTACTTGCTTTCTTTAGTTTATGAATGTCTTTATTTGTCAACTGTATATGAGATGAATCTTATTATGGTATATTTTCTATATACTGTAAATGTGTATGATATGATTGATTTGTGATTGTGATTGATTAAGTATGGTTCGGGAAGGAGAGGTGTCCTTTTGACACTTCTGTCCCAGGACTACTACGGGAATATTATGGGATGTTTCCAGAGATGCCCTCTGGACACCTTCCTAAACTGTTGGATGACATATTTAGGACTGTCTAGTAGTGTTTGGCTAGGATGTCCCGTTATGTCAAACCCTAATCGGAGGGGTATTGAGACCGAACGACCCATGGTAGCAATGGGGATTCATGGGCGCTCAAGACCGGTAACCAACCCGTGAGAGGACAGGAATCACATTGTGGGGGCCATTTATCGGTAGGGTTGCATATGGATAGACTTGGGCTCACGGGCGCTCAAGACCGGTAACCAACCCGTGAGAGGACGTGAGAGCTTCCCGTTTACCATATGTGGATGACCAATAGGGTTGATGAGTCCGTAGTCAGGGACTATGAGGACTCTAGTGTGAAGGATACCGGAAAGGATCGCCAGGGGCGAGGAATGGACGTATCTGGATCTGACTTGATGTAACTGAGTAGAAGACTTGCATTTGGCTAGGCTTTACCCTGACATGCGCCGGTACTTAGACCAATGGTGATGTGAGAGAGTGGTGACCTATACCCCAGCCATGGAATGTCCTGAGGGATGAAGGATCTATTACCAACTGATGATGAGTGAATGATACTTTCCTAAAGAAGTACGGTGCTATGACTTAAAGCATGTCTGCCAATAGAGACCAGCATACATAGAGTTAGATTCATACATTCATTGTTTGTCTCATACCATATTGCATTTATGTTTGTTCTAAAATCCTGCCATTTATGTTATTATGGATTTAACTGCCTTACTGGGTTTCTTTCGAAACTCACTCCTTTTGTACCATATCTGTTGTTAGACTTCTCTGCAGGTTTGGAATACGATGACGGTCCATATAAGGAAGCGCAAGGTGAAGAAGACGAAGACTGAAGATGAAGAAGAGCCGACTGAAGATGTGGATTAGATTTCTCTTGTTTCTTTTAGACTTATCTTTTACCTTACATGTATTAGCTTAGAGGTTTACTTAGATTTCGATCTACCTTCCGCATATGTTGTGGAGTATATTTCCGCTATACTCTACAGTTGTCTTTTGATTTCGTATCATGTTTTCGCACTCTAATATTCTTAGTGATTCTTTTGAGATCTTTTCTTGAATTTTATTATTAACTTATTATAATACAATGATTTGTTCTTGCTTTTGATTATGTTATTGTGCTAAATGGATATGATTGTTCCTAAACTTGATTTTTTTGGGTTGTGGATCACTTCCTCGGGTAGTCCAGATAGGGTACCGGCTGGGGGGATGTGACATGTACAAAAGCAAGAAAACGTTTGGACTTCGCAGCAAAAGAAGAAAAGCGTGCAGACTTTGCAATAAATGAAGGAGTACGGGAGAATAAAGGCTAAGGCATCTTTCCCGAACATCTCTTCATGATATCTTTACAAGATTATCATTCGTCAAGGTATACGAATTTAAGTGATAAGTTTTATCATTTATATTTTGAATTTCAAGACAAGCTTTCGATAGGAGACGAGGAAATATTGAGGTAAACATGGAAGAAATATCTATTCATTAATGAGGAGGATAATCTTTACAAAACAAAAAAGTAACTCCCTAAGCTTCTTCCTCATTGTTGCCCGAAGAGTCCTACGCAGGAGAGCCTTTCTCAGGGTCATCATTCTCAGGGTCCTGTGAAGAGCCTTCTTCAGGATTGACATTATTAGCAGCAGCCTGAGACCTTTCCTCTTGGAGGGGCTGTTCGTCAGCAAGATATTCCTCATATTTTGGGTCAGCTGGAAAAGGATCATCCTCTTCCCGAGCCCAGTCAGGGAGATCCATATTTAATTTCCCGAAGACCTCTCTGTGACACACCTCACGAAAGGGAGCTGTATCGAAGGAAGGGATGGATTCCAGAATTTTTTCCCAAACGTCATTCTGCCCCAAGCTATAAGCTTGGATGTTGAAGGAACCCAGAATTTGGAGAAAGGTACATTGTTCAGGTACTTCCGAACACAATCCTTTCGAAGCTCCGGCTTGATATGCTCGGGTTTGCTAGGAACCGCCAACTTCAGAATATCTTCGTTCTCCATGCACTTAAGCTCAAGTCTGTCATTGAACAACGTGGCAGCTGCTTTCTGCTTCTTAGCCTCGTGCTCGGCAGCAACAGCGCGAGCCTTTGAAGAGTCGAGGGCCTTTTTTAAGGCATTCATCTCCTCATCATGTTTCATCTGCAACTCCTTAGCAGCTGTCGTCAAGCGGTCTATCTCAAAATTGGCCTTGGCCAAATTCTCTTCACAGGTCTACAGCAAGAAGCCGTTGCGACCAACCCGGCTCAATGCTTCCATGTGCTGATAAAAGCTCAACACAGCATTCCTGTGGACGAGGAGATTATTAGAAGAAGTCATAAGAGATTATGAGAAAATCAATAAAAAAATCAGGAAGGCTGGTACCTTGTGGACTGACTAACAAGGGCATCATCGTTCAGGGCTTCAAATTCCTGACGATCAGAAGGTAGAAGACTGAGGGAGCTCAATTCTGCAGCTTTCTCAGGGTCTTGTGTCACCCTATCAGTCTGCTTCAAGGTCCACTGAGGTGTGAAGACCTCCTCACAATCTTCGGAATTTTTGGATTTTTTATGGGAGGAAGCATCAACTGTATCGTGCTTCCTTTTGGTTCGAGCGGAGGAGGAGACATTTGACCTCTCCACCATCGGCTTTTTCCCTTTACCCGAAGCGTCAACCACGGGCCTAATGTTCCTCATACCCTTGTAAGAAGGGTCGGGAGAGGGAACAGAAGCCTCTTGATCAGCAATTAGGGCTCGGGGCGACCGTTGCTCAGCTGTCACAATGGCCCTAGCAGCCTTCGCCCGCAGGTTCTCAGGGTTAATTCTTGCAGGCACTACAAAGAAGAACAAGAATCAGAATTATGAAAAGACATATCACTTTTGTAAATTTGAGGGATGATGGTTAAGAAGCTCACAATGAGCCAAGCCCCAATACTGAAGGATGGAGTTATACTCCACCTCAAGTCCATGTATCTCCTGATACCATGGAATTGATTTGATCTTCCTGACAGCCGTCTCGTCTTCTTTGGATAAGGGAAGGCCCTGGTTACTTTTAGAATAAGAAGTATACTGTTTCCAGATGGTCGAGAAGTTGAGATCTGACTGAGGCGCTCGACAGAAAAAGTATCGTTCGCACCATCCTTTGTGATTGGAAGGGCAAGTTCCTTTGGCAAGAATGCTGCCCCTCTAGTCAAGCTCAGTCTTATTACGCTTGGAGAAAAACCCAGCCAGGAGGATGGGAGATAGAAAGAAGATGAAAGTGCACAAAAAGAGAAAGAGATGGCGTAACACCAAGTTCAAAACACAAACCCAAGAAGCCGACGATGAGACGCCAGCTATTGGGAAGGAGCATTCCAGGGCAAATGTCCTAGTAATTCAAAATGGCTGAGAACAAAGGATTGAAAAAAGGAAAGCGAACCCCGCTTTCCAGTGCATCTATGTATAGGGAAAATTCTCCTGGAAGGGTCAAATCAACCCTCTCATCAGGAGTGGGAGCCCTAATATGATAAGAAGAAGGAAAATGTCACGCCCTCCCACCGGACCCTATCCGCATACCCGGGTGTGATCCACCCCAAGATCGGTTCGGTGATCAACCTCCCACATAAACAATAACATAATCATGAACAATCAAAACAAGAGTGCGGAAGATAAATCATAGATCCAAGAGATGATGTAATAGATTAATCGGTTCCGTGGCCCCACTTTACAACCCGTAGCTCTGATCTAGACTCTAATCCCGTCGTCTTGGGTAACTTTGTTCTCCACTTTATGCAACATCCTTGTGTGTAATCTCTTGCCGGCGCTTCCACTCTGTCGGACTAAGCTCGTCGCTCCACTCGTGGGATCTTCGGTTTGTGGTACCGCTCACCTTCCGGGATTGCCTCTTCGCCTTGCGCTTCTTCTGGGCCGTCTGTCTCGGTCCTCGGTGTCTAACCTTGTACTTGGTTTCAAGACTCGGTGGCGTTAAATCCATATAACATAATGCTTCCACAAACATATCATATGATATGAGACAACATGTGATGAATCTAACTCTATGTATCTGGTCTCTATTGGCACATGCTTTAAGTCATGCCCGTACTTCTTTGGAAGTCCACTCACATCCTCAACCATTTAAGATATCTTGGTTCTCTCACGGATCATTTCACCGGTCTTGGCGCCGTTGGTTGGGTCCTTCATCCCTCGGGCAAACCTTGGCGGGGTTGTCACACACTCTCTCACAACCATTTGGTATAGTCTGGCGCATGTCGGGTAACCTAGCCAAATGCAAGTCTTCTACTTAGTTACATCAAGTCGATCCGGATCGTCCATTCCTCGTCCCCGCGATCCTTTCCGGTATCCTTCACACTAGAGTCCGTATCCTATGGCCCGCCAACTCGGACTACGGACTCATCAACCCTATTGGTTATCCACATTGGTACGGGAGCTCTCACGTCCTCTCACGGGTTGGTTCCGGTCTTAGCGCCCGTGAGCCCAAGTCTAACCATTGCACCCTACCAATAATGGCCCCCACATGTATTCCTGTCCTCTCACGGGTTGGTTACCGGTCTTGAGCGCCCATGATCCCCATTGCTCCCGGGTCGTTCGGTCTCATACCCCTCCGTTAGGGTCTGACATAACAGACATCCTAGCCAAACACTACTAGACAAATCCTAGATATGTCATCCAACGTTAGGGGTGTCCAGAGGGCATCTCCGGAAACATCCCATAATATTCCCGTAGTAGTCCAAGGACGGTGTCAGGACACCTCTCCTTTCCAAACCATACTTAAGCATACACATGCATCAATTCATATCATCACATATATGGTAACTTCTATATGGGAAATCAATAATTACAATCACTTGTATAACATTGGTAGTAAATCATACATGAATCAATTTAATATGAATAAGTAATGCTACTGTAATCAAGTTATGCACGTAGTATATCATTGTAAGAATCTAATTTAGGAATCATATCTATGATATTCAAATATAGAAACTAGATTCATGCTATCTATGTAATTAAGGAAATAACCATCCTTACCTTTATAACTCGCAAAGGAATCCTAAGAAATCAGTAGATCTTGGCAAACTTGAGAGAGGTCCTAAACAAGTATATACAACATATTAGGAAAGATCCCTAACGAAAGATACCAAACATCCAACATGCCAATTCCGGTGTTGCTGTACTCATTGGTCGAGTGGATTGGTCGAGTGGTCCGTCGACCAATCGTCCCATGCAGCTGGCCTAAACGGTTTTAAGATTGATCCGTTTGGTGGTTCAAAGGGTACTAATCAAGGGGTGACTACATCGTAGTATTCTAACATATAGGGGACCTCAAACACTAATCCAATCAAGATATCAAGATCCAAATTAGGAAACAAAGTTACCATAATTAAATCAATCATGGATCTTGATGAATTTGAAATAGAAAACAAAGACAAGAACAATGGAGGATGGATCATTGCTTTCGGTTGGTATCATGAAAACATACATAGATCTTCATGGATAAGGCTTAGAAGCATAAATCTAAATAAGGAAATAAACCTACCATATATGTAACTACCATGCATCATGAAGAACACATAGTATGGTAGAGAGACAACTAGAAATCTATAGATTATGGATCATGGAAAGAAACACGTAATTAACTACTAACATGATCAACAAAGAAGATCCAAAGAGATCGAATTCGATTAGAGTTTAATCAAGATTAGATCTGGTTTGATCATGATTCCTTCAGCTTGCAATGATCATGGTTAAGATCATTGTTCTGCCTCAAATCCTTAGGATGATCTGAGAACATGTTTAGAGATGTTTGCACGAGTGCAACATCTCTTCTACTGTCTCAACTCAAAAGGAAAGAAAACAAAGATGGAGGAGAAGAAGAGAGGTAGCATACCTTTTGATGCAAAGAGAGTTTCGCGAAGATCCGTCAAGAAACACTAAGGATGCAAGAGAGTGACTTGCGAGGTCTTTGGTTCGTCCGGGGTTTGGAGGCAGCAAATACGAGTGGACTCGAGATTGGACTTAAATGAGCAAGAACAACCTAATTGCCAAAGACGCCTCATTGGTCGGTGGATTGGTCGTCGGCCCGGTCGACCAATCGCGCCTGCCGCGAAGCCAAACAGGATTGAAGGTCCGGATCAAATCCAATCCTAAGGGGTTTTGCACACAAGTCAAGTGACTTACCTAATAGGTAGAAATGCCTTCAAACCAAGATGAGGCACTCCAAGTCCATCAACTAATCGGATCTTCATCGATTCGGTTTCCATAAATAGAACCTCATCATCAACTTTCATGGATTCAAGCCGACACCAGTCCTCTCCGGGATGGTCCAAAGCCGACTTCTTACTTTACTTCGGGTCATCGGACCTACAAATAACAAGGTTTCCGGGTCAAGGTTAGGGCTGGGTTTTACAGAAAATCAAAACCCTGGATTGCCGAAAGGAGGATTTCCTCCCTGTAAGAGGAGGGAACAGAGCCAGGTCCACCATTAGACCTGGAAGTTTGTTTTGACTGCCTAGAAGACTCGGCAGTCACCCTAGGAATCTTGGAAGATCCAGACTCAGGAAGGACGGAGGATGTTTCGGCCTTTCTCTCTAAACTTCTATGGGAAACTTTAGCAAATTCGCGCCAGAGGACAGTTAGGGTTTTATTATCACTATCCGACTGTTCGAAAGGAAGGGAAGCAAAAGCTTCGTTACCACTACTATTACTGACACTGGGTACCAGGGAAGAAGAAACCCTATTATCCTCCACTACTAGTTTCAGTAAGGTATAAAAAAGACTGAAGACAGGAAGTTTAAACTTTGTAAAAGGATCAGTAAACTTACTGATTCAGTGAAGCAAAGGCTTGAGAGCGAGAAGGCGCGAAGTAGACGACAAAGGTTCAAATTCCAGACAAGAAGAATGAAACCTACGAAGACAACGAACCGCTTTTAAGCACCCACACGAGTGTTCGAGGACCTGAACGATCGAGATTGATTCAGCATCAACGGTTGAGATTAGAAGACATTTTGAAAGTTTGAACTCAAAAATCCAAAACAGGCGTTCGGAAACCATCGCTTGGGTTATGTGAGCCACGATAGATCAACTACAAAGAGACGCGTGGCATTGCCCTCACAACGCTCGAGGAAAAGTGACCACCGCATTAAATGTGATATGACATTTAGTGGGATACACAGAGACTATTGCCTGACGAAGAACCCAGTTAAAAACCAAGCCCTCGGGATCGACCTAACGCTTGGTCTGGGGGGCTCGTGATACGGAGGAAATCTGATCGAACCTAGTTCATACTCGGTTTGACCCTCGACCTCGGTTGAGACGAAGGGAATCGACTCGCTTCCGAGTGAGCCGGGTCCAGAAGATAGCTTGCTGAGGAAGAAAACTAAATCAGCTACAGGCACGCCCTAATCTGACTTATGGATTAGGTTAATTACCCTAATGACGGCAAGCACAACTTGGCGCCTGTCACTTATCATCATTGAAGGGATAATCATTGAATAACCGTGAGGTTATCTCAGGAGTCCTCTACTAGTTCAAACTAGTAGAAGTCTATCGCTCAACGGATCTAACTGTTAGGATCCAACGACTATCCGAAGAAGGCTCAAGTGCATCCAACGAAAAAGATTCGAAGGTACACTCTATATAAACCTTACTTACCTATGAGGTGAGGAGGACTCAGATCCACATACACACTGGTAGACGTAAACTATCAGAGGCTTACGATCTAGATCACTTTCCCAGTTTTTCATTCCTTAGCTCTGTGCTTCTAGCAGAGCCGTTTGTGATTAAGTTCATCAACTGACTTAGCCTTCGGAGGTGGACTCCCGACCCCAGCGGTCGGGCCACATCTGACGCTTTCGTTTTGCAGGTCATCACAAGGAGATCTAAGGGCTGAGCAGATTTTGGACGCATCAATGCCCATGTGTATTCCTTTACCATACATGACTATTATGTGTTTTCTTATCAGTAGTAGAATGTTACATATCATTTAGAATATCATGTTCAATTGTACTTTATGATTTTATATATGATCAATCATGTTATGATATGCCTTGTCATATGATGAATCATTGATTTAGTATGATATGATGAGATTGAGCTTGCGATTGACTACGTATGACTTGGGATTGGGAAGTGTCCTTCCGACACTTCTGTCCTTGGACATCGGAGGGAGTAGTATGGGATGTTCTCCGAAGGTGTCCATCGACGCTTTCCCGAGTTATTGGATGACATACATAGGATTGTCTAGGTGTATGGTTAGGATATTTCCTTGTCGTATCAGACCCGAATCGGAAGGGTATTGAGACCGAACAACCCGTGGTAGAGTATGGTTGATGGGCGCTCAAGACAAGTATCCACTCCATGAGAGGACTTAAACCATACTGCGGATACCCGAAAGGGGCCATTTATTGGTAGGGTTGCAAATGGATAGACCTGGGCTCACAGGCGCTTAAGACCGGTAACCAACCCGTGAGAGGACGTGAGAGCTTCCCGTTTACCATTTGTGGATGACCAATAGGGTTGATGAGTCCGTAGTCCGAGTTGGTCGGTGCCATAGGATACGTTGACTCTAGTGTGAAGGATACGGAACCGAGTTGGTCGGTGCCATAGGGAAAGTATCCGGATCTGACATGATACGACTAAGTAGATGACTTGCATTGGGCTAGGCTTCACCGCGACATGCGCCAATACTTATACCAATGGTGATGTGAGAGAGTGTTGACTAAATCCCCAACTATGGCTTGATGAGGACTTTACCCAATTACCACGGCAGACCCAAGATATCTTATGATTGAGGGGGAGTGACAGACGACCCAAAGAAGTATGGTGCTATGGCTTAAAGCATGTCTACCTTAGAGACTAGCATACTTAAGATTAGAATCATATTTCATCATTGTCTCATGTCATATTGCATCATATGGTGACTTGTATCGAATGAACTGTGTATTATGAAACGACTTGCCTTGCTGAGTTCTTTTGAACTCATTAGTTTTGTGCAATTTGTTAAATTATCCAGCAGGTATAGAAGACTTTGATGGCGCATCCTACGAGCCGAGCTATGATCCCGCATACTACCCTTCGGGTGATGGCTACGCTGAGAGTCAGGATTGCTGTGCCGAGGAGGATTATGGTTCGTACCAGGGTTAGCCCCACCTTAGTGAGGGAGCGGCCACGTTGGGTTCGCTTCATCCACACTTATGAAGAAGTAATCATTAGGATAGAAGAAACCTATGTGTAGGCCCCATTTCCCTGGATGACTGTAATCATTTGGATATTTTCCCCCTAACTCTTATGGATTTACTCTTATGTACTATTTGTATTTAAGTTGGATTAACCACTGTTCCGCTATGATCGAAGGAGTGACTTATGATCACTCTTTCCCCTTGAGACCTTATATGAGAAGTTGACATTTAATATTTCTGCACTCTGATTAATTATCTTTTCTTATTCATTTGATCTATTTATTGCTTACTTTATACATTGATTATATTGTTCATGATTATGTTATCATGTATGTGGGAGGCATGGCCGCTCGATCTGGATCTTTGGGTTGTGGATCACATCCCGGGTATGCCAGATAGGATACCAGCTAGGTGGATGTGACAGAAAATCCAAGCAAAATCCAAAACAGGGCATTTTGTCCTCCTTTGGTTGACTGGCTTTGGTCGACTGGTTTAGTAGACCAATCAGTCGACCAAGCAAATCCGCACACGAATTTTTGGGCTTTAAACCTCATTTCCCACTTCATTTCTCATTTCAAACTCAAATTTCTCAACAAAGAGCTCTGGAAAACCATCTTGCCAAGGTTTCTAAAGAGAATCCAAGTGTTTAGAAGCTTCAACAACATCAACACAACACATATAGAAGATCCAAACAAGGTAAGCATTATTCATCATCTTCACAAGTTGATTTATTTGTTTAAAATCCATGAAAATCCATGTTTAACTTGTTGTTCTAGGTTAGAAACATGTTCATGCATGCTTAGCAACATAATCCCATAGTTTCCATGCAAAACAAGCCTTAAACATCAAGCAAACACAAAAATACCAACTTGCTTTCCCTGACGCAGCCGAAATCACCAAATTTAGAAAAAATTCGATTACTCTCAAACCGCTTGGAATTTTAACATGAAATCAGTTGTCACATGCTAGAAATGATATGCTAGAGGTACTCATGCAATTCGTTTCAACCAATTTTAATGTTTTTAAAAATCCCCAATTTTGACCTAAGAAGCCAAAAATCCCATTTCTAGCTTGCTGAATTTTCCACTTTAGGCCGCGATTTCGATGGGTTTTCTTCAATTAAAATTCATAAGCATGAAATTCAAGGTAGTATGCACATGCTAGTATGTTCAATTTGAATTTCCCCAAAATCGAAAATTTCCGAAAATTATGAAAATGCCCTTCTTGTCTAAACTTCTTTGGTAATTCTCTAACATTGACTCGTTTAATCTCTTTCTATAGGTACAGTCATCATGGAGAGACGAGGACGAGGAGGAGGCCGTGGTAGAGGTAGATTAGTAGGGGCCAGGAGAGGTCGAGGACAGGCTCCACCTCAGCCACGAGAGGAGGTCATAGGTAGACATAGATTTACAACACCACAGGCAGAGTTTCTATATGAGACTTACTTCAGACATTGTCGCATTGAGCATGGTAGCACTTCAGTTGCGAGAGTTGAGGACCTTTAGGGTCAGACGACGGTTTGATACGATGAGATGGACACACCTTTTTATTGATGATCTACTGGTGTATCCAGAGTTGGTTCGGTTTTTCTACATCAATTTGACATCGTTTGAGGAGGGATTGGGAGTAGATATGTTTCAGCTGGTAGTAGCTAGTCAGGTCCGGGGGACACGGATTCGCTTCACTACCCGCTCACTTGCAGAGATTTTCGGGGTACCTTTCTACCCGCACGCTTGCACATGGATACCAGTCGATGGTAGAGTGGACAGGCATGTCCTTCCATACGAGTTGCACGAGATATGTGCCACACTATGGGATGACAATTTATGCCATAATCCACGAATCAATGGAGAGATGACTCCAGCAACGAGAGTGATTGGTCGGATTGTGGGCAGAAACATTATGCCCAAGGCGAGGGACATCACCATCGGGTCACAGTGATGGAGGCCTTGATCATATATTCTATTTACATGGGCTTTGAGATAGATATGGCATACATTATACAGAACGTCATGATCGATATAGTAGAGCATCCAAGTATGAGGAATCTATGTTTTGGACGACTACTGACACTCATCTTTAGGCACTTCGAGGTGGGACTCGAGGGTGAGGAGGTGGCCAAAGACACAAGATATCCGATCGGTACGAGGACCATTGGACTCATGCAGCTAGATGGTGCTGTGAGATCACCAGGTCCAAAGGATGAGTTAGAGTTCGAGTATGAGGATGAGGTGGCACCAGTGGTCGAGGGACAGGATGGGTTAGATTCTGATGGTCAGGATGGAGAGGATGCAGAGATGCCTGATGCTAGTCAAGATGATCAGGGGGTTCCTGCACCACACTTCGAGGTAGGGGGCCAATCACATGCCGCTCTAGAGATACCTGACTTACATGCACAGATGCTTTCCATGACTTCCATGCTAGAGAGGATGGAGGTCAGACAGGAGCAGATGTATGAGAGGATAGAGTCGAGACAGACATAGATGTATGAGATGATGGAGGCGAGGCATAAACAGATGTATGAGATGATAAAGATGAGGCATGCACAAATAGAGTCCAGACAGGATTAGTTACAGTCTCAGCTCAAACAGATCTCGGATGGTGTCATTGCATTTAGGGATCATAGGCAGTCTCCTAGATAGACATGTTGTACTAGGATTTCAATTTATGCTTTCATATGTAACTTGATGTAAAACTTTCTTAAGTTAATGATGTGAAATCCAGCCCAAACCTAGCCAGGGCACCCTATCTGTTTTGGGTAAAGAAGGGTTTGTTTAAATGTTGACTTTGAAGTTGGACCGTGATTTCAGTTTTTTTTAAATGTTGATTTGAAGTTTGACAGTGATTTCAGTTTTCTATCTTTGAAAATCTTAGGAAGCCATGTCAGACCTTTCTCTTAGGGTTGATCCAATGTCCCAAAATGAGGGATGATGTCTTTGTGGGCCATCTCAGTAGAAGATATGGTGTTTGACCCAAAACCCATGGATATTGATGATGGTGTTTCCTTATGGAAACTTTAATTGATTTGGTATTGAACTACTCACTAGTGAAGAAGAACTTGGTTGATGGACCTAAAGCTTAGTTGGACCTGGTTTGAAGACATCCCTCCATACTAGGTAAGTAGTATGATGCGTTGAAAGAAGCCCATCCAAAAATATTGAAGTTAGGCCCATTAAATCCCTATTTTTGAACAAGCTGTCTAGGCAGTGGCATTTTGGTAATTTTCTGTTTTGAAGGTTTTTAAAAGCTTTATTTTTTTTAATTTCGTGGTAAACATTCCCACTAGGTTTCTAACTCTCTACAGAACGTGGAAAGGACCTTAGAACTTCCTCTTTGGCAACCAATCAATCAACAAGGTCAGTTTGGTCAGTTTGGTGAAATCCTAGTAATTCTTGGACTCTGTGTGCTATTTAAAGAGGGGGAACTCCATGTTTTTCAATCCCAATCTGTTCTAAACCTTTGGAGAACGTGGGAAGAGCCCTAGATCCTCTCCTTCGAAGCCAAGAAAGACCCTCAAACATCTGTTCAGATTTCTTCATCGGTTTCTCTTCTAAAAGGTTAATATTCAATTCGCTTCTTTAATTCATTCTTTCTTCTCTACTTCTGATATTCTGATTATGAGAAGCATATTACACTGCTGTAATGACCTCTTCTCTAATTCTTTTAGTCCCTAGAGTAATTCACTCTATGTTCTTGAAGCCATATGGCGATGATTCTTGAATTTGATTCCACCAACAATCTTGATGATACATTCCTTGAATTTTCTACCTATCTTTATGATTGTGGGGAAGGTCTCATACTATTACCATGACCTTCCCTTGTGTCCTCATGATTGAGGAGTTGATCCTTGTCTTTCCTTGGACCAATTGGCAACCCTTCTATTTTCTATTAATTCATTGGATCCTCCCCAAGACTTTCTTTATTATGATTTCTTTATCTTTATTCCCTAGGGTGAATCTTTATTCTCCCTAGTCTTCCCATGGGATATTAGGATTTCTTTCCTTTGAATTTATTTACATTCTTTTCTCTCATTGGTAGACCCTTCCTAATTCCATTCTTGATTTTGAAATATTAATGAGATGTTCCTTTATCTATCTTGGGTTGTTTTTGTAAAGATTAATTATGGGTAACTCTCATGGGAGGTAACCAACTCTTATGAGAGGTAACCATATCTGAGACCCTAATGTTCTTTTATCTGTTGGAAACTTCCCAACACCTTTTCAGATTGTGCATTCTTTGTTTCTCTTTTCCTAGGGTGAATCTTGATTACCCCTAGCCTTTCCATGAGAACCATCAGTTTTGTTCTAAATCTGAGCACCGAAGAGGGGTGAATTAGTTGAAATACCTAATGAACTCTTGTGCCAATCTGAATATATTTCCCAAAACTAGACTTCTTAATGGACTTCCAGGAGAAAACCCCACTCAATTTGACCCCATATAACCTTTCAAATCCCTGTCCGAAGTTGCTGAACTATGCCTGTCAAATCCTGCTTGCGCATCAAAGAAGATGAGCTTAGTTGGTGGACCTAATGAACTCCCATTCGTGATCTGAAAGTATCTCTGGAAACTAGACTTCTTGATTGACTCGTAGAAGAAAACCTCACTCAATTTGACCCTGTATAGCCCTCTGAATCCCTGTTTGAACCTTGCTGTCCTGATTGGTCGATTCATTGGTCGATTGGACCAACAGACCAATCAATCGACCAATGGTGTCTGAATTTACCAATTTGGTCCTGTCTCTTCTATTTAAGTCTAATCTCGAGAATACTCCGCCTCCTATGCCTCCTAAGCCTCTGGAACGAGTTAGAACCCTAATCTAATCAATTCCCTTGCTTTCCTTGGTGATCTCTCACAAGACTTGAAGTAATCTTCTTCCTCTCGCATCAAAGGTATGATTTCACTCACTCTGTCTTCTATCTCTGATTTTCTTTCTTTTATTCTGTTCTTCATTGAGATCAGAAAGATGATGAAGCATTCTTCTAATCATCAATTCTCTGATCTCATTCTATTCTTTGAGATCTATGATCATCATCATGATCTTAACCCTAGCCAATAGATTCTTGAAACCTTAACCCTAACCCTTGTATGATCTTTCTGGAAACCTTTTGGTAACCTCCCATGTGAGGGAAACCTCATGGGTAATATTTCTAGTAACCTAAACTATAATTTCTATGATTTTCTTGTTATAATTGGCAAATCATTAATTCCCTTTCATTCTATGATCTCAACCTTTTTATGGGAACCATAAGGTTGAAACCCTAATTTCTTGGGTTAGATCAAGAACCCATCTTTTGACCATGATTATCTTCCCATAATGTTTCTATTAACCTAAACAAGATTTTCTTATTATGTTCTTGATTGCAACCATTCCCTTTCTTCCTGTGATCATAACCTTTTCATGAGAGCCATAAAGGTTGAAACCCTAATTTCTTGGGTTAAATCAAGAACCCATCTTTTTACCATGACTTTATGATTTTATCTTCCCATATGATTCTAACACATCCTAGGAAGTTCCCCTTCGAATTTCGGATCAATCCGACTTCAAACGAAGAAGTTATGGCCAAAACAGTTTTCACTATCCCGTACTCACTCGATTGGTCAACTGGTTGGTCGACTGGGTCAGTAGACCAATCAATCGACCAATGAAGTCAGTAGCTTCAATTTTCGCTCGATTTGATTCGTTTGCTCTCTGATCTTTTAGGTATCTTTCCTAATGTTGTATCTATGCTTGTTAGGGGTTTATTTGCCATGTTTGGTGTCTCTCTCTTTGATCTTTGGATTATCTTCGGCGATAATCAAGGTAAGGACAGTTGATTCCTTAACTACATAGATTGCTTGTTCTCTGGTTTCTACTTTGTGGAACTATGAGATTACTTACTGTTATTATAATTTAATTCTGATCTCCTACTGTGGGAACGGTAGCACTTGTTTATATCATCTTTTTCATTATTTATGTTATATGAATTACTTATTACTGCTTAATCCGATGTTGCTTTTACATTCTCTTTTATATGATGAACTACTACTGGTTGTGTATGTCATGACTGATCTGAGAATGTGTTTGCTTAAGTTTGGTTTGGGATTGAGAAGTGTCCTTTTGACACTTCTGTCCTTGGACATTATCGAAAATAGTATGGGATGTTTCCGGGGTTGCCCATCGACGCTTTCCCGAATCAATGGTTGTCATACCTAGGGATGTCTAGCAGTGTTTGGCTAGGTTTTACCCCTGTTATATCAAACCCGATTCGGAAGGGTATTGAGACCGAACGACCCGTGGTAGCAATGGGGATTCACGGGCACTCGAGACCGGTGAGTTATATCCGTGAGAGGACGGGAATCACATTGTGGGGGCCATTTATTGGAGGGTTGCATATGGCTAGACTTGGGCTCATGGGCGCTCGAGACTGGTGAGTTATATCCATGAGAGGACATGAGAGCTTCCCGTTTACCATATGTGGATAACCAATAGGGTTGATGAGTCCGGTGAGTAATATCTGTGACTCTAGTGGAAAGGATACTGGAAAAGATCCCGAGATGGGAGGAATGGAAGTATCTGGACCTGAGTTGATGTAACTGACTAGATGACTTGCATTGGGCTAGGCTTTTCCCTGACATGCGCCGGTACTTATGCCAAATGGTTGTGAGAGAGTGTGTTGACTTAACCCCCTACCATGGTTTGTCCGAGAGGGATGCCCGGACCCACTACCAACAGGAGCCGTATGCGTGACCTACCCAAAGAAGTACGGTGCTATGACTTAAAGCATGTATGCCATAGAGACCAGCATACATAGAGTTAGATGCATACATACATTACTTGTTTCATATTGCATTGCATCTTGTTATGGTTTGCTTCCATGTTATTTATGTTGTTATGGATTAACTTGCCTTACTGAGTTTCTTTCGAAACTCATTCCTTTTTTGTACAATCTGTTGTTAGACTTCTCTACAGGTTCGGATTTCTTTGACGATCCGTATGAGGAAGCACAAGGTGAAGAAGATGAAGACTGAAGAGCAAGAAGAGCTGACTGAAGATGTGGATTAGATTTCTTTTGTTTCTTCTAAACTTATCTTTTACTTGTATTAGCTTAGAGCTTTATTTAGATTTCAATCTACCTTCCGCATGTGTTTGTAGGGTATAATTCCGCTATACTCTACAGTTGTCTTTTGATTTGGTATCTTGTTATTCCGCACTCTGATATTCTATAGTGATCCTTCTGAGATCCTTTCTTGACTTTTATTATAAATTACTTGAACATTATGATTTGTTGTTGCTTTTGATTATGTTATTGTGCGAAATGGATATGATCGTTCCTAAACTTGATCTTTTGGGTTGTGGATCACTCCCTCGGGTATGCCAGTTAGGGTACCGGCTGGGAGGATGTGACAAATGAAATTCGCTTTTGTTTCACTTTATTATTGTGCATTATTCACTTTTCTTTTTATTTCATTAAGTGATGCTTGTTAAATTATAATTATGGTATATTATTCAACAATTCACTTATGCTTCATTAATTAAGTTTCTAGTTCGAGTTATCTATTATTCACTCTAAGAATACAGGAGTCACTTTTGGATCTATGACTCGGGAATGTTCCGTTATTGTTTCTGTGGTTGGGGTTTCACTTGAACTTTGGGCTCTGATACCACTGTGTCACATCCACCCAGCCAGTACCCTACCAGGCATACCCGGGTATGTGATCCACAGTCCTGAAGATCAAGTATCGAGCAACCGTGCCTCCCACATACGTGATAACACAATATGAACAATAATAATCAAAGTAAAAGCATATAATAAAGGTAATCATGAATAAGATAAGAACAAATAATCAGAGTGCGGAATAAAGATGATACCAATGTATAAATATAATCAAAATGAAAGAGAAAATGAGTGGAAGTCACTCCCTCAGTGGCAGCAGAAAAGTAGTCAATCAAAGTTAGTTACAAAACCAACATCTAAGAGTATATCAAAAGAAAGTTATAATTACATATCCAAGTTCCAAAGAAATAACAATAAAAAGGCCTAAGCTAAGGTCTCCTTGGTCTTGTACAGGGTGTCCTCGTAAGTGTACACGAAGGAAACCAAGCAGGGCCTCTCCCACACCAAAGTCCGGCTAATCCTGGTACGGAGGGTAATCACCCTTGGCACATTCACAGTAACTTTCATAATGGCCAGGACCTTCAGGGTAGTATGCGGAATCCTGGTCCGCCTCGAAGTATGTGCCATCGGCTTCTTCAGTACCTATGGAGAAATCTAACAAAATAATTACATAAAAAGGAATGAGTTCAAAAGAACTCAGCAAGGCAATTAATCCATAATACATAAACCATATGATACAAATTATAACATGATGCAAAATGATATGAAACACATGATGCAAGTATGATTCTAACTCTACATATGCTAGTCTCTATGGTAGACATGCTTTAAGTCATAGCACCATACTTCTTTGGGTCACTCAAGCCGGGAAACTGGGTCCTGCATCCCTCGGGACAATCCATGGCTAGGGTTTAAGTCACCGCTGTCTCACATCACCATTGGTCTAAGTAATGGCGCATTTTAAGGTGAAGCCTAGCCCAATGCAAGTCGTCTACTTAGTCATATCATGTCAGATCCAGTATGTCCATTCCTCGCCCCGGGCGATCCTTTCCGGTATCCTTCACACTAGAGTCAGCATAGTCTCACCAACCCTGTTGGTCATCCACAAATAGTAGACGGAAAGCTCTCACATCCTCTCACTGGTTGGTTACCGCCTTACCGGTCTTGAGCGCCCGTGAGCCCAAGTCTAGCTATCTGCAACCCTACCAATAAATGGCCCCTTTCAGGTATCCGTAGTATGATTTATGTCCTCTCACGAGGTGGTTACCGGTCTTGAGCGCCCATCAAACCATACTACTACCACGGGTCTTTCAGTCTCAATGCCCTTCCGATTCGGGTCTGATACAACGGGGATGTCCTAGCCAACACATCTAGACAAGTGTATATCATCCAATAATCCGGGAAAGCATCGATGGGCATCTTCGGAGAACATCCCATAATATTCCCTCCGATGTCCAAGGACAAAAATGTCAGAAGGACATTCTCCAATCCCAAATCATACTTATCCAATCACATTCTCAGTTCATCATATCATACGTACATGATACATCATCATATTGAAAGATATATTATAACATCACATGATCAAGTGTATAAGTAAATAACAAGAATGAATAGACATGATAAACAAAGTAAGTAAACATGGTGCTACTGTTATAAGGTAACTACAGTAGTCATATGATGTTTAAAGCAATTAATAAGCTAAGCCTACTAAGTTGCCAACATCAGTGTGATAATCACATAGTCTATGTCATATGGGTATAACCGTCCTTACCTTAAGCCGCGATGATGATAATCCAAAGGCCAGAAAAGAATGATCCAAATATGGTATTACGACCCTAGACAAACATAAATGAAAGATTAGAAAATAAATTGGGAAAATCGGAGGTCGAACGGATCAAATCGGCGAAGTACACAATTCAGCAGTCCATTGGTTGAGTGATTGGTCGACTGGGTCAGTCGAAACCCAGTCGACCAAGTGAATAGTGCCCGAGGCCAAATAGTGACTTTTGGCTCAAAATCGATCTTCTGGGGCCTCGATCGATCCAAAACTTGGAGGGATTCATTGTAACAGTATAAGAACACTACTAATCATGTAATTAATACAATCTAAAGGTCTAATTAGAAACCCCCAAATTAAAACCCTATGTTCTAAGTGCAAGAATCATAGCATGGATTGAAATCAAATGAATTTGCATTGGAAATAAATGAATTAGCTAGGGGAACTAATAGAAGTTGGATTAGAATCATATGCTAGCAATAAACATAGACATAGCACACTATATACCTCAGTTTAGGACAAGAATGCATGAAGTTAAGAAGAGAATCAAAGGAATGCATATGCAAGGATTGAAATGAGAGCATAGCATCAATGGAAATGGAATAAGATCAATGATTAGCTAAGAGTGAACACTTGGAGTGATGGTTGCAAGAGAGTGCCTTGGGAAGCTCCACTCTCGTTCTCAGTAGCCTAAATGAGTATAATAGGGTTCAAAACACGAGAAACACTTTAATAAAGAGAGGAATATCCAAAAAGCATCTTTTTCTCGGATTTGTACAAGCATTGGTTGACTGACTCAGTCAACCAAGCATGTACAGCAAGCTTGAGTCAGGGTTATGAAAGGTTATACGGGTCCAAATTGAGTTGGGTTTTCTCCTACAAGTCAATAAACAAGTCTAGAGTAAAAAAATTCCTTCTAAACAAGACTAGAAGCATATCAAGCACTTTAACTAAGCTTCCCCTCTTCTAAGTGCAGTTTCTCATTAAACACTAACAATGTATTCAAGTAAGGGGCTTCATTGTCAATACCCATGGGCTCCGAATCATACACCAAGTCTTCAACTATGGAGGCCCACAAGTCTTTTCTTCCACTACTCCGGGTCTTCGAACCTACAAACATTAAGGATCCGGGTCAGGGTCAAGGTCAGGGTTAGGATAGGACTGGGTTTCACACACTGTAACTTGGTGAACAAGACTTTCCTTTCTGGAGTGGAATAAAATCTAGTTTGGTTCCATTAGGACTCTCTTTACAGAACTTTTCAATAATACCCTTGTAGATTTGGTTCATAATTTCCTACATGTAAAAGTAATAAATCTTAATTAGAATTTGTTAGGAAATATATAAAATCACCAAAATTATAGAAATTAAAGGAAAGGTGCAACATATTCATTTTTTATGTCATATTAAGGTAAATTGATATAAAACAATTATAAACACATGAAAATATAGTTGATGCATCCAAAATCTACTCAGCCCTTGGATCTCCACGTGATGTCCTGCAAAACGAAAGCGTCAGATGTGGCCCGACCGCTGGGGTCGGGAGTCCACCTCCGAAGGCTAAGTCAGTTGATGAACTTAATCACAAACGGCTCTGCTAGAAGCACAGAGCTAATGAATGAAGAAACGGGAAAGGTGATCTAGATAGCAGGACGCTGATAGTTTGGATCTATCAGTATGTATCTGAACCTGAGTCTCAAATAGTATTCTTTTTGATCGATTGATCCGTCCCTCACCTTGTATGGTAGTGAGGTTTATATAGAGTGTACCTTCGAATCTCCTTCGTTGGATGCACTCGAGCCTTCTTCGGGTAGTCGTTGGATCTTATCAATAAAATCCATTGAGCGATAGACTTCTACTAGTTTGGACTAGTAGAGGACTCCTGAGATAACCGTTAGGTTATGCGATAGTTATCCCTTTGATGATGATTATCCCAAGCCGTCAGTTTGAGTCTGCTGTCATCAGGGTGATTACCCTAATCCATAAGTAAGATTAGGGCACGCTTGCAGCAGAATAATCTTTCTTCTTCAGCAAGCCATCTTCTGGATCCGGTTCGCTCGAGAGCGATTCGGTTTTCTCCGTCTCGACCGGGGTCGAGGGTCGGATCAGGTATGAACCCGGTCTGATCATAAACTCTCCATATCAATAGTAAATTAATCTTCTAAAATAATATGCATGAAATCAACTTGTCACAACCCTCAAAATATGTGATAGATATTTATATACTCATAAAAATTTCATCGAAGAGATCAAAATTATGATGATGCTGGATTTTCTTTCTTTCCTCTCTCCTCATAGTGCTGAAATTTTAATCTTAATTTTTTTATTTTTTATAATTAGTGATTTTTTATGTATGGGGGGATAGGGGGTATTATATAATAGGTGAGAGACTATGCCATGCCCTAGAGAAAGGTTTGAAGTGTAGTCTCTTACTCCGAGTATTGATTTTCACATTCTCCAGAGTTTTGATACTTTTTTTTGTCTTCTATTCTCCTCGTCGCCAAACGCAGCCCTAAGCCCCCCTTTTATTTTCCTCTCTTTTTATAAGGTACTGCCTACTGGTAACCTTAAGTCCCTTTTTCCAAGACATTTTTTTTTGGGGGTAATCTTAAAGCTTCTCAGTCACGAACGCGAGCTGCGGAGATAAGAGACCGGAAGTTCTAAAACCCTGTCTCGCGCGACGCTCTCTGTCTAAACTTTATACTCTCGCTGCGCGTGTTGTGCAAATGGCCACTCCATCTTCTCCCACAGAGCCTACAGTGAACGGTTCAGCACCGGATACGGAGACTGCAATGGAACTGGCAACGGAATCTGAAGTTGTGGTTACGACATCCGACGCCGCTACAGCTACCGTCGAAGCGGGTTCTGACAACCCTACCCAGCAAACACCGGAAACGACAGCAGACGAGGCTCCGGCAACGACAGTGACGCCGTCGGAGAAGAAGTGGCCAGGATGGCCTGGAGATAGTGTGTTTCGTCTCATAGTCCCTGTGGTTAAGGTGGGTAGCATCATCGGTCGTAAAGGTGAACTCATCAAAAAGATGTGTGAGGAGACTCGAGCTCGCATTCGCATCCTTGAAGGCGCTATAGGCACTGCAGACCGCATCGTGAGTACCTCTTTCTACCCAAAAAAAAGGTCTTGTTATTATTAGGGTTAGGGTTTTGGTTCGTGCGTCACTGTGATACAGTTTTAAGTACTATATAATAATTTGTCGTACTGTCAGTGGATGATTTGTAAAACATGTTCAAAATGTGCATTTTTATTTCGAAAATAACATAAGCCGATGAGCTCTAATGCTAGAAAAAACCATGGTAATAAATATAAATCAGCGCATGGGAAGATAATAGCTAAACTCTGTGAACGAAGTGTTGGTGTTCTGCCACTCGGTTTAGGGTTTTTTTGGGCTTCTGTATCTTCTGAGTGCAATGCCCGTTCTAGTATTCTTTCAGTGGTATATGGGATTTGACAAATTCATTGCTTATCAGAAACAATTATGTTAGAAGATGGCAATTTGTTCAATTTACTATTGGTGAACCTTTTTGGAACGCTGACTGATAGCTTAAAAAATATGGTTACACTGTACACGAACGCTTATTTGCTGGATCTTTTGTAAACACAATGACACTAAACAGTATTGTGTATTTCTACAGTGTTATTGACCCTTAATTGCTGAAAGTTATGGCAATCAATCACTGTAGACTTGGAGTTGGAAATTATTTTATTGTGTGCGTCTTAGTGTAGAACTGTTAGCAAAATAGTTGAGGTGAAATTGTCGATCTTACATGTCAAGGACCAGTCTTTTGGAGTCTTGCTTATGGGTTTAGAACTTCTGTCATATCTACCTTCTACTTTTACTAGTTCCTCATTTCTTCTTGATGATTCAGTTGCCTTAGCTTGGTGAATTAACATGAAACAGGTTGAGTCCCTAAATAAAGGACTGATCCAAAATCCTTTTTGGCTCTTGCAAGGGCTGGTAGTTTGGGGTCTGTATGGTAACAGTATGGTAACCCTACCAAAAATGATAATCATATGTGTGGCCCCCAGTCCCTTTTCTTGTTTTTCTGGAATGACCTGTGTAATAAAAATGGTTAGAAGCTTAAAAAAGAAAAATACATAGAAACAAAAACATGCATATAGATACTCAATATTCAAGAATCACCACTCTCACCATAACTCCCTTCATGTCCTCCATGTCCTCCATGTCCACTTCCACCACTAGCTCGACCACCAGGACAGGACCATTGCCTCATATGTTGCACCCATTGTTTCCACCTTCTCCATTATAACCACCACCATTGCCTTCACCACCTCCATTATGCCTACCACCCCCAAATGTAACCTCAATTGAATGAAGGCCAATCTGCCAATAGCTTAGACTTGGCTTAACTCTAGGCCCCAAAAATACAGTGTTCGGTGACTTCTGTTATGACCTCGAGGATCGCGTATTGGGGTGGACCCCAATTGGGTTTGAATTACTATTCCGTAAACCCTTGGTCGGAATCGAGCAAGGTTGTCAAGCGATGAGGCGACCAAGGTGATGGAGGGCTTCCAAGGCGCCCACAAGGCGACAACTAAGCGGTCAAAGCGTTCTAATGTTAATTTTTAGGTAGTTAAGACGTTCCAGTGTTAATTTTTTGCAATGTAAGTATGATATTAAAAGTTACATAATTTATTTGCTAGCATTTAAGTGTGAAACATTTTTCAAACTTAATGAAAAGTTCATTCACATAATAGCATTAACTTCAACATAACCGCATCAAAGTAAAAAGTCAAACTTCAAATTCAAAGTTTGAAAACCAAAATATCAAAACAAGTAAGCAACCCTACTGGGCCCCTCCCCCACATCTCAAAAGTTCCAATTTCCAAATATTCAAATACATATAATATCATCAAAATTTTAAAAAAAATCATCAAATGATATCGGTGGCAATGCTGCTTCCTTCTGCTGTTCTCTTGGAGATCTAGATACTTCTAACTACATTGAACCCATGGAAGAGGGGGGGGGGAACAAATTGAGAATACATGATTCGATCTATATTTCTTGTGTTTAGTTTTTTGGATGATTTTTAATGTTTATATCTAGCTGGCAAACAGAAAGAATCGGGTGATTAAATCAGTAGCTATGCATTCTATCTTTATATTTCAAGTCAATAATGTGTTCCCAACCTTGATAACTTCTGTGTTAATTTTGTCTCAGGTCTTGATATCTGGAAAGGAAGAGCCAGAGGCACAAATATCTCCTGCAATGAATGCTGTACTCAGAGTATTCAAACGTGTTCATGGGTTACCAGAGAATGAGGGCGACTCTGCAGGTTCAGCAGCTGCTGCAGTTGCTTGTTCAATAAGGTTATTGGTGGCATCATCACAAGCCATAAATTTAATAGGAAAGCAAGGGTCTTCGATAAAGTCAATACAGGAGGGCAGTGGAGCCACTGTGCGGATTCTAGCTGGAGGTATGTGTCCTGGCATTCTTTTGTAACTGGATAAGCCTATTAGAACTGCTGATTCATAAGATACTGACAGTCTCACACTAATGCCTGCTGTCTTAGTATTTTGCTTGTGTCAGATACGTTAAGTCTTTTCACAAATAACAACTGATGTTGAATGAATACATAGTCCAGAAGATGTCTTTATTTTAATTACCACTCTGCAAACCAAATTCTGTTAGTTCTTGGGCAGTGAGTACAACAGTGTGGATGAGATTACTAACTTGTTGAATAGTTTACATGTTAGAAACATATCGCAGTCATGTAAATATATCGGATGGGTAAGTCAACTACTTAAGTACCCATAAATGCTTTTCCTGCTCATGAGCTTGACAAGGTGAATCATGCCCATGCATGAGGCAGTCATTTCTGAAGGTTTTTCCTGCTGTCCTTGTTTCTGTTGATATGAAAATTGGATTTTGCAGTATATATCTATGTGGGAACAATGAATGGGTTGGATTAAGAGGTTGGGAACTTAATGGTCTGGTAGTTGTGCCAATTGAGCTGAGTTGAGTCTTCTCCCTTCAGATGTAGGTCTTCAAGCCTGCATCATATTGTGAAGCCTAGAAGGTTTTTTCAAGCTTTTCTTTTCATTAATTTGAAAACCAACTCTGACTTCTCAGAACACATAGGGCACAAGCATTACAACAGAGAATCCTTGCTGCCCAGCCACCACACATCCATTGTTCGAGTAAGTGTTGCCATTCTAATACCTAAAACTGAACCTCTTCTTTTGTTAATACTGTTTCCAAAAGCTCCATATTGCTTAAACTCCTCCACATCCCGTGCTCACCATTAGTATTTATTCAAAATCAACCCACAGCCCCTATGCTAGATCCACCTTGCTGCCTCATTATAAATCTTAATTTCCTTTTCAAGTAAGCTGATGTTGTGGACCCTGCAACTGCATTCTTTAAAGGTATTTTCCTTGAGAGTTCTTCCTAGCCAAATCTAACTGTTAAAACCTATTGAGGTTTTGATTCTATCTTCCTCTAACTGTAAGAGACACACAATCCAAGTTTTATACCCATCTGCCCAGCCGATTGCCTGAGATTACTCTTCTTACCCTTTATTCCTATTTATACTAGTAAATTAATGTTGTGAATCCAATTCTAGGGATATGGTTGCGAGAATAGTGTCCCTAGAACTTAGTATACACCCAGAATCTTCCAGCAAATAATTCAAAAAATCTTATGGGATCAGAAACACAATTGTGTTGAAGAAGGGATTTTACGATGGATATGGAAAGAAGGAAAAAATAAGGGACTGGTCAATAAGGGAAGGATCTTAAAAAACCTTCCTCGAATTCTTTCTTTGCTTGCTTTCTTTCATTCTCTTTTTTTCTTTTTTTTTTTTCTTTTGTTTTTCTTTGTTTTTCTGTTTCCTGTTTTTCCGCTAGAACAGAGAACTGAGAGAGCAAGGGTTTTTGGAGACTCTCAGGGGCTCGGAATGCTGGGGGAAGGGCCTAAGGGAATTGCAGGAGGGTGGGATGGATGGCTAGGGGAAAGAAACAGCAGGGTGAGGGGCTGTAAGGCCTGCGGGGGTTGGGGCAAGGGGGGCTTAGGAAGTTGCTGGACCTACAGGGGAAGTGGAGGGAAGGGGCTGCGATGGTGGGGTGGGGTTATCCTGGGGCTGCAATGGTGAGAAGTTGAAGGGGAGGGGCTGTGATGGAGATTAGAGGAAGGGGAGGGCTGGATGCGTGTACATACTTAAAGGAGGCTGCTGGAGTTTGTTAATGGCTGCTGGAACTTGAGATTGGTTACTGATTGTTGATGAAGAACACTTCAAAAATCCGCCGTGGCCCTCTCAAAGAGAACCACAACCCGGTTTCTTACAAATAGTTTAATTTTCAATCAGACTTGAAGAACTACACAGAAACAATAGGCTATTTATTGCCTACTAAAAGAACTAGACTCTAAATGGTCTTCATTTATAGATTAGGATCCCCCACATAATCTTAACCCTTGAAATAGAATCTAAACATCTAAAAGACACATGCTGAAAATAAAAGTGGAGATACCTTAAAACTTTACCCAAGGAAGTTCACTTGGAAAAAAAATTCCTTAGGACTCTCAACTAGCAGCTACTAATTCAAAAACTAATAAAGACAAATTCTAATCAAAAGCAAATTCCTAAAAGATAAGGACCCTTCTTGTAAATGAGTCTAACCGTATCCACAACTTAACCTCTTCTAACGTTATCCTCCAGAGTCAAATGGACCCTTCTAAAAACCTTTACATGATCTGGTTATGGGCCCCACAAGATCTTATAGTATCATACTATCATTTAGACAAAGGAAAATTGAGGGCTGTGAAACTGCTCACCCTTGAATAGTGTTTTTACCTCTTTTGGGTCCTTCTCGGAAGACCAGCTGGGTTGACTTGACCTGGTTCAGTTGGTCCAACTGAAGCTGGTTCAGTTCTGCCCAAGTTCTACATAGCAATTTAACATTGGATCTTCTTCCCCTGTTGGAACATATCATCCCCATGCTCTCATAACAAAACCATTCAAATCTGGTTGTGATTTGACCTGCCAATTTCTTGAAATAGGGGGCATAGGTTTTGGGGAAGCAACCCTAGGCCCTGTGCTGCCCCTGGAAATGGTTTACATCACTGATGCTCAAGTGGGCCCTGTAGTCATTTTTGGCCTACTTGAATTAGCCAGCTTGTAGAGATGTTGGTCAACTGGCCCCAAGTTGATCCCTTCCAATCTAAAGTTACATCAAAGAGACACTACTCTGGACCTGCTTTCTCACTGAATTAGCTCAGGGGGCTCGGTGGACATACATCTAATTCCAATGTTATTAATGGAATCACTCCATTTGTATGACAGAAGAAAATCCTTTCTTTATCTGATGTCCTTTTGCAATTAAATTACCTCTTCTGTTTCTGTACCTATGCTTTATTATTTCTCACCTTTTTTTGGCTAGTACCTGTTACCGTAAAGTTAACTGCATTATTGTAAACAATTCTTCTACAAGAGGTCAGGAAGAAAATTGAATATAGGGATTTGCTGTTGCTTCATTGGGTCACCACTTGCAGTGATGCTACCTATATTATATTCATGACTAAATGAAGGAAAATTCAGCAAAAGGTTTTCCCGTCATTAAATTTTATGAGAATACTTAACATAGCCGGATCAAGAAACCTTCTGATGCTAATTAAGTAATTAAGTAATGTATTCTTTTTTACTGATTGGTATCCATTTTCCATTTGTTTCTGAATTGTGCAAATGTAATAGTAGGTTATTTTCCTCACTCATTGTTGCGTTATAATTTTCTTATTATACCAGCTGGCAAGCAAAGTATTAATTGATTTCACACACTATTTGTGCCAGATGAAGTGCCATTTTATGCTACTTCCGACGAGAGAATTGTAGAGATACAGGGAGATTCCATGAAGGTTCTAAAAGCACTAGAAGCAGTGGTTGGACACCTTAGGAAATTCTTGGTTGATCACAGTGTGATCCCTTTATTTGAGAAAACTGTAAGTTTGTTCTTGCTTAAGTTCTGGTAGGCTTTGGTTATGTTACTTCTGAAATATGTTTTGGGTCCATTTTCAGTACGGTGGAACAGTCTCACAGGATCGGGGGGTGGAGGCGTGGCCTGAAAAAACACAAAATATGCATCATACGTCTTCTCAAACTGGTATTAGCAGTGATTACCCAATTTCACTGAAGAGGGATTCTGTGTTTCTTGATCGTGAAGCTCAGCTGGATTCCCAGATTCCGCACTCTGGAGTGTCCCTATATGGACAAGACCCTACACTTTCTGGGGTGCGTTCATCAACACTTGGCCGGACTACTGCTCCAATAGTTACTCAGGTTGGTGGTTGTTGTAATTTTGTTTTTCTTGCAAGATGTAAGAGGAAATTACCCACCCATTGAAGTTGTCCATTCTGCTACTGTTGCATCCAATGTTACCTTTTTCATCTCTTCACAAGTCTTTGATTCTATTAGTCTATTTGAGTTTCTTTCTGTGTAGATTTGGTTTTCTGAGCTAGATCTCCTACATTTTTCCAATATTTATCTTATTCTCTAATGTTCTACAATTATAAAACTGGCAAGCTAATCCTGTCTGTATTCAGCATTTACCTTATGCTGTAAAGTATTAAAATCAATATTTTCTTATCCTGATGTACTTAACAGTTCCTTAGCCCCTTAAGCTACTTGTATAGCCTGTGTTTATAAATTCTTAGTCCATCTAGACCTAAACTTCATAGACTCCAGTGGTAAAAACGGGATAATGCTAGATCTCAGTAAATGATAAAGTGAGGACTCCTTTGACCAGTTTGTGATTTCGTAAGTTCTAACTGTTGATTTCCTTCCACCTCAAGTCGGTGCCTCCCTCGTCTTGGCTGGAAATGTCGCTGGGAGGACTACTTACAGCCATGTAGAAAAGCTCCTATAATAGAACAAGTTTTTTAAATTTCTGTTGCATTTTTATCCTGAAATATTTTCTACTTCTCTCTTCTCTGATGCCTGAGGCTCTTGCAGAAGGGATCCATCTCCTGAGCATGATGCTTCTAATATTTGGATCAACACAGTAGCTCCATGCAGTAATTAGTTTCTCAGTTGGTTTGGCTTCTCCCTGGAGCTTCCAAGTAGCTCTGCTCAGCATTATCTTAGTTACTGCATACTTATAAGAATAACTGAACTGTTACCTCAAGTTCCGTCTCACATAAATAGCAGTGCTACCTTTAAATTGATACATTATCAATAGCTTGAAACACTTGGGAGCAAAAGTTACTGTCATCCAACTTTCCAACTGTCCACACATCATTTTTGGTTTAACCGATAGAGTTACTGCAGAGAGCTTGCAAGAATTTGTCATATCCAACTGCTGATTTTCTACCCCCCCCCCCCCCCCCCCAAAAAAAAAAAAAAAAACCCCACCCCAACCTAACCCTCCCAAAGAAATTAAATAATAATAATAATAATTTAAGATTTTGCTTCACAAAAGCTTGACCCTACTTTATCTTATCTTTAGTGTCCCCATTTTCATTGAGTGCAGGTTACGCAGACCATGCAAATACCTCTATCCTATGCGGAAGACATTATTGGGATTGGGGGAGCAAATATTGCATACATACGCCGTTCCAGTGGAGCCATCCTCACTGTTCAAGAGAGTAGGGGTCATCCAGATGAGATCACTGTGGAAATAAAGGGAACCTCGCCTCAGGTTCAGACAGCACAGGAACTTATTCAGGTATTTCTCTCTCTTGCTCCCCCCCCCCCAAAAAAAAAAAAAAATCTTCCTCAGTGGTATCATGTGTTTTTGACCTAAAAAAAGATGTTTATGTCTTTTCAACTATTTGTTGTTCAGAGCAGTTACCTCTTTGTCTATCGCCTTAGTTGAACATTCCGGCAGACTGTTTAGATGAAATTTTTATCTAGGTGCATGTCTTCCTTGTGGTTCTAAATGTGCTTAAGTAGTGAAGCTTTAGAAACCCAGGAAGCTTCCAGAACCACAGGTAAGGAACAAACTGTATTTCTAGAGAAGCATGCGCAGACAATTAATGATGGGAGAATGGCTCTACAAAATCTAATTGCAAACAGAACCGGAAGAATCATATTATAAGTTCCCAAAAATTTACATTTGAAGGATTGCAATGGTGAAATTCCTGGGATCGGATAAAATTGAAAGCCAGAAACTGAATTTTGAATATAGACTAAAAACAGAATCAGAAAAAGAGGATTGAAGAAAGTAGGACAAGATTATAACCAAAATAATAATATAGCAAAAGAATTTTGCGCTAAAAGACAGGAAACAGGATCCACAGGTTAGAAAGTACTTCAGCAACCTTGATGCAGTAAAGAATGTCCAATAGGGTTAATTGGGCTCTGACCTACTTAATTTTGGCTTGTGGTGGGTTCTCTAGATATTAAGGTTCTTATTTTTGCATTTACTAATGTAATGGACCTAATTAATAAGCCCATAAAATGGGTAGATAATGATGGTACACAGTTTAGTGTCAAATTTAATATTTGATTTAGTGTTTTGAGTTAGATTAGGATATTTAGTTCTTAGATAGATAGAAATTCTTTTTTGACTTTATTTACCATGTTGAGTCTTCTAGATTGATTAGGAGTCCTTTTATGAGTCAACTTTGGACTTCTTTTTTTCCACAACCATATTATTTTTCTTTCTATTTTCGTACTTCCCTAAAAACCTGAATTTCCAACTTATATTTATGCCTCTTTAACCATTAGAACCCAATTTTAGGTCATCACTGTATAGCATCACCTGAGTTTTTCTCGAAGTTTACCTATTCCAACAACTTTTCATCCCATATCTCAAGGACCTGCTCCATCCATCCATCTGTACACTCCGTTACTCTTAATCTCTCTAAAACCATCTGACCACTATAATTTATGTTCTTATGCATCCCAATGAAATATGCCAAAATCTTAAAACCCTAAACCCTTAGCTTTTTGAAATGAGATTCTGGAAAGCTGGCCTCTAGTTGAGCCTCTTCAATTTAGGGTTGCATCAAGTGGTATCAAAGCTGGATTAAGGGAAGATTCCATCTATTCCCTATACCATTCCTTTCCTTTCAAAAGTACTAACTGTGTCAGGTCACATCACCAACACCAGTCTCCATAAGCTATTCCTTGAACTGGTTGAGAATCAGAAAAACTAGCAATGACAGGTCTGGTGCCAGGTTTGGAAGACTTGAGGTCAGTGTTGAGAAGAATGAAGCCAAATTTTAGAGCTTGTGAAAGAGACCTGGAACACTCTCATTGAAGTCCTTGGGTTCATAAAGAAAATCAAGATTCTATTTTGCCACTGGATCTTCTAGGTCAATTTCTCAAATTAGATGGTTGAAGACACCTTACAAGAAATCATTGGCATTTAAGATGTTGCTTTTGAAGAGGTGGAGTCAATGCCTAAAATCCTTAAAGAGCAGGTTACTTGAATTGAGGACTTCATGACTATACCATTCACAACTGATATTGATTTAGAGATCAAGTATATGGAGTTTGTGATTTCACTTGAAATGTTTGAAGATAAAGCTTCCAGTCTTGAAGAGTACATTCCAAAGACTTGTGAGATGCTAGAGTATTTTTTGGGGGCTGAAACTGGACGTGCAGCACATCTAACTCATGGTTAAGTTTCACAGAAAATGTTAGGGACATTCCAAGATAATTGGCAAAAAGCAGAGACACCCCAAAACTATGCCAAATTGGCAATCGCCACTTTACCCTTAGAACTATTTGGCAGTTTGTTTGCCTTCCTGATCGAGGATCAAAGACAATCACGTCACTTATTTATCTGATTTTTCTCTTAACTTAATTATCACATATACCCCTCTTATCCTGTATTACATAATGTGCCATCATATTCTTTCACTTTCTCAATTTTCCTATTTATTGTTACTTCTTGAATCAGTTTTCCGTTATTACCTCTCCACCTATTGCCCATCTTTCCTATGTCAATTCTTATTGTTTTTTATTTAATATTTTTTTAATGACTTGGTCACTGCTGATGTCATGATAATTGTTTCTCTTTTTGTTTAATTTCCTTATTTATTTATTATTATTATGTTGCTTATTCATTATTCGGAGGTAGATTTCTGCCATATTTTTTTAGCTCCTTGCAAGGAGGAAGGAGTTATTACTTTTGGTTATGTGATTGTCAAGAAATACAAAAGGTGGGGGGGGGGGGGGGGGGTTAAAGAAAAAAACTCATGTTATGTCTTCCCATCCTACTTTGCCATTATTTTGCATGGTGGATCCCTCTTTTTAGCCAGAATTTACAGAACTGCCATTGGGTTCATATGTTAACCATTTTGTTTGATGGGCTCTTATCATATCAGCTTGTGAATCCAGCACTTGTGCAGCCATTTTAACCGTGAAAGTTGCATTGGAAAATATTGGAATCTAGTTGCATTGCTTCTTTTGGTGAATATTTTGTTTAGTCCACATGTTATGGTACACATGGGGGGGGGTCCACTTACTCCCTATCTACTTAAGACTTCTGTTTGGTGGCCTTGTCTCCTGGGGATGATCATAACATATGTAGCCCTGTCCCCTGTGAAGAGGCTGTTCCCAACTCTAACCCACAAGCACTAGGTGGCAATGGAGTCTTCCTCACTAGCAGTTACTTGTATTGCTCTAGAGAGCATGAGTTAAATAACAGATGAGCTGATTTTTCTATTGTCTACAGGGATTTATAGGTGGTCACAAAGAACCTGTCTCTAGCAGCTATGGCAAGTTGGACACTGGGTTGAGGCCATACTCGCAGTTGAGCAATACGTCTTATCCATCATCATCCCTGTCAACACAATCACTTGGTGGATATGGATCCTCTGGTGTTGGAGGATACGGTAGCTACAGGTTCTAAATGGTTAAGACCTTGTACTTCACATCTGGTTTCTTTACTTCTGAGTACCTCTATTTGTAGCTGCTTTTTACCTTTAATTGGATTACTTTCTGTAGCAGTTTTGTTTTAGATCTGGCTCACTGTTTTGGTCTCAGAAAATGCAGATTAATGAAAATATATGTAGGCAATAGTGAATGAATTTGTTTTCCTGTATGATGTAATGAAAACATCTCTTGGATTGACAGTAGACTGACACCTTATTAATTTACTCTCCTGTTCAAAAGAATAATCTTACCCTTGATGCATTTGTATGTAGCTGGAATGCGTGTGGTTTTTATGCCTTCACATGGCAAGGATGTTTTCCAGTATTTTGAATCTTTGGTAAATTCAATTTGAATGTGTGGAAAGGGAGAACGGACTTCATCTTTTAGGCAAATGCTGAGAAGTCCGACACCTGTGGGAAAGGGAGAGGGTTGGGTCTCCTTTTTTCTTTTTCTTTTTTTTGGGGTGGGGGGGGGTTGTTTGCAATTGTTTGTTTGTTGGAGCATGAAACGTGGTGAGTTACTTTTAAACCTTTCAATCATCTATGGAGTCTTCTTTAGTCTACTAATCTTTAGCCTCTTAATTCTGAGGTTGATATGGAACCTCATTGTGAATATACTTGTGTTGAATCAACCATGATAAGCACAAATCAGCAGGGGTTGAAAGAGTGGTTTTGTTTTGGGTAATTTTCATTTGGAAGTCCTTTTCAGCTTAAATAAATAATATTTTTCATCTGCCCTATGTGCCTTTAAAAGGACAAGTTGTCTCTTTTGTGACAAAAATAAGCTTACATCATTTGTACGCATCCAGCAGATGGGAATCAAAAGGATGAAATATGTGTTACTATATATATTTTATATTCACAGCTAAAGGTTTAGTGTTTTATAAACCTACAAAATAGATTCCCTGTTCTACCAGACTATAAACCCTTATTTTACAAACCCTAATTGGAGATTAGTTTAAAAGAAAAATGGAGCAGGGTATAGGGTTCCTGGAGTTGTTTCAAAAGCACCACCATTTACCCCAAAAAGCACCACCACGGCTAGCGGACAGAGCTATCAAGCTCGGTTCCAACCTTCGCCTCATGAGTCTGAAAAAGATATCGACTCAACGCTTGGGATTTCGCTAATTGTTAAAATTTTCAGAATGTAGATGCAGGGAACTGATTCTTCTTTTTTCCCATGATTTTTCCTTCACCAATTTTGGTATCTTTTAAACTAATCTCCAACTAGGGTTTGTAAAATAAATGGTTTGGTAGAAAAAAAAAGACGCTGTTTGTATATTTATTACAGATTACACCTTTACCTGTAAATATAAAATACATACTTACACATATACTTCACCCTTGATTTGCATCTGTTGAATACATTATGCAAATTTAATGGTAGAAATAAGGATACTTTGTAGTCAATGGTGGGTTAGTAGAGCAGTAAAAAACCCCCGATTCCCATGGGGAGGTATTGGGTTCGCACCCATCCAGCGACGTTTCATTTCCAGTATTAAAAAAGCACCAGTACCAAAAAAAAAAAAAAAAAAAAGGATAAAAAATAAAATAAGGATACTTTGTTGAATGCATTATGCAAATTTAATGGTAGAAATAAGGATACTTTGGTTTAAAAAGTGACAATTTGTCCTTAATTGACTTTTTCAGGTAACACGGGAGACATGAAAGAAGTTGGACCAAATCTCAGGCGGTCCAAGTGAAAATTCTCTCTTTTTATTTTTTAGAGATTTGTATACGTGCATTATTGGGTGAAACTAGTAATTACCCAACATTCTGCTCTAAATTTTGACATCTATCGTCAAAATTACTACAATTAAGATTTTTTGTTAAGTGATGGATAAAATGATGTTACCGCATTGAACTCATTTAAAATGCAAATTACCTAAATACCATTTGAATAGTAAAATGACATTATTATCTCCAATTTGACTGAAAAACTAAATGATCAAAATGCCTTTAACTCCTTCAATGGGTGAAGGGAGAATCTCTTCACCCATTTTTTTGTTTTTTTTGGGATATGATTATCTCTTCACCCATCTTCTTCCTACTCCTTGCGCAAAAGATGCTACCACGGGTTCCATGCCATAAATCATGGGAAAACATCCTCTGCTGTGCACAACTGTGCATTTTTGTACCAAATGATTGGTTGAGAAAATAAAGTAAATATAAGATTATTGAGAATTTTTAAAATTTAAAATCAAGTTTTTTATCTCAGATTTTTTCCATATAATTTGTAGGTGTGTCACACCTTTTTACTAAGCCCACTTGAAAACAAGTAGCATCGGCAATTCCAAGGAGAAATATTGAAGCCCGGAAGATTGTTAAGCCGAAATTGATCAAAATCATCCCTAGTTGTAATTAAGTCGAAACGAAGATAGGAAAAAGGGTCCGGCCTTGGGCAAGACCTCTTTCATGGCGACCATAGCCCTTCCCCAAAAGAAGAAGGGAGAAATCAATATAGCCCAATCCAAGCGGAAGCAGTCTCGAGCAAAAACCTGATCAACGATCTTTGCATTTCTCAAGGGAAAAGTTGGAGCTCTCCGGCTTCAACAGAGGGACAGTGGTCTCAGATGAGGATTCCGGACGATTAGAGATGCCAGATTCATTCAGCTGGAGTATCAACTACGGATTCGGGCCTTACGCAAGCCACGAATTGTCTATTCTTGTAAATTTGCATATCGCTTTCAACCATTCCTTTGAGCTTGTCCTCGCAAGAGCTTCCTGCACACTCTTCGGTTTATGCTCATTGACTGGAGCCATCTCACAGTCTATCTCTTACCGTGTAGGCTTCATCTTCTATGTTGAAACGTCGACGAGGAACTAGCCTGCGCCCACTACGGCGCAAGTGCATGTCAAATTGCTCACCCTTTGAGGTAACTATCACATCTGCACTCCCTCTCCCACTAGGATCTTCTGGATGAACCACAAGTTCATTATCCAGAGTCTGAATCCTTGGAGTGACAAGATCACTATCTTGTGTCTTAAAGAATTTCAATGATTCTTTGTTAACTTCTGAAAGAGATGGAAAATCATTCTCCAAGAATATTGCATCCCAAGACTCAAGTTCCATTCTCCTCTCACTCTCATCTAGTCCAATGAAGACATGGCCCTTTGAGGGTTCAGAATATCTTACAAAGATACACTTTCTTCCTCTGAGTCTAAGCTTCCCATATTGGTGAGAAGTAGAGTAAACATATGCTGCACATCCCCATGTGCGCAAATAACTCAAATCTAGCTTCCTTCCGGTCCACAACTCATATGATGTGGAAGGAACCGATTTGGTTGGAACTCGGTTGAGGATATAGGCCGCAGTCAACAAAGCATCTCCCCAATAAGAGATGGGTAGGTTTGCCTGCACCATCATTGATCTCACCATGTCTAGCAAGGTTCAATTTCTCCTCTCAGCAACCCCATTTTGCTGTGGAGTCCATGGAATAGTAAGTTGCCTAGATATCCCCTTTTCATCACACAACCCTTTGAACATATCGGAGAGATACTCTCAACCTCTATCCATTATAAGAGTTTTAATCCTTTTATCTAACTGATTCTCAACTAAGCTCATGAATTTCTTAAAATAGTCTAAAGTTTCTGACTTATGAGAAATTAGATAAATATGACCATACTGTGTATAGTCATCTATGAATGTGATGAAATAAGTATGTCCTTTTCTAGTATGCACATTCATGGGTCTACATACATCTGAATGAATAAGTTCTAGAGGAAGAGAGGTTCTCAAAGCATTTTTAAATGGTTTTCTAGTTGCTTTTCCTGCTAGACATGACTCACAGGTTGGCAAATCGGATAGTGAACCTTGGCCTAAGAGACCTTCTCTTGCCAACCTATTCATCTTATCTAAGCTAATATGTCCTAGTCTAGCATGCTCCATATTAGAATCAATACACACAATATTTTGGCAAACAAAAGCATCACTAGAATTAGATAAATTATCAATTGTATCCAATACAATAAAACCATTCTGAAGAAAACCACAACCATAAACTGTATCACTTAGATACAAAACCAAATAATTGTTCTCAAATACAACTCTAAAACCATGTTTCATAAGAAAAATAACAGAAATAAGATTTTGCTGAATGTCTGGAGCATACAGCACATCATGGAGTAACAACGTCCGGCCACCTCGCAAAACTAATTTGCGTGTGCCTATGCCATGAACTTTCACACTTGACCTATTCCCCATCGTTATTCGCCTGCTTCCTCTTGGAACACGATGGTATTCCACAAAACTCGAGCATTCTCTTGTTATGTGTTTTGTCGCACCTGAATCAACAATCCACAAAAGATTTAGTTTAGCAAGCATAGTAGAACTTGTCACATAACAAGATGAGATATAACACACAGTACATACCTCCTGCTCAGTGCAATAACGAGCAAAATGACCAGGCTTTTGGCAGTTGAAGCAAATCAAAGGTGATTTCTTCTTGCCAGCACTAGTCCCCCTTGAACGCTCGGGGTCACTCTTGTTTCTGTTCCCACCTTGGTTACTTTGCCTGAACCGCTGAGGTTGAGCTTTCTCTCTCTTGCGCTTGAAGCCTGCACCCTTACTAGTGCTCGCTTCAGCAGCAAGTACTTTAGTGTGAGGGGCATCGGCCAACATCCGATCCTCCTCCAGCTCAAGGTGCTTGATAGCTTGATCAAAAGTCTCGACATCATCAGCATGAGTCAAGAAGATCTTCATATGCTCCCAAGTCTTCAGCAGTGACCTGATGATTGCTGAGACTTGCTCCTCATCAGTCTTTTGGCGCCCACATGCACTCAATTCACAAATCATGTTGGACATGATGGTTATATGCCGCCTCATGGTGTGACCCTGGCGCATTTCATAACTGTCAAAAGTGAGTCCGAGCTAGCAGCCTCTTGTGATGGAAGTCCCTCCATACTAGAACTTCACTGCCTCCCACAAAGACTTTGCAGTCCTATGCTTCTCAAATTGAAGCATTAGGTCATCCCTCATGGAGCTTAGGATAGTAATCCTAGCTACTTGGTCTTTCCTCTTCCAAGCATTGTAAAGCTTAAGGTCCCTACGATGTTGTGCAGTGGTAACTTCCTCAGGTGGGGACAAAGTCTGATTTATGGTTTCCAGCATGTCCTGCTCTTCCAGGAGATACTGCACCTTTCGGTGCCAGAGGTCATAATTTCTCTCATTCAGTTTATCTCCTTTAGAGAGGTCAACAACAATGCTCTTGGTAACAGCCATTAAACTAGAGACAATATATACAAGGATGAGTTCAACTATTCTAACATAAAACACAACACAAAATAGCAGCAAATCACACTAGCATAATCTACCTATGAGATAATCATTTGAACCAAAATAGATGCTAACAAACATTCAATCAAATTCTCATGCAAACCCACATAGACTATTACACTAGTTTCATTCCGTGCTAGAAACATGATTAAAAGACGCATAATTAAAACAGTTTTAATAAAATAAAACATCCAATCATGTTTATGCAATGAAGTGGTTCACACAGAACGCTTCTACCTCACTAGTTCCCACTAGGCCCCATTAGGCCCTCAATGCCCAAACATCACACAAATTGTCGGGCCATTGGCATCCAGTAAGTTAGAAACACATTATGAACTGGACAGACCAAAAATCTCAAAAAATCCATCTTCCAAACGGAAGACGGAAAGTCTGTTTGGTCCTCTGTGACCAAACGGACGACCGTCTGACCAAACAGAATTTTTGTCTGGTCCACTATGATCAGACTAATAGATGGACGTCCGTCTAGTCCTCAGTGACCAAAATGGGCATCTTTTCCATGGAAAATCACGTTTTTTTTTTTTTTCTTTTACAAAAATCCTAAAAACACATGAAAAATCTAGCAATCATTAAACAAAAAATATATTCTCATGGATTATCAATTCATGCAATTTTTTTCATAAGGAAAATCAAAGGATCCTCCCACTGGGATCCGATCAAAAAATAAGGGTTTCTTAAAACCCTCTCAATTCTCTAATGGGTTTCTTATTAAACCTTAGATCCTCCCATTTGGATCCATTCAACAAAAATAAACAATAGGGAGGAACCGAGAATCGTGGGAACCATGGCTCTAATGCCAATGTTGGTTATATTCCATATAAATCAATTCGATAATTGAAGGGAAAATATCCTTATCTTGATTCGCTTTCCCAAATATTATAGAATATCTGCAACGGAAGTAATTTGGATCCACGTCCTCGTTCCTCCACAATCTCGTCACTGGTTTGATTTCGCGATCTCTAGGAAAGGGAATAAATTCCACAACCCAAATGCCATAGAAGGATGGTATAGAGATCTAAAGCAAAGGGAAGAAGATCTACTCAAAGAAGACCCTTCCTGCGTTTCTTGGAGAGGGAGAGAGAGAGAGAGAGTTAGGGAGTCGCCTTTCTCCTGGAAAATCTCACGCATGAATAATTCACTCTCAAGTGATGTTGTGGTTACAAATATATAACCCTATATTTTGTAACTGCCCTAAAAGTGATTTTTCAGTTTTGCCCTTGGGCATATAATTAAATTAATAATTATTAAATCCCAACAATCGCAAATCCATAAAATGATTAACAAACTCTAAGGAGAATCACAATAACAAAGAAAACTAAAATAATTTCAATTTCTGCTTTGGAAATCAAATGCAAATTATAATAAAACGGTAAATTGATGGTGGACGACAAAATGAAGAAACAAAACTTGAAGCTCTGACGTCGTAGCGAACATTAGACCTTTGGTAGAAACCCCACCCCATTAGGCATGAGTGCAGATATTGCAATAGATATCCAATCAGCAAACTTGTTTCTTCACTCAGAAGAAAAGGAACGGAGTTGAAGAAGAAAGCACAAAAAATTGGAAAAATCTTTCGGACGAGGGGCCATGGCTGTTTTTCTAAGGTTCATTGAGTTTTTACTTTTCAACCAAAACAAATGCAAGTTGGAGGGAAACGAGGAAGTTTTCGATTGGGAGTTTAGGCAATGGCAAGTGTCTTCGCTTCAGGCAGGCAAAGGGTAGGAAGAAGATGGGAGAAGGAACTCCCTCCACCCATTGAATGAGTTAAATGAGTGTTCCTTCATCCCCTGAATGAGTTAAATGAGAGTAATGACATTTAGGTCATTAGTGAGTCAAATTGGGACAATAACATCATTTTACTATTCAAAGAGCATTTAGGTAATTTAAATTTTAAATTTTAAGTGAGTTAAATGGAGAGAAGGGCATTTAAGTCATTTTATCCATCACCTAACAGAAAATTTTAATTATAATAACTTATAATTTTGACAATAGATGGCATGTAATTTAGAGTATAATAGTGGATGACACTAGTTTTTTCCAAATAATAATAGGTGTCTATAAAAAACTCTATTTTTTTTTAATTTTTTATAATGTAAGTCCATTGTATATGGGATTACTATTTTTCTGTCATCGCGTTTGCATGCATATCTCTAAGTGGTTACTTGAAACCATGGTACCTCGTGTCGGCGATTTATCACCGACATGGGGCGATATTTCGTGATGTCGCTGGGGGCGACACGACACCCCCCCAGCGACACCGATTTTACAATATGTCGGCGATATATCGCCGATAGACTCGATTTTTCGATCTCACCGGTTGTTTAAAGCTAACCGACACAGAAATGCAGGCTCTGCAGCACCGATAATCTGTTCTGATTCATCTTCTTCAATTCTACACTTCTGCTTCGTTTTCTTCTCATGAAAATCAAGTTGTGATAAATCATCGACGTCATCGGAGTCGTCGGACCCACCGAAGTGGAAGAGCCAAACCATCGCCGAGATTTGGGGTTTCTACCTCCCTCTGCTTGTCTGCAACTCTGCATCCTTCCTCCTCAAGTCGCATATGGCTTGGAACTTTCCCAACTACCGAAATGGCCGTTGCTACCTATGATGTCGCAGTTCAAGCTCTCAAGGGTGCCAATGCAATTCTTAACTTCCCTGACTGCGTGCCTTACTACACGATTCTTGCTTCGGCTTCACCTTCTGATATACGTTCTGCATCTACAGCTGCTGCTGCTGCTATGATGCCAAAGCCAGTTACATTTGATCAAAGCCCAGTGATGGGTATGAATGCCTCCTCGGTGAACGCTCCTCCCACTGCAACAACTCCTGCAACTATAAGTCTATAACCACCGATGGCCGATCGAATAAAATTTAAATCGTTCAACATGTCGACTAATGTCGACATGTCAGTGGTGTCGCCGGCCACCGACACAGCGACACCCGTCGACACGTCGAACCTTGCTTGAAACAAGTGAGGAAAGTTGTCATTTTTGTCATCACTTGGTGCTTCCACTTTGAAGGAAAAATTGCTTTCACTTTGTCTAGCTGAGTCTTCTGTGTGGTAAGTCAACCATATCAAAGCTTCCATCCAAGCAGCTTTTGTCATGGCACTAGTTTTTCTTTCCATAATGTTTTGACCATCCCAACTTGGGTTTTTTCTTTCTAGACTTTGCTCTTAAGCCAACTTGAGTCTCTTTTCTTTTTCTCCTGTTCCAATTCGAGATATTTTTGACTCATGAAGTTACTTATTCAGCTATTTTACATCAAGCTTGGGCCATTCCAGTTAAGGGATCTCCCTCCTATATTCTGGCTAAGAAATTATCGATGTTTTCCTCTTCTTTGCACAACTGGAATAAGAAGACGGTGAAACGGCTCGAGCTCAAGGACGACAATATCCGAAAATCTATTGTTGTTGATGAAAGTGTAGATTTGGCTGATAGGTCCGAAAGCTAGTATATTGAAGAACAGAGAAGAGTGGCATTGTTAAAATTGAACCTTCAGCAGCAAACAAACAAGTGGCGGCAAAAATCTAGGTTAGACTGGCTGATGCATGGAGACCGCAATACCCGCTATTTTCATCGAAGTACCATGGTGCGCAGGGCAAGGAATAAGATCAGGCTCCTCAATCATAATGGCTTAACCTTCATGGAATATGGAGATATTGCTTCAGCTTTCGAGAATCATTTCAAACATTTATTTTCTTCCGATCATACTGGTGTCCTCGAATCTTACTTTGCACCCATTGTTAATTGGGTTTTTGAGGAAGGTAAATCTTGGCTGGTACGCTCATTTACGACAACGGAAATCAAAGAGGTAATCTTTAGTGCCAATGGCCTGAAATCTCCAGGTCCTGAGGTTTTCCGGGTCTGTTTTATTAGCATGCATGGGATTCTATTAAAGTTGATGTAGAGGCAATGGTGTGTCAGTTCTTTCACACAGGTACTTTTACGTTATTTCATAATGCTACGTTTATTACTCTCTTACCTAAGATTGACGTCCTCAGGCGGTGGGAGACTTTAGGCCCATTAGTCTTTGCAATATGAGTTACAAGATCATCTCAAAACTCTTGGTGAACCAGCTGAAACATGTTATTCCTCATTTGGTTTCTTTTCATCAAAATGGTTTTGTCAAAGGGCGGCATATTCAAGATAACATTCTGATAGCTCATGAGCTCCTTACTAAAATCCATCGGCACAAAAACAGAAAGACATGACTTATGGCTGTCAAGCTGGATATGAGCAAAGCCTACAACAGGCTGGAATGGGGATTTCTTAAACAAGCCCTTTGCTCTTATGGTTTTCCACCTAAATGGATTGAATGGATCATGTTCTGTGTGCAAACGGTCAAATATTCTCTTTTGATTAATGGATCCATTTCTGGCAGCATCACTCCCTCTAGGGGCCTTCAGCAGGGGGGACCCTCTATCCCCTTATATTTTTATCATGTGCGCTGAGCTATTATCCTCTCATCTTAAGCTTGCTGTCGCACAGAAGATTTTAAAAGGCATTCCTTTAGCGCAGGGAGGCAACAGGTTATCACACCTTGCATTTGCGGATGATTTAATCTTATTTGGTCAAGCCAAGAAGTCAGAAGCTAGCACCTTCGGCCAGATAATCCAAGATACTGTTCCCGGTCGGGACAGGAACTAAATTTTCAAGAAACAAGGGCACACTATAGTCCAAGCACATCAGCCAACATGAAGAGGGCTCTCTCCACTCATTTCCATATCACCCCAATGTCGGAAATGGATATATATTTGGGCATTCCTCTATTTTCAGGGAAGTTGAAGAAGAAACATTGTGAAACTCTATTAGCGCGAGTATCTAGGCATTTACAAGGATGGAAGACTAAGCTTCTTTCTTCTCCTAGGAAGGTGGTCCTCATCCAATCTACTCTGGTAGCCTTGCCCTCTCATTTCATGTCTTGCTTCAAGTTGCCTGCGGCTACATTGATGGAGATGGAGAAATATATGAGAACTTTTTATTAGTCTAATGGCAAAAAACAACAAGTTCACACAGTGGATTGGCACATGATCTGCACTCCAAAATCCAAAGGTGGGTTGAATTTCAGAAACCTTCATGCTTTCAACCTAGCTCTTCTGTCTCGGAAGGCATGGGAGTTACTCCTGTCCCCAAATTCTTTGTGGGGACGTCTTAAGTTGCACAAATATTGCAAACACAATAGCTTCTTGGAAGTGCAACCTCAAGCAACTGATTCGTGGGGTTGGCATCATGATGGGTCGTGATCTCATAAAATAGGGTATGTTCATGCGAGTAGGCAATGGTGAACTCATTAATCCCTAGACTTCTAATTGGATTCTTGATGCTCTCCCAGATATGGGTTGTTATCCTTTTGCCACAAATGGTCCTACCAAAGTCGCACAGTTAATCAACCCGTGTACACATACATGGAATCGGGAACTCTTATACACCTAGTGGCCTAATCATATGGTGGAGAAAATTCTTGCCATCCAAATTCCACATCAGGCATTGGAAGACTGCATCGTCTGACACTGGACTTCATCAGGGACTTTCTCTGTTAGATCTGCATACAGACTAGCCTTTTTCCATATGCATAGTCGAGGTGATCATGCGATTGCCCCTTCTTTATGGAGGCAACCTTTTACAACTCCCTCCACGGGCTATTCATTTTCTTTGGAAATTATTGCATCAGAAACTCCCTACTGCCTCTCTCCTAGCTTCTCGAGGTTGTTCTTGTTCCTTAGTACGTTTGTTTTGTGGGGTTCAGGAGACATCTCCAGATCACATTTTCATTCACTGTCAGTACGCCAAACAAGTTTGGAGTGACATGCAATTGCCTGGCTTACTTACGACTGGCTCGATCATCGCCACAGTCAAACATCTTATATCATTGGCACAAGACAACAATGTTAATGGCAAGGTACTCAATAGCCTCCTCGCCTTATGGCTTCTTTGGAAATCCTATACAGCAAACATCGCCACTGACTCCAATATTCAAATATCACAACTTAGCTTCCAGATATGGAAGGGTCTACAATTTTATCATTCATCTACATCTTTGAAGCTCATGCCTCCCACCTCTCATGGAGTTATTAATGGGTTATTCCTCATCAACATATTACCAAAATTAATATTGATGAGGAATAACCCATTAATAACTCCATAAGAGGTGGGAGGCATGAGTGGGTTATTCCTCATCAACATATTACCAAAATTAATATTGATGGCTCCTATTCAAGGAGAAGCGTCTAGCTGGCTATGGTGGCATTGCACATAATTATCTGGGCAAGATGTTGTTTGGTTTTGGGTGTGGTACATCTTCTCCAGATGTGCTCACTCTTGAGGCTTTGGCCATGCGGCAAACCTTACTCTGGGCCCAAGATTTCAATCTAACTAAAATCGCTATGGAAAGCGACAACCAAACACTAATTGCCATCCTCCAAAAACATCCTACAGCGGCTCGTTGGAAGATTTTTCCCATAATCTCAGATATTAAAAGTCTTGGTGGTGCTTTTGACTACATATCTTTCACTCATGTGCTGAGGGAGGCAAATATAGTTGAAGATGCTTTGGCTAAGGAATGAGCATTTAACTCAAAGAAGTTTTTTTATATATGCACACACCCCCTACTCATATTAGGTTGTTGATGCTATTTGATGTGTTATCTCTAAGTTGAAATCGTAGTTTATCTCTCTAATAAAAATCTTTCTTACCCAAAAAAAAAAAAAAAAAAAAAAAAAAAAAAAAACTTGAATCTCTAAAATTCCTAGGCGTGGATGCCAAAAACATTCTTTTAGGCGATCACGAATAAAGCTTATCAACTCAATTGCATATATATTCGTTGAGTTTGTATCCTTTAGAATTTAGAATATATTTTTATTACATTGTGTTTCCTATCTTTTCCTCGAAGCACATCCGTACTCTTAGAATAACGGGGTTAAGTGATGATCCAATATCTGCTACATATATATATATATTTAATATATATATATTTTTTTTTTTTAAATTAATGGTGTTAGGTACAAGAAGAAATTTATATATAATTTCAAGGATTGTAAGCAATAATTTGTAAACCTAAGGTATATAGGTAATTTGATATGGTTTTAAATGTTTCCAAAAGGGCAAGGGGCGAGATTCGGGTAAGTACCAAAACCTATTTAATAAAATGTCTACTGCAATAGCATGCTTACTTGTCAACAAAGTTGTATCAGTTCATAATATTATTAGCAATTGACTTGTCATTTACTCAATTATCATGCCAGAAATTGCTATTCTCGGAGCATCAGTATACCATAAATTGTTAATGAACGTTCTTGATACCAGAGATTGAATTAATTCCACTATTTATTTTCATAAATCAACATTCGTCTTTGGCTCTTTTTGGTATCAATTCTCATTCTCTATTACGAGTTTTTTTCATTATTTTAAGTTGTTTGGCATATATTATCTGTTTTATTTTTATTTAAAATAATAAAAAATCTTCCAAAATTCATAATGAACTTTTTGTCTATTATGAATTATGGTGAAAATTTCATTCTCTTCATTTATGCACATGTTTACTTAAAATTTCTTACCAAAAAAAAATTTACTTAAAATTTTATGGTTAAGATAAAGGTAAAATAGTCAATACACCATTTTTTTTTTATAAAAATCATATTTTTCTCCCCTCTTTTATCACTTGCTCACTATTATTTAATAATAATTTTTTATTTTGATACTCCAAACTTATTTTTCATTCCATAATTTATTTTTGACAATTCACCAAACCATTTTTTATTCTTGACCAATAATGAATTATTGTACTTATTTATTTTAAATATGCAAAATAGAGAATGAAAATTGATACCAAACAGAACCTTAGACGAACCAACCCTTCACTATTACTATTATGTTTTCATGAAACCAGAAAAAGGTCTAGTGGGTTCAGATGGTCTGAGCCACAGCCCAATAGAACCAGTAAGGGGGATCACTAGTATTTACACCCCTGACCTCCCTAAAATTGTCATTCCCTCTCTATTAATGGCTTATGGAATTCATGGGATGCAATTGATGATCTGTCTAGGTTCACCTCGTATCTTTCCAAGCCTGACCAAATTCCATCCCTAAGCATCATGTTTCACAAATCTCAGTCAACACTTCAAGGCTTAACATACTCTCGTCCAACCTAACACCTTGGGCTCCTTGCTCTAGCATTAATATCACGTTTAGAATGTAATTATATAATGCATTACGCTAATCCTTTAGGTAACAAAGGAATAAATAAATAAATAAATAAATAAATAAATAAATATATATATATATATATATATATTTATTTATTTATTTGTTGAGCTTATAATAGTGAGTGCACACTGGTTTTACCCTAATAATAGTGGGTGTTGTGTGAAAAACTCAGAAAACAACTAATTAGAAGATCAAGAAGAAAAAAAACAACTCAGTTGCTTAGCTTTTCGATAATTCAATTGGGATCCCATTAAAACCTTGTACCCTACCTACTTCCATCCTCCTTGAAACATCTTTCACTTCTTTTAAGATGATTGACACACTAAAATTCAATAGTATCCAATCCAAAGTTTTAAGAACCCATTTTCACTTCTTTTTTTCTTGGAAGGCTCTCTCACATGGGTTTTTTCAAAAAAAAAAAAGAAAAGAAAAAAGAAACACACTAATTTTAAATGCTCACCTCAAATTGTATTCACTTGTTATGAAGCCAAAATGTCCCTGTTTCTAATGCAGCATCGAGACATTGAATAGCTTCCGATCTACGAACAGAGAAAGCGACGGAGAAGTACAAGGTCAAGAAACTCAATCTAATCATCCTTTAAATTGCCACTCCCTACGACACATGGGGCAGTGTGCTTGAGGAGTCTGCGAATTCACCCACTTTAAGATGCAGTGAAGATGGAATGCGTGATTACATGCGCCCCAAACTGCAAAACAAGAGGATGATATTAGTATTCAATGTGAAATCATGGCATTATGTTGAAAAGCCAACTCGAGATAACTTGCAAACACTAGCTAATAGTTCAACTTACTGACAAAACGATCCCAACCCCCAACTTCCAACCTCCTGCCAAGGGAGAGAAATCTTTGCTTCGATGGTAAAATCACTAGGTGATAATAGCAGTGGAAGGTTGGACGAGGATGGGTTGGCTATGATGATCTAACAAAAAATGAATAGGGTTGACAAGTCATTGATAATGTGATAATTTATCATTAAATGTGTATCACCTCTACTAAAGGAAGAAGGTTAGGAAAGGTTTCATGCCTGTCACGTTGACTGGCCTCGGCCAACAAGACCATGGGACAAGCTTCAATGTGGTCTTTGAATCAGCACTGGAGTTTCAAGAGGCATATGCAGTTACAGGTGTGATATGATTTCTATTTGCTTATCCAATTTCATAAAATCTGACAAGGAACGGCTCTACCTTCAACAATTCTCAAGGAGTATTTGGCTGTGGCTTTCTCCTTATTTGTCAAGATGCTCATTCACTTCCTCCTGTCCCCATCTTTTAAGCTAAGAGAATCCCCTATGCTATAGCCATCTGTGTTGGCTAATTTTCCAGCAGTATCCACAATAACAGCACCAACCAACCAACCTCCCACACTCACAATCGCACCCCCCCGCACCCCTCGCACGAGCACAAGGTGGGGGTGGGGGTGAGGGAGAGGATGGCTTGATGAGATTCACAGTTTTTACTAAAAGGAACTCCTACAGTTGTACCCGATCTCAGTAGATCAGGGCATCTTGAGTTTCCAAATCCCCAAAATAAGTTTCCCTCCTGTTTGGAGAATTGGCATCAATTCAAAAATTTTCAGATTTGAGACTGGGTCATTCTTCTAACATTAAAAACTGATTATCAGACAACTTTAGAAGGAAAACCTGTAAACATCCAGGGGACTCCTACAACCCTTCCCGTGTCAAATGTATTTCCAAAAAGCGAAAGGGGGTCCAAGATTTACCACCAAGTCTCGAGTCGGCTGTTGGGACTGTAGTTGAGTCCACAAGACTTCTCGGACGGTAGTTTAGTTCCATTGTATTTCTCCTTTTAAACAGATTACCTGAGTCTCCCACAACTTCTTCTCTCAGTTTTTTCTCCTCTTCTCCTCTCAACTTTCTTCACTGTTCTTCTAATAAAATTCACACCCTGGAACTACGAAATGGGTTAAGCTGTACTCCTGTTAGCCTGTTTGTATATGTAACGAAAATGGAAATTGACCTTAACTGGTAAAAAGTGTAGAAGAATCTTCCAAATACCAACAGAGAATCACAATCATCCTTGTTACAGCAATTTCCAAGGCTCATTTGCTTCAACATAAAATATTTCCTCAGGTTTGTTAGAAGACACCATAATATAACAAAGATTTATTCAATATGGAATTTCTGGTTCTAAAAGTAACTGATGTGATTTCATTTCTATCTACTGGTGTACTTGCACTCACCATATTGAAGTCGAGGCTCCTACTTCTCTGACATTATACCTTCTAAGGGTATTTGACACAGTAACCCATTCTCTTTTTAATTCAGTTTCTATCTTTCTCCTGATTTTATTTCAGACAAAACACTTACTGAGAAACCAAATCTTATGTCTGAAGGAGATAACCTCCTAGAGATACATTTGGCTCTCCTAACAGCTAATATTCTGACTGTCCATCCTGTCCTAGCATTTCAGATGCATTCCAGGCTGTTGAGTTGTACAGTACCCTTTTTTTGGGGAGTCTCCATTGTTCAGTCAAATCTTAGGTTATTAAACACAGAAACAAAATCAAATACACGGGGAAAAAGGGATACATGAGAGACCTAAGAAAGATTGGGGTGGGGCTATGCCAGACATTCAATTGGAAAAGATGAAAGCACATGTGAAAAACGGTTACAGACTTACTTAGTGGACAATCATCCCCTGGAAGTTTACAATCAGGACAACATCCATCAAAAGCCATCCTGCAAATCCCACATGTTTCATCTTGGGCATCCCATGTCCAGGAAGCTACAGCATGGAACCTATAATATCAGTAGATAAAAACAACATATCAACAACTGATACAGTAACACTGGACACCATACAAAGAAAGGAAGTTATGTCACTAATTTGAAAAACTTAGATACTAGAAATGTAATTTTGGAAATCTCCCTGCTAGGGCCCTGGGATCACGAGATCATGCTACGTGGAGAGAGAGGGTTAATGCTGAATGGTGGTTATATATAGGGGGAAAGCATGAGGAGAGGGTATGCAATGAAAATGTGAGTGTTTGGGCAGCATGGAGCTGAGCAGCAGCGCTATGCTGTGGAGGTGACTCGCACCATTGTAAACAGTTTATCCAGTTACTTTACGTGTTTTGTTATTAATCTTCATATTGGATTAGCAGGCTAGCAATTTGTGAGGACCACAGCTATCCTAGAAAGCAGTGAATCTAGACTGTAGTAGTTGCAGGTTTGCACTGAAACAGTAGGTGTTCTGATTGAATCAAGGCTGCAATCCTAGGGTTCTCACATGTTGAACATTTTCTTCCAGCCATGTTTGCCCCATTCACAAGCTTCACTCTCAAAGGGACATCTGTTGGATCTGGAATTATGCTGAAGCACAATCATTTTCAAAATAATATAGTGGCCTACTATTGGGCCTCTAAGATCGTTGCTGAGCTAGCATGGCTGTGTGGAAACCATGTGAAGATCAAGCTTCTAATTTTCCTTCACCATAAGGACAAGGTGAATTTTGAGGGACCGGTAGTGCTAGGGCCCTACAATCGTGAGATCGTGCCACACGGGAGGGGGGAGAGAAAGGGTTAATGGTGAATGGGAGATTATAAGTAGGGGGAAGGCATGAGTAGAGGGTATGCAATGTTTTATCTGAGTGTTTGGGCAGCGAGGGCTGAGGGGCAGCGATATGCTGTGGGAGTAACTGGCACCACTCTAACCAGTTTATCTTCTTATTTTACATGTTTTGTTATTAATTTTCAAATTGTATTAGCATGGTCCTATCACTCCCAGTTACAAATCCAAGCACTCCCAGACACGTAATATATAGATTTAAGAGAAAGGGAATACGTACTCTGTTTATGTCCAGCACATTTTGACAGAAGCGTGTATTAAGGAAAAGCATGAAGCCAAAAAATGATGAAAATATCCAGACAGGCAAATAGGCTCAAATGAGTGCTAAATGCTAATATGCTGAAAACCGGAAAAAGGAAACCCAAAAGAAACAGGTACGAAATACTTCAATAATTATTGACACCAGTAACAAATGATACATTGTCAAACTCAAAAAACTGACAAATACAAATAAAAGGCTTACATATAAGAAGCGCTAAAGGATTACATGAAAAAGAAGTGTTGACTATAAACATTTGAGAACCATTAAATAATTCAACTCTACTTAATTAAGCCTTCTAAATGTATAAAGAGAAGAGGAGGTGGAAACTAATCCTTTCTCCAACCTCAAAGTTCTGGTAAAGAATACATAAAGGGAAGAAAATATAGGATTGGATTAGGTAGCCAATTTTGAGAATCTCTGGTACTGCAACATGACAATAGCTCATCTCGCTGGATTCTTAACTCAAAAAGTAACCTCAAGGTTATCAGACAATTCCAGATTCAACTGTAAGGTGCCGAAAGTCTTTCAGATACATACTATTCAAGGGTAGCATTTTAGGGGGTGACGACAACAAGAAATGAATAAGAAGAGAACAACAAAGCCAAAAAGAAGGAAGCACTCAAAAATAGATGTAAAAGATAATCCATTGTGAATGAAAAATATAGCCAGGAAGGATACGTAGTATCTTAACCTTCATTCTCTCCCCTGCAAAACCCAACATCCTATGTTTAGCTCAGTTATTTCGTGCACCCAAACGCACAAATATGATCCATTTACAAAAGCTACGAAACATTTTAATCTAATTTCAGGATAACAACTACTGATAACTTTACAAATAGCAATCCTTACAAATATGAGCCTTAAAAATAAAGGGTAACAAAATGATCAGAGTAGGGTAATTGCCAGTGAGCAGAAATCTTTGGGTCTGTTACAGTAACCATCAATAAAAACAACCAAAAAGGAGAAAAAGAAAGAAAAAGAACGAAAGAACAGTGAGAGAAAGGACAGAAATCTAGAGAGGATCGATTGAGAAGTCATGGCCAGAGAGAACACCAGCCCAACATCCACAGCCAACATTAAATAATTAATCAAGCGTGGAATTACAAGAAAGGACGTAAACTATACAACAGTACAGAACTACCTATAACTAATTACAGAATAAACAATCACACCCCTAGACTAGAAAAAAATAGAACAGGTCCATCATAACCATATGTGTGACAATATTTCAAAATTCATAAAACCATCTCGTGCACAAACTCATGTGCTCCTAATCAAACATCCGTGAGAAATCAGTTGATATGTCTCCATTTTGGTACAGACTTGTGAATTCAATTGCTGGATTTCAGAACCTGTGATGAAAATCAGACTGATACCAATACATGACCTTGATGCAGTCTGGTTTGGGTCTTTTCATGATGGCAATCTGGGAACAATATTTTAGCTACTGAAGTCAGAAATTGGGTCTTCCATGAAAGGAGATACCTCAAGGCAGTCAATATCAAGCTTACACAAGTGGGGTAACCAACTGATATTCTTCTTCCACATGATTGGCCTCATGGAACCCTGACTATGGAAACGGGGGGGACTTGTTCGATACAAACTCTTTTTTGTGAAAGATGGTCATGCATGCAGATATAACCAGCAACAACCTGAGAAGACCACATGTTCTGTTTGTGAATTTTCTGCAACTCCCTGGATTTGTTGGCTGTGGGAGGTGCAGAGAAGGTCATGCAGATATTGGGACAAAATACAACACTGCCATTCCTTGGAACCGAAAAGCTGTCCGTGAGGGACTATGCAGGAGATTACTATGTCCAGTAGCTGATCCAATCCAAAACTGATGCGCAACTAGTCTAGTTAAAGTCCTGTGATGCATATGCAGCTGGCTTTCGTAGGAGTTGACTGCAGTACAGATTCTGGACTCAGTGAGGCTTAATTCAACAGTACAATTGAAGCTATTGTTAATGAGTATAATAACGTCCTTATGGGACAACTGGAGAATCAAAGGAATTATATTGCATCTCTGCTGCTTGAGGTTGAAGATGGCACTGAGAAGGAAATTTCTGAGGTTTTGTTGAAGAGTGGAAAGAATAGACCATTGCAAGCCATCAATTGGGCAATGGCAATGACACCAGTTGTACCTTGGAAAATGGGTCTGCTATTGGGTCTCTGCAACTGTTGCTGAAATGGCATGTCTGTGTGGCAAGCATTTGAAGTCCAAGCTTCTAATTTTCCCTCATCTTGAGGACAAGGTCAAATTCAAACAGGGAGGTAATGTTAGGGCCCAGAGAGCATGACATGTGGAGGAGAGAGGAGGTTACCATAACCAACTGCTGGTTGTTGGGTTATAAAAAACAGAGGGGGGGAGTGTGAGAAAAGGCTACCGGTTTTATGAGTGTAGTTTTGGGCCACTTATGGCTGAGGGGCAACAATGTTGCTGTAGGGAGTGACTGGCGCCATCATAACTAGATTATCTTGCTTGGTTTGTTCTTTTATATTTTCTTGCTGTAATTCATATTTGGTGAGTCCATTTCTGTTGTCAATTAGCAGGTTCCTATCAGAATCTCATAAACCAATAACAGTTTACTGAGCTTGGATTTCTCTGCAGCAGTACAACAGTCAAATGTAATCTGAAATCAGAAAGAGATAATCAGAGAGAGACGGAAAAAGAGTCCCAAATGTACCCTGTAGATGAACCTCAGGACTTGCAGAGAGCAGGAGATTAGCTCAACTGTGCGTGTGAGGGTTGGAAAATGAAACTGAGCTTCAGGGATTTGAGTTTCTTGCAATAAAGTTGCACTTCAGAGGAACTGATTTGCAGAGAGGATTTCAGATCTGAGAAAGGATTTTGCTTGAAAGACAACCAACCCTGCTTTCTATGATCTAAGTCTTGCAGTTCCCTTCTTGGGCATCCTAGACTCAGCAAAAGAGCTTTGTGGCTCTAGCAAATCCGTTAATCAGACCTGCTGGCTGCTACTATGCTGGGATTCAAAAGATACTCTAAAGGACCAACATGTAACAATATCTTGGGCCATATCCATGTCCTGAATCCTCCTGCAACTTAAACATCTCCATTTTTCTTTCAGATTCGAGAATTTTCGTTTTAAAATTACCATCTAATTTAAGATTTTTAGTTTTCAAATTGTGACTGTTTCCCTTCCCTCTTTTTGTTAACCCCCCCCCCCCCTCAAAAAAAAATCTAGCTGTGGTAGAATGGTGTAACATCCTTCATCAAGCCCCCCAACAAATTATATACAATGTTCCAGATGTTGAAAATTTTGAGTACACAAAGATTTCAAATTTATCAGAATGCTCATGATAATTTGGTATGGAATTTGGGGTCCAGGGATAGCCCACTCCCCAGAAAAGAATACTTGGCCTATCCGCGTGAGAGAGATGAAACCATCTGATAAAAAAATTTACAGGAGAAAGGTCCTGATTGCTTAACGAAAACTGAGGTAAAGAAGTGAAAGGGGACAGTGGTTCGTCCGAGAAGAGGCTGCACTCTCCCATGTCTGAAGCTTCAGTCACTAACCTAGACTTGAATTCATCCAGTAACAGAGCTGGAGAATAAGGTAAGCAACAAGGCTATGGTTCCAAAAGCAAGGCAATAGTCTTGCCTCCAGAGCTGCGACTTCCCAATCCACTCTTGTATTTGATTTTATTTCCTTCAAGCTTTCACACTTCCCGGGAAATAAAATTTTATTTCCAACCCAATCTCCCACCCCCACCGCCCACCCCACCCAAAAAAAAAAAAAAAAAAAAAAGAAAAAAAAAATGAAGAAGAAGAACCTCCAAGTGAACTACTTCAATGCTTGGTTTGGTATCGAAAACCACAAGTATTTGACAAATTAATACTGGATTCTATTTATCAAAAAAGAAAAATTAATGATATTGCATTTGGTTTACATGATTCTGTAGAATGTGATATTAGAACATGATACTTAGTGGAGAATCATGTTAAAACTGTTTGGTCACTCTTATTCTTCCTGAAAACTGTTTGGGTGCCATAATCCTATCATATGATTCTTCCTAAATAACTAATTCATTACCATAATTCTGTCTGGTTATTCTTTCTGAATAATCATCTCATTAGCTTAATTCTGTCAAGTGATTCTCTCAGAATAAATTTTCCTTTTCCCTAATGGGATATTAGATTGATTCAGATAATAGTTAAAAAAAATTCTTTTGGGAGAAAAACCTAATGGTGTGAATTATAAATTATCCAAGAGGTATGATTTAGAAGAAAAAAAACAACTCCCATGAAGTTTTTTCATAATTGAAACAATTGCATGCACAAGAAAATTTTAAAAATTTATAATTTTACTACCAAATTCTAACAATTATTTTCCACTCCCAATGCCAACTAACTTGTTAGGATCAAGTTTTTAACACCATCTAGTAGATTCTTCAATATCCTTTTATGGTGCTTAGAAGCTCTTTTTTTGACTATTCAATCCTAGGAATTTTTGTTTTAAAAAACTACTGCCAAAGAATAAAGAGCAAATTGAACGGGCACCCCAAAATGGAGGCCTAAAAGCATTGACACCCCACTTTATGTTTGAAAAACAAAGACAACCTAAAGTTGGGTTTTCATTTGACACATTAGTCCAATCTTTTAGTGAAAACCATTAAACAACTATATTTTTTAATTCCAAAAATACCATTATCAAAACCTAAGGAAAAAACCCAATGACACAATCGTCTTCATCGAAGGCCCTGTCTTCCTTCTTCATCATTTTGGTATGCTTCTCTCCAAAGACACAAGTAGTATCAATTTCTCATATCTCGTGTATACATGGGTAAGTATATATGTTAATGAGCTAACTTTAAAGAGTCTGGAATAGGATGATGGCAATGGTGGGTTCAATTCAATGCAACAGGAAAGGGTAAAGAAAGGGAAAGAAATGAAAAATTAGATAATGGGTGCAGTATAGGCTATATAGCATCTATTACCATCCATGTGAAAACCTGTAGGATTAATAAGGGTCGCTGACAGATTGGAGTAGATTAGATCACTGACAGACTGGAATTATCTGCAGAACTACACAGCAGTTTAACGAAACCGTAAAACAGATTCAATAAGGAGCCCCCGAGAAAGTCGAACCTAATGTGGGAAGCACGTACTACAAACCATTCTCCCATCTCACAGTAGTCCCCCACTAATTTAATTTTCTTTCTATTAGAGGGGGATAAAAGGAGAGAAAAAAATTGAACAAAACCATAAGAAAATTCTGACCTTTTCCAGGAGCTTTGTTCCGTAGAGAATGCAAAGCTGGGAGATGGAGTCCAGGAGGATAAAGTAGATAGTGCAATTGGGCTTTCTGCAGAACAAACCCTATTGCAGCCAAAAAAACACAGCAACGATAAGATTAGCAGAGAGGAGTAGAGGACCAGATGCTGCAGCTTGAGTCATTAGGTCAACGTACCAGAGGATTAAAAGGGAAGAACGGGAATTGCGGCTAGGGCATAATGGAGAGTAAGTTTGATAGTGACGGTTATAATGGTCTTTTTGATTGTACAATAACCATTCTAAAGGAATACGACAAGAATAAATATAAAACGAGAAATATTTAAGGAGAGATTTAATAAAGTTACCTGCTGTTCCTGGCTGCAAAACAGGGGTTAGAAAATCTCTAGGAACATAAATAATAGAAAGAAAATACCTCTAAACAATGATGAAACCCAAGAATGGACAGTAGGTTTAGAACGGAGGAATACACTAAGGGGTTGTATGGCAACGATTCTGTGCCAAATTTCCCAATTCGGCACAGAATGTACTTTTTATGCTTCTGTGCCAAATTGGGTAAATTTGGCACAGAATCTGTACTGAAAACTTGTATGGTTGAACACAAATGGGCACGTTTCTCTACCTAAATTGGAACAGAATCTTGTATGGCATGTATAAAATGGGCATGCTTTTTTTTTTTAATAAACCAAAGGAAAACTAAGCTAAATACAAATACCACTTAAGAACATCAAAAACAAAGGAAAGATCACCAAAGGCTTCATCTCTTTATGGACAAATGGTAAAGAAGGTAGGAACATATTCAGCATTATTTGGTTTCTTGCCACGGGATCCAACAGAGATGGCCTACACTCAAGCCATTCCTAGAAAAGATTAGCTGGAAAATATTCCACTGCTACAGAGAGTCAATCCGATAGCAGATTTCCTTGCTTCATCAGCAGCCAAACAAGTAGAGAGGATGGGCTTTATCACACATGAGATGGATAGGATGCAAACAGAGAAACAAAATTAGGATATTTCAGGACTGCCCAGAGATTTCTTGTCTGGATATACATGTAATTAAGGGAGCCCACTCCCTTGTTGATGGTAATGCCAAAGGTGAGGACAAGGATCTACTATTCTTCTTTAGTTAATAAAAATGACCCTTAGCAGAAAGCAGATGCATTGTTTACCTTAAGAAGGGCTCCAAAAGGACTTGCAGTGACCTGTAAAACATAATGGTGAAAACATACAATTAGACATTTCTTTTTCAAGAAATTAAAAATCATGTCTAAATCTAAAACAATAGCTGCTTCTGAAGAACCAACCAATAAGATACATTCAACATATTTTCCTGTGCAAATATTGAGAGCAATTAAAATCTGATTTTCTGGATGTAGCGAGCTATAGATCCTAGTGTCATATATGACCACTTTTGTAAATATTCACCTTGAATTCACTCTTTCAGCTTGGCTTATTCTTATGCTGCAAATCCTAGACATACAGGTACAGTGACTCATGTCATTGTGGATATGGTTCAAAGAAACAGAACTGGAAACAGGACTGGTGCCAATTGGTCTTTTCATTGACATTTTTGGCCATTTGCCAAAACTAGTTGGCTTATTTTTCGATTCAAGAATCAGGTCCTGCCATTTGCACCAAATCTTGCGTCATGGCTTCTCTATCCAATAGAAAGAAATGATCAAATCAAACTTCAAAATGGCCAAGAAAAGAAAACCCTCATCATCATGGAATCTCATTCAACAATTAGAGCTCGTGTGCAAAGAAATTCTTTATTCAATTATATGAAGCCCCCAATCCCTTCTCAACCCCAACCCCACAAGAAAAAAACAAACTGTAGGGAACCTGGAAAGCCTTCAGTCAGCAGACTGCTTTCCAGTTTCCCTACTGTTTAAAATATTTTGTTTCTTTCTTCATTGCTACCTTAATCCCAACCACCCCTTCATGAAAGCCATTCAAGTGGCAAGAACTGCATAGAAAAGACAGACATAAAGGAACCATAATTTATATAGTCAAAAGACAGCTCCAACACAGACAAAATTCTAATAACCAAGGGTATTCATTACTGAACCCTTTTTTTTTCTTTCTTCTTTCCAAATCTGAATTGGGGGTTTTTGCATTGTGAGACACACGCTGAAAACCCTTCCAAATTCTTGAAACTAGACCATTAGAGCCATAAATAGATGCTGGCTGTTTTTTATTTCATGGGTTGCTTGAAATTGGTATACGAGTTACTACTACTACAATGGAATCCAGCAAAACTACAGCAGCATCAATTAAAAAGGAGAAGGGAAAAAGGGGTTTTCTACTCTTCGTCCACAAGTGACAAGGCCAAGGTTTAACGCCATCCCATCAGCCAAGAAGTGCACCAAATGATGTCAGTCACAGACTTTCTGAGTTTTCAACATCTAAGGGCTAATACCAACTAATGTATGAATCTTTTAAGAAAATATCAGATGAATAAAATTGCTACAGAAAATAAAGATATCCAAAAATGAGACTATCCATAAATGCAAGAAATGCAGAAATTTATATATGTAACCAGTTTAAATCACCTCATAGAATTCTGTATAAATTTATATATGTAACCAGTTTAAATCACCTCATAGAATTCTGAAAAAATTTATATATGTAACCAGTTTAAATCACCTCATAGAATTCTACAGAAATTTATATATTTTCAGTTGTTGCCCTTTTTGTCAAAATGAATCTAACCGACAAGAGGAAGATTCAGGTCAGAGTATCAACGTAACCAACCAGAGAATCTGGCACAAGAACAAATCCATAGAAAGCCTATCCGTGGAATCTGCCTCAGGCTGTACGTGTTTCTTAGATACAATTCATAATGCAACAGAGAAGGTCTATTGCTAAGGGAACAGATCATTAGAAATTTCTACAGAAATTTTTATAGTTTCAGTTGTTGGCCTTTCTGTCAAGAAACTGGAGATTTAAGAAGATACCTGGTGGCAGCGGTAGTATACCACAGAAGAAGAAGAAGAGTGTCGGTTGCAGAGAGCTTGCTGAGTTGAGTGAGATGAGAGAGACGAGAAGAGGGACCTAGAGAGCAGAATCCACAAAAACTCTTCGGTAACCAAAAGTTCGAACTACAGAGCAGAATCCACAACCAGCACATATTAGTCGGACATCAGAGCTCAAATGGGTTACCCTAATTTCATCTAATCCGAAGATAAATTCTTAGGGGAAAAAATAAGTAGAGAAAAACATACCAGGGACGATATTGTTGAGAGACAAAGGAGGGCAGTCAAGATGCAAGGGCTCCTCTTCTCGCGAAACCAAAACCCAACTTGATGCTCTTCTTCAACCTCCAATATATAGCAGGCAGAGAAAGTCGAGAGAGACCAGCGAGAGTTCGACAAACTTGAGCGAGACGAGAGAGCAGAGAGTTGAGAGAGACGAGGGAGATGAGCAAAGCTTAGGATTATCGTGAAAATTACATCGATAACCCTAAGCAACGTCACGAGCCTCACTTGTGCCCAGCGTTTCAAAAGAGAATTGCTTTTGTGTCGAAGGAGCCTCCAATTGGAGCTTTTGTTGGTACGGAATTTCTATGTCAAAATAAGTATGTTAGAATCATTACCATACAATCCCTTAGGTTGCTGTCTCAAGAAGTAAGAATAGAGAGAAAAAGAAAAGGGAAAAAAAAAGGCAGAGAAAAAAGAAAATTCTAACGGACAGAATAGAAAGGAAAGAAAAAGAAGGAAAAGAAGAAGGAAAGGAAGAAAAAAAAAGAAAGAAAAGAAAACTGAGAGAAAAAAACAGAAAAGAATCGATAGGAAGAAAGAGAAGAGAAGAAATCAAATATGGTGGACAGGGGAAGAAAAGAAGAAAAGAGAAAGCTGATTCACACAAGAGAGAAAGTAAGAGAAAAGAAGAGGAACTTACCCAAGAGAGGTAAGAAACCACGCTAAGAGAGATTTGTACAAGAGAGAGAAATCTTTTCTATTTTCATTCATTAATGCTACCGAACGATTCCCATACAAATTTAAATAATACAATTAATCCCTCGCAACCTTAGATTTTTATCTGTTCTTGTTCTAACCTCAAGTTGGCTCCAATTCACCATTAGATTGCCACCACGTGTAATATTCTAATCCTAAGGCAATAGTCAACCTCAAATGATCCACCTTTAACCGAGGTTGCCTTTTTAACTCCCAAACCTTGCCCCAATCGTCTTGCTCTATGTCTTCGTCTTCCACTCCGACACTGATTAAACCACCATCTAATATCTTCTATCTGCTCTCTTCTTCATCTTCTTTGTATTGGTTAATCTTCTATCTCCTCTCCTCTTCATTGTCCTCTCACTCTCAAACATCGGTGATGACAGATTTGCAGGAGGAGAGCTCCAGCAGCCATTGATGCTCTTTGATTGAAGGGATATGATGTCTTCGGCTACATAATCGAAACCTCCCATTTTCAGCTATGACCGCTTCAATTCCTCTACTTTTTGCTCCTTTCGGCTCATCGTTGTATTATCTGGATAGGATTTTTTTTTTAATTGATGGATCAGGAATTTCAGGCTTTGAGATATCTCCGGAACCAAGATTCTATTGCGGTGCTGCATAACAAATGAAGAGAACCTATAAGAGTTTTTTTTTTCCCTTTCTAATTGAATGAACTGTGGTGCCAGTGCCGGAGAATGAGACGAAGAAGCACCCAAAATAAAAGGTAAAGAAACTTCTGGTTTGAAGCTTGAAGGGAAAGATCAGCCTCCAAATTCCATTTTGTAAAATCACTGAAAATAAAGATTGTTCAATAAAACCTTGTACTAATCTCAAATCTTAATTGAATTCGAGTAGCAGAGTTTTAGAAAGAGAAGGCAGAGTTACCGCTAAGATTCATATTCGGTAGTTGTAGGTGAAGTAAGAAACCTAAACCATGGTTAGAGTTGGGTTTGATTAACTCCTTGGGTTGATTGTTGGATTAAAATATTACACATGTCGGCAATCTAACAGTAAACTGGAGCCAACTTGAGGATGTCTGAACAGGAGCTGATAAAATTCCCCAACCCTATATGCTAAATTTCCAAAATAACCCGAACTAAAATAGCAAATATAACTCAAACCTAAACTAATATAAAATTGGGTCAAAATATACTCTAGGCACATATTGCCTATGAGCAGTGCCCCTCATCGAACCATAGGACCCTAGCAATCCGATAGGCTATGAACTCATTGTCCATCCACCTAGATGCTAACGTGGGATGACCTCTACGCCGGCGTGCTGGTAAACTCAGAACTTTCTACTGATATCCTCATCACATAGACAACTGGAAAGTATTGCAAGTATGGCTGGTTGCCTCATGATAGAATCAGGCAGTAAAGTGATTATCTCATATCTAAATTAAGTGCATAAGACAATCCCTTGTCTTTACAAGGTATTGTCTCGAATGAAAGACATCTAAGAGGCTACATTAGCGAATGCAATTGTAATTTTGTTCCTAGGGAATCTAATACAATAGCAGATTATGGAACAATGTACTCCCTCAACTATTGCCCTTCAATTGATTTTTCTTTACCAACGAAGGCAGGGGGAGCAACAAGCAAACAAAGAAAAAAGTTCTCAACAGCTGAATGATATCTTAGTTGAAGGTTACTATTCAAGGAGTGAAATAGTCTTCTAGATCTCAGGCAAAATTAGCAGGTAAGTGTTGAGAAACAGGTCTTGAAATCAGATAATCTGTTCCAGAATGAGCAATTGCCTAGAACTAACTGATGCGTGCAAAATCTGCTCAGCCCTTAGATCTTCTCATGATGACCTGCAAAACGAAAGCGTCAGATGTGGCCCGACCGTGGGGGTCGAGAGTCCACCTCCGAAGGCTAAATCAGTTGATGAACTTAATCACAAACGGCTCTGCTAGAAGCACAGAGCTAAGGAATAAAGAACTGGGAAAGGTGATCTAGATCGTAAGCCTCTGATAGTTTACGTCTATCAGTATGTATCTGAATCTGTCCTCCTCACCTCGTATGGCAGTGAGGTTTATATAGAGTGTACCTTCGAATCTCCTTCGTCAGATGCACTTGAGCCTTCTTCGGGTAGTCGTTGGATCTTAACAGTTAGATCCGTTGAGCGATAGACTACTACTAGTTTGGACTAGTAGAGGACTCCTGAGATAACCTTTAGGTTATGCGATGATTATCCCTTCGATAATGATTACCCACAGCCGTCCATTTGAGTCTGCCATCATTAGGGTAATTAACCTAATTCATAAGTTGAATTAGGGCGCGCTTGTAGCTGAATAAGTTTTCTTCCTCAGCAAGCCATCTTCTGGATCCGATTCGCTCGGGAGCGAGTCGATTCCCTCTGTCTCGACCGGGGTCGAGGGTCGAAACAAGTATGAACCCGGTCCGATCATATTTTCTCCATATCACTAACAATCCCAAACATCAGATGAGAATCAAACTAAAGAGAAGAGGGTCTCTAACAATATTGAGGAGAGATCTCAACCATCGAATGAAAACATGGGTTGTTCAATACCATCATAGTTGTTACTTTAATAGACAATGAAGCTAGAATTATCAATTTACAAAAGTCTTGTGTGGAGAAAAGCTATTTCTCTAAGCAAAGCTGGGATTGCATCTGTTTATAGAAACATTGAATCTAGTAGGTCATCAGACTAACACAATGATGCAAGCAGCAAACAAGCCCCCAATAAGAGCCACAAGAGAGCCTAACAGCACTAGGCCCAAGGACAAGCCCCCTAGGGATATTTTTGACCTTGCCTTATTATTGTAGTTGTTTTATTTCTTTAGTAGGATTCTTATTTAAAAATCCAATTAGACTTTTATTTCAATTATTGGTTGAAGAGTCTAAGTAGGAGTCCAAAGCAAGGTTTAAAGTATAAGTATTGATGTTTCGTATAAGTCAAGTGATTTTAAGAGATGTATAAGCCTTGTATCGAGTACATCGTATTGGCCAATGTATTTTAGTGCAATTCAATAGAGAGACGTACCAATATGTATCTTATCAGTTGTATCTAATATGGATACGTATCGGCTAATTTCGTATGGTATCATGAAATACTTTAACCAAAACAACAACTGGCCAAACAAACCAAATAGGTCTGATGAAAACAAAACTTTGAACCCAAAAAAGAAAAAATCTACAAAAATTTCCTCAGCAGCTTCACGTGAATCATAGAGGGAGAAAAAAAGGTAGGAAACTGAATTTCTTTTTCTCCCCCTACAGAGAGAGCCTCAACCTCAGGACATACTCGAGAGCAGAATAGAGTAGGAGCTAAGCTCTCAGGACTTCTCCAATGGTTTAGGGCAAATAAATCACTCAACCGAATAACCAAGAACCCCTATCAATCTGAAAAGAGTGCAGGACACTACCCCCCACAAAAAATTAAAAGCCACAAAGAAAAATTAGGATGCGAGTCCCCTTAGAAATTCTTCTCTTCACTTCAGCTCTATAAGGAGGCCAAATTATATCTGAAGCAAAGCATAGGCAGAAAACTGAACTTGGTTGTATACCTATAAAATTCTTTGAGTTCTCTTAGGCCTTTTCACATAGCCTTAAGCAAAAATTTTGAGTTCTCTTCACTCTACGTAAAAGTTGATTACAAGCTAAAATATAGAACTAGACAAGGAAATCATAATCCTATTAGAAGATTGAAACATACTTTAGCTGATGATAAGGTTGCAAATTCACTACAAATGTGATACATCGATGGTAAGACAGAAGAAGCACAAATCATTGAAACGAAAACTATTAACAATTTAGAAAATAGACTTTCACGAAACGAATAGAGATAGATAGATCACTATTAGCAGGCCGTAGAGTTGGCATATTATTTTTCAAACAGATAAATCATGCTTAGTCCCAGGATTGCACATTCTTCTAAGGGTATTGGGTTTGGGGATTGCACATTCTTCATACCTGTTGTAACTAATATGTCCACTGCTGGTTCATACCGGTCAAACCAATCTTAGTTGGGTTCGATTGAGAGATAAAGGAAGGATGATCAGCGACGTCCAAAGAGGAGCGATGATCCGACGGTTATGATTGAAAGAGTGTTATAAGCGGGAATGCAAGTATAAAAGCGAGGGAAGATCCGAAAGAAGGTAAGGCTCTAGAATCAACCAAAACTCTAAGCTCACTTTGATTAAACTCCATTACTAGCATTTTAGAAGCTCCAGAGAGCTCTGAAAACACCATCGACACCATACTAACTAAATCGTCGGAGACGAGACGCCGATCAAGACGATCGGCTCCGTTTCTTACTGGTATTCTGTCTTTTTCAGGAGTGAGAGGTTGATCGATCGAGGAGCAAACCAGATTGAATCAGATCTGAGGAGTTCGGTGCGGAAAACTACGTGTTGTAACTAATATATCCATTACCGGTTTATACCGGTCAAACCAACCTCAGCCGGGTTCGATTGAGAGATAAAGGCAAGATGATCAAAGACGTCCAAAAAGGAGCGATGATCTGATGGTCATGATCGAAAGAGAATTATAAGCGGGAAAGCCAGTATAAAAGCAAGGGAAGGTCCGTAGGAAGGTAAGTCTCTAGAATCAGCCAAAACTCTAAGCTCACTCTGATTGAACTCCATTACTAGCATTTTAGAAGCTCCAGAGAGCTCTGTAAACACCATCGACACCATACTGACTAGACCGTCGGAGACGAGACGCCGATCAAGACGATCGGCTCCGTTTCTTACTGTGATTCTGTTTCTTTCAGGAGTGAGAGATTGATTGATCGAAAAGCAAACCAGATCGAATTAGATCTGAGGAGTTCGGTGCGGGAAACTACGGTTCAAGGCGATCGGCAGAAATAGCACCAACATTTGGCGCCGTCTGTGGGAACTTAGTCCAGAGCAGAAGCTATGGTTCAATCACCTGAGCGAGAGGAGGAATTACCGATAGAAATGGCGGAAACGAGCCAGAGGGAGCCAAGGAGAGTAAATCCAAAAAGAAGAACGAGAGAAGTGGTTCCGATGCCGCAAATTCCAGTGATGCAAACTCGACAGAGACAGAGAATGCTGGAAGATCATTCTCCACCTCGTCCGACTGATCAGTTTGAAAGGCAAGAGAAACAATTAGCAGATACATTGGCGACATCTCGTCCAGAGTTAGATCCAAATCTGATCGCTGAGCGGTTTGAGAGCATGCAGCATCAAATACTGGAAACACAAAATCTGATGAGGACTTTCATCAAGCTGATCGGAGTACATCCTGAGGAAAGAGTTCCGGTCTTGTCAGCTGGAAGATCTCGAACTCTTTCCCGAGCAAAAGCGACCTCTGTCCCAAATTCTCAGATTCAAAAGTCAGGAGGAAGCCGAAGGAGATCATTTCTGAAGGAAGGATCAGGAGAAAGTGCGGATCCAAACTATATTCCACCAAAGACTGAAGATCGAGAATCGTCTAGATCAATTGAGTCATATCTGGAGCAAAAAGAGTAGAAGCGTTGGGAATCAGAGAGATAAGAGAGAAACAGGAAAATCAGGAGATTGCAGATCTGAAGTTTATGGATTGAAAATCAGTAAAAGATTTCGCGTCCTCGATGATCAGATTCAACGACTGGTGAACAAAGATGATGGAGAAAAAGTTGAGGAAATAATGAACCAAAATCCATTTGCTAACGACATTATGTCAGCACCATTGCCGCGCAATTTTAAACTTCCGACATTCACGATGTACGATGGAAGTACAGATCCAATGGAACATCTGGCTCAGTTCAACTCTGTTATGATGCTAGCAGGTAATTCTGATATTTTAAAGTGTCGCTCATTTCCATCTTCCTCGAAAGGATCTGCAACAACCTGGTTCTTCAGCTTATTACCAGATTCCATTAAGGATTTTAAGGATTTGACGAAAGTATTCTTATCAAGATTCCAAAGTAGCATGAAAAGCAGCAAAACTGTTGATAACTTAGCTGCAATCCGTCAAAAATCGGGAGAATCAGTTCGAAATTATATGAAGAGATTCAATCAGGAGTCAATTCAAATTAAAAATTTGAATGAGGCGGTGGCATATGACGCTATGTTCAGAGGCCTAACAGATGAGCATCTTCTGGAATTCCTGATCATGAACAAGCCAGCGAATATAGCGGAATTGACGACTCGGCAGAATCGCATGCAAATATGAAGGACATTCTCCAAGCAAGAAAAGAAACGATAGCAAGGAGTTAAAAGGAAAGATGATGGAGTTGTGAAATCTGATCGAGAGAGATCGAGAGAGAGCGAAGGAATAGCAGGAGCTTTTCAAGAAATATTCCTGATCATCAATACAGAAGGGACATTCCAAAACCATTCCAAGAAAACTATACTCCTCTCAACGCAAGAAGATCGGAAATTCTGATGCAAATTCAGCATCAGGGATTTATGAAATGGCCATTACCTATGATAGCAAAGGCGGATGAGAGGAATCCGAATAGGTTCTGTAGATATCACATAGATCATGGTCATGATACTGATGACTGCAGAATTCTGAAAAATGAAATTGAACGACTGATCAACCAAGGAAGATTGGACCAATATGTTCAAAAGAGAAATGGGGGAAACAGAAGAAATGCCGTTGATCAGCCGAGAAGGTGGAACAATCGAACACCAGCTAGAGAAGAACAAGCCAAGGGAGATTTTCAGTACAACTCTCCAGAGGAAAATACTAAACAGCAGGAAAATTGACAGATTCAACAGAAGCAGTCCCCCGTCATGACCATCCTGGGAAGTTTGGACTTAAATTCAATTTCAAAATCTAAGGCGCACGCCAGGTATGTGAATACTGTCGAATCTCATGTTATTCCTAGAAGAATCAAAATGATGAAGGAAATAGTCTTCACGGAGGAAGAAATGGAAGGAATTCAAGAACCACACGATAACGCCATTGTGGTGGTCATCGAGGTGGCAAACAGAGATATTCATAGAGTTCTGGTAGACACAGGATCATCTGTAGACATCATGTCTTACGAAGCTTTTCAGCGATTGAAGTTGGATACGGTCAAGATAAAACCTTGCAGCACAAGACTATTTGGATTTTCTGGAGAGTCTACTTCGGTAGAGGGAACTGTGGAGCTAACGATAACACTTGGAACACATCCACAAACGCTAACTACAGTTACTAAATTTTTGTTAATAAAAAGTTTATCAGCATACAATATAATTCTCGGGAGACCAACGTTGAATACTATTGGTGCAATAATTTCGACAAGACATTTGAAGGTCAAGTTCCCAACAGAAGGAGGCATTGGAGAATGCAAATTAGATCAGAAAAATTCAAGGCAAAGCTATACAACTTTTTTGAAGGATTCGAAAGCACAAGGTAAGGCACTCGCCTTTACTGTTGAAGTTATGGATAACAGGGATGAGGAAAAAATTCAAAGAGGTGAACCGGTAGAAAAGCTGGAAAAAATTTGTTTTGGTTTGGAAAATCCAGAAAAAGGGACCATGATAGGAGCTGATCGGAAACGGTCAGACAAGGAGCAATTGAAAGAATTTCTTCAAAGAAAATGCAGATGTCTTTGCCTGGTCAGCACAAGACATGCCAGGTTTAAGCAGAGAGGTGGCGGAGCATTGTTTATGGATAGATAAATTTATCAAACCAGTGAAACAGAGACGAAGGAATTTCTCGTCAGAAAAGCATGATGCAATTAAGGTTGAAGTGGACAAACTTAGGAGATCTGAGTTCATTGAGCAAATCGAGTGTCCAAGGTGGCTAGCAAATGTGGTAATGGTGAAAAAGCATAATGGAAAATGGCGAATGTGTGTAGATTACACTGATTTGAACAAGGCATGTCCCAAGGATTGCTATCCTTTGCCGCGAATTGATCAGCTAATCGATGCCACATCAGGTCAGCAAATGTTGAGTTTTATGGATGCTTATTCTGGTTATAATCAAATTCTTATGAAGAAGGAGGATCAACCTCACACGGCATTCATGACCAATCGGGAAAGCTATTGTTATAAAGTTATGCCTTTTGGGTTAAAAAATGCGGGTGCAACATACCAAAGGGCAATGAACAAGCTGTTCGCGGATTAGATTGGAAGAAATATGGAGGTTTATGTAGATGATCTTCTTGTGAAAAGTCAATTTAAATCTGATCATCTCGTCGATTTAAGAGAGTGCTTTGATGTATTGAGGAGAAATGGAATGAGACTCAATCCTGAGAAGTGTGCATTTGGAGTTTCATCTGGTAAATTCCTAGGTTTCATGGTCACACAGAGGGGCATTGAAGCAAATCCAGAAAAAATCAGAGCTATCTTAAATATGACGGCTCCCAGCAGTATGAAAGAAATTCAAAGCTTAACAGGAAGAGTTGCAGCATTAAGTAGATTTATATCCAGATCAGGAGATAAGTGCGCACCATTCTTCAAGGCTTTGAAGAATCTAAATGCACTCAATGAATTCAAATGGTCAGAGGACTGTCAGAATTCATTTGAAGAGCTGAAGAGGAGGTTGACCAGTCCACCAGTTTTATCTCGACCAAAGCCCGGAGAGAGCTTGCAGATATATCTATCTTCTTCAAAGGCGGCGGTAAGCGCGGTGTTAATCCGGGAGGAAGGTACTGTTCAAAATCCTATCTACTTTGTAAGCCATACTTTGTTAGATGCAGAATCTAGATATCTGGAATTTGAGAAACAGGCTTTCGCCTTAATAGTAGCAGCCAGGAAGCTCCGACCCTATTTTCGAGCTCATCCAATTATTGTTCTTACTAATTGGCCTTTAAAGAAAATATCGCATAAACCCGATATAGCGAGGAGAATGGTATCATGGGCGAGAGAGTTAACGAACATGATATAGATTATAAACCTAGAACTGCGATAAAGGCACAAGTGTTGGCCGATTTTATTGCTGAAAGTATTTCATCACCAGAGGAGGAAAAAGATTCTAGTAAGGTGTCTTCTGTGTGGACCTTACATGTAGATGGGTCAAGTCATTCGCAGGGATCAGGAGCGGGAGTGATTTTACAAAGTCCATTTGGATTTGTAATTCGAAATGCACTACGGTTTAATTTTCATGCTTCGAACAATGAAGCGAGTATGAAGCTCTTATTGCGGGGTTACGACTAGCCGATCTCTCTCCGTGTTCAAAGCATCGAAGTAAAAAGTGATTCTGAGCTGGTGGTCAGTCAAGTCACGGGAGCGTATGGAGCAAAAGATGATCGAATGGTCAGCTATCTTAAAAAAGTATCACAATGTAAGGAGTGGTTCGCACAATTCTCGATCCACAAGGATATCTCGAAATCAAAATAATGAAGCGATTCTCTCGGCAAAATTGGCATCCGCAAAGTCTATTTCTATTCCACAAATCGTATATTATGAAGAGCTAGATATTCCGGCATATTCGGAACCAGAGATAATGGAAATTGACGCAGAGATATCTTGGATGGATCCTATTATACAGTATCTGAAGGTTGGTATTCTTCCTGAAGATAGGGAAAAGGCCAGAACTGTGAAAAGAAGAGCTGCCCGGTTTATTCTAAAAAATGATTTATTATATAAAAGAACAGTTTCTGGGCCACTTTTGAAATGTTTGGGACCCTCTGATGCTCTTTATGCCTTATCCGAAGTTCACGAAGGAATCTGTGGAAACCACTTAGGTGGGAAAGCTTTGGCGTATAAAATTTTAAGACAAGGATTTTATTGGCCACGAATGCAATCTGAGGCAATTGAGTATGTAAGAAGGTGTCATCAATGCCAGATTCATGCACCAATTCAGATCCACCAAACGAGCAGACTAACATCAATTCTTAATCCTCTCCCATTTGCTATGTGGGGTATGGATTTGTTGGGACCTTTTCCTGTTGCGAGCTGGAGGGGAAAAGTTTGTAGTGGCTGCAATCGATTATTTTACGAAATGGGTAGAAGCAGAAGCCTTGGCAACAACTACCACGAGTCAAATTGAAAAATTCTTCAGAAATCATGTCATATTCAGATATGGCCTACCAAAGATTCTACTGACTGATCACGGACCACAATTTGACAATGAAAGATTCAAGGAATTCTGTGCAGACTATCATATTGAGTTTAAACACTCATCTGTAGCATATCCTCAATGCAATGGCCAAATTGAGGTAACAAACATAACACTTTTACAGGGGATAAAAAAGAGGCTGGATGAAGCGCATAGTTTGTGGATTGATGAACTACCTCATGTACTATGGGCGTATAGGACTACGGTCAGGACCCCAACAGGTGAAACACCTTTTAGACTGGCATATGGGTCAGAAGCATTGGCTCCAGTGGAGGTTATGGTGGGATCAAACAGATATGAGGGATTTGATCCAATAACTAATGAAGAGGGACTACGGGCAAACCTCGAATTTTTAGATGAAGTCAGAGAAAAGGCCTTATACCGTAATATGGAATATCAGAGGAGAACAGCAGCGTATTATAATGCTTGAATCAAACATAAATCTTTCAGAGTAGGAGATTTGGTTTTAAGGAAAAAATCAGCATCAGATCCAAGGAACTGTGGAAAGCTTTCTGCAAACTGGGAAGGGCCATATGTGGTAACAAAAACTGTGAGCAAAAACACATATTGGCTGAAGGACTCTCATGGAAGTTGTTTGAAACGACCGTGGAATGTAGTTCACCTTAAGAAATATTATCAGTAGAAAGAATTTTCTGATATTCTTGGAGAATGCATTTTATTAAACGTGGTCATCCAAAGTTTCTTCTTCATTATTAATCCAAAAGACATTTATGCGAACCAGTTTCTTCTGATCAATCCATTTCAACACTGATCCAGGGTCATTCTTTCTGAGGATGATCCAGACTTTCTGAAGTCAGGCCCAAGTGGTCAACCTTCCGAGGCCTGGTCATGCTTTCCGAAGCTGATCACGGATCATTCCGTACCAAGGGTGATCCCGACTCTTCGTGAGTTAGGCTCAAGTAGCCAGCCTTCCGAGGCGTGATTATGCTAGCTGATCCGGATCATTCCTTCCGAGGGTGATCCCGACTCTTCGTGAGTTAGGCTCAAGTAGCCAGCCTTCCGAGGCCTGGTCATGCTTTCCGAAGCTGATGATGGATCATTCCGTACCGAGGGTGATCCCGACTCTTCGTGAGTTAGGCTCAAGTAGCCAGCCTTCCGAGGCCTGGTCATGCTTTCCGAAGCTGATCACGGATCATTCCATACCGAGGATGATCCCGACTTTACGTAAGTCAGGCTCAGGTAGCCAGGTCATGCTAAGCTAATCACGGATCATTCCTTTCGCGAGGGTGATCCCGGATTGTTCCTTCCGAGGAATGATCCCGACTTTCCGAAGTCAGGCTCAAGTAGCCAGCCTTCCGAGGCCTGGTCATGCTTTCCGAAGCTGATCACGGATCATTCCTTTCGTGAGGATGATCCCGGATTGTTCCTTCCGAGGAATGATCCCGACTTTCCGAAGTCAGGCTCCAGTAGCCATCTTTCTAAGGCAGCATTCGAATCGAGTATGACGGAATTAATCGAGAAAATAACTCAAGGATTAGGTTACACCGAGGACTATTAATTGAAGTTCAAAGATCAGATCAGGTATTAAATCAACATCTCAAGGTATCTGATCAGGTATTAAAGTTCCTTTCAAATATATATATATATATATATATATATATATATATATATAAATATAATATAAAAATAATAACAATAGAAGGAAGGAAGAAAATTTCATTCATATAAAAGTTGAACAAGTTAAAAAACCTCATATGCAAAAGAGGTAGGCAAGAAAGAAAAAGGTAAGTTCATAAAGCAAAAAGAGTGTTTTCTTCATGTGTGTGATTTTGTAGATGGATCAACATCTGTAGCATTACCAGACGGATCAACATCAACAGCATCATTAGCAGCAATATCTTCATCTCCTTGGGTAGGTAAATTATCATCATCATTATCATCATCTGAACCACTGGCAGAATGATCTGGGCCAGAGCTGGAGAAATCACTCATATCATTATCAGAATCATCTTCTGATGAACAATCGAAACTGGGATGCTTCAAATTCCTAAGATAAAAAAAGGTTCTAGAAGGGAGAAATTCTGGGGATAACAACTTGAAATCTAAACCAGGATGAGTCTTAAGGATCTCTGAAAAAATTTGGTTAGAGCAATCCTTTACCATATTCTTGCAAAACCCTAGGAAAGTTGGATTATCTCCAACTTCCTTCATAGAGGAGGTAACCGAATTTAAAACTATCTGGTTTTCACTTTGTATTCTTCTCTTTTCAATTTCAAACTGTTTCCTCTCTGCCTCTAAGTCTTCATGCAGCAAAGTTTTGAATTTTAAAGTTTCATCCAGGAGAGCATGAAGGTTTTCTTTCTCTTTAGAAACCAAATTAAAGGAAGCATCGAGATTATCCTTTTCTGCTGTTATCTCATCGAGTCTTAACTCCAAACCATTACTCTTATCCTCCAAAGCAGACTTCTCCAGCAGAATTGAACTGAAAGCTTTCACATGATATTCTTGTGCCAACTCTAAAGTTGTATTTAGCTTTTCAATCTCATTAAACTTTTCCTGGAGTTCATTCTTTTCCTTCTCAATACTTTGTGACCAGACCAATGCTCTGGTTAGCTTTCCTTTAAAATCTTCTCTTTCACCTGTGGCAATTTTGGCCTTGTCAAGGGCATCATCCTTTAACATTTTAAGTTTAAAAAGCTCATTCCTATGATTCAAAACGGCTTCTCTTAACATAAAAACTTCTTCCTGCAATTCAGCACAATGGTCAGAGCAAATTTCATAATCAGTATGCAAACTATCAAGATCATTCATCAAATCTATTTCTTTGAACTCAGCTGCTGTCAATTTTCTCTCTGAAGATCCCAATTTTCTTCGAAGATCCTGTACCTCATTAACCAATTCGAAGTTCTTCTTCATCAGTTCATCATTTTCCTGAGACAAAGTTTTTTCTCTCTCCAATACTTCAGAAAATGCATTGAAGGCAGCCCCAAAACATCTGTTGATCAATCAATATATATATTAAAGACAATATAAGTAATCAGATCAATAGTAAATTAATTCTAAATAAAAGAAAGGGAAAAAGGTCTAATTCTTACCCCCACCCATGATGTCACACCCCACCCGTCGGTCTCGGTTACCCGCCCGACAACCCGTGGGTGCGATCCGTCACAAGATCCAAGGTTTTAGTCTATCAACAATATTTAAGACAAATACAGATAATCATGAGCAAGAATATCCAATAACTAAATTAAATGAATTACAGAAGCCCAAAATGCTCCAATAACAAAGGAAGGAAAATAAAGAATAATGAATAAGTCAAAAATGAGGGCAGCGGAATAAAAGTGTTTAAATCAGTTTCTTTCCAGTTTGTTTCTCTAAGTTAATGAACTTAGATTCCAGTTTAATGAGGTGAGGAGTCCTCAAATTCTTCTCCAGTCAGACCATCAACCGGTGCGATAAGCGCACTCCATGCAACCGCAGGAACTCCCGCACATGTTATTTCCATCTCCCGCTGGCGGTGCCACGTCTTCTTCAAACGGGATGGTTCCTTCATAGGGAACCAACCCATCTTCAGATACAATTCCCTCCTCTGTATAAGCTAAAAACATACAAAGAATAAAGGAATGAGTTCTAAAGAACTCGATGAAGAAACAATCATATATCTCATCCATCATCCAAAAATACCATGATACATCGAGAATATGAATGAATGCAAAAACATGAATGATGCTATGATTTCTAACTATGCAAGTCTCTAATAGCTGACATGCTTTAAGATAAACACCAGCCCTCCTCCGGGTAAGTCTCATCACTCGATCCGGCAAGGACCGGTTACCTCTCGTAGGGATCCAGGGAAAAAGGGAAAGTCCACACCTGGCTCACAAACCATGGTTAGGGGTTAAGTCCACACTCTCTCACCACGACCATTGGTAATGAGTCTTGGCGCATGTCCGGGTTTCTAATCCAATGCAAGGTCATAATGGTTACATGTCTACATGAAGTCCAGATACATCCCCTATGGCACCGACCAACTCGGTTCAATATCCTTCGCAACCTAGGAGTAAGAATCCTCACGGATCGGCTACCTCTGTTGGACTCTACTCCATAACCCTATGGTCATCCACATATCATTGGGGCGGATGCTCTCATGATTCCTCCCGACACCCGGTCCGGTCCTTGGACATCCATGAGCCCAACCCTAACATATGCAACCCTACCATTTCATGACCAACAGTGGACCACCAAGTCACATCACTGTCATCACGGGTCACTCGGTTTCAATTCCCCTACCGAAAGGGTAGTAGCATGTGGGGTACCTAGCCATGCAATCTAGACTCATCCTAACAATGTCATCAATCAATCATGATAGTGCTGAAGGCACCAGCAGGCTTGTGTCCCATTCCACAGCCTCCTGATAACATCAGCTAAGATATCCCAAAAGGAATACCCCAACTATCATAACCATATACCAACTACCACCATCTCATAACAATCACAAACCACAAAGTAAACATGAAATTAAAGTAAACAGCAGTAGTATGACAGCATTATATATGAAACTACAGCAGTATATATTGGTACAGATTAAGAATAACAATTGCTAAATCAACATGCTGAAGTATACATAAATAGATAAGATAGACTGTCCTTACTTTGCATATACTGAAACGTCCGTAAAATGGAATCCAGTAATTATTAGTAGACTTTTCTTACAAACAGTAGTCACCTAAACACAGGGTTATTAGAATATATAAGTTACATAAACCAAATTGAATCAAAACCGAAATCTATTTGGTCACTGGTTTACCACCGGTCGCTTGATCACTATATTTTCTTCATGATCCATGTTTAACCTAATTAGGATTTCTAATTATTCTTTCTTCGTTTTTGTTCTTTTTGAGATCAGGAAGAAGATGATGCATTCTTGCAACCATCTATTCCATGATCTCATTCTATTCTTTGAGATCTATGATCATCATCATGATCTTAACCCTAGCTAATAGATTCTTGAAACCTTAACCCTAACCCTTGAATGATCTTTCTGGAAACCTCTTGTAACCTTCCATGTGCGGGAAACCTCATGGGTAATGTTTCTGTTAACATAAACTAGATTTCCTATGATTTCTTGTTATTTTCTTGATAACAATCATTCCCTCTCTTTCCGTGATCATAACCTTTTCATGAAACATATGTTATGATGAAACCCTAACCTCTTTGTTACAAACCTATTATGATTGATTTTTCGGACTATGATCTCCCCCATGTCTTCATTTGGGTTTGGTTGTACTTGGTCTTCAACCCCATGAGCAAAGCACCCTTGTATAGCAATATACTTGGGGGCGGTTACTAGTGGCGGTTGATTAAACCAAGCGACCGCCTTAAGCGACCGCCCGGTTCTGCTTGCGGGAGGGTCATCGCCATATGGCTTCAAGATCATAGGAGGGTAATTTTAAATCATTCCCATGACTGATCCTTCTATCCTTGCTGTTCTAAAGTGGATCTCCGTACACTCTTTAACCTTGTGAGAATTCTCCACATGATGATTTCGAAGAGAAATCAAGTGTGATCTTCATGAATTGTTATTCCTTCTAATTGTTTCAAGACTTCAAAATTTTCATCTCCTTTTATCCAATCAAAGATTAATAATCTCTCTTGTATTGTATTGATCTACTCTTACTATGTTTTATTCTTTGTGGTTGAGGCTATGAAGAAGATGTCGCATTCTTACAACCATCTCTTCTACAACCTCCTTTCATTCTTATGGTTTTATGATCTTCATATTGATCTTCGCCATGATCCTTGTGAAATCTTCATGAAGCCATGGTCATACTTTCAATTTGATTTCATAGCATGTTAGATTTTCTTCAAAAAAAAAAAAAAAAAAAAAAAAAAAAAAATGTTATTTGTTTTCCGTTGTTTTTGGGAGAAGAAAGTCAAGATAAAAGCGATGTATCTCCATTCCTTTGAAAGCCAAGTACTCTCCGAATTTCGAGGACGAAATTATTTTAAGGGGGGGAGAATGTGACACCCAGCCCAAATCTAGCCCGAAGACCCGATCTGTTTTGGGTGAAGTCGGGTTTTATTTAATGTTGACTTTGAAGTTTGACCGTGATTTCAGTTTTTCTATCTTTGAAAATCTTAGGAAGATGTCTTTGTGGGCCATCTCAGTAGAAGATATGGTGTTTGACCCAAAACCCATGGATATTGATGATGGTGTTTCCTTATGGAAACCTTACTTGATTTGGTGTTGAACTATTTATTTGTGAAGAAGAACTTGGTTGATGGACCTAAAGCTTAATTGGACCTGGTTTGAAGACTTCCCTCCATACTAGGTAAGTAGTACGATGTATTGAAAGAAGCCCATCCAAAAATATTGAAGTTTGGCCCATTAAATCCTTTGTTTTGAATAAGCTGTCCAGGCAGTGGCATTTTGGTAAATATCTGTTTTGAAGGTTTTCAAAAGCTTTATTTCTTTTAATTTCGTGGTAAACTATTCCCACCATGTTTCTAAACCTCTTGATAGCATGGGATCGACCTTTGAACTTCCTCTTTGGCAACCAATCAACCAACAGGGTCAGTTTGGTCAGTTTGGTGAAACCCTAGTAACTCTTGAACTCTTTATGCTATTTAAAAGGGGGAACTCCATGTGTTTCACTCTCAATCTGTTTCTAAGTCTTTGGAGAACGTGGGAAGATCCCTAGAACCTCTCCTTCGAAGCCAAGGAAGATCCTCTAGTATCTGTTCAGGTTTCTTCAGCGGTTTCTCTTCTAAAAGGTTGGTATTCAATTCGCTTCTTCTTTAATTCATTCTTTCTTCTCTACTTCTGATTTTCTGATCATGAGAAGGGTATTACACTGCTGTAATAACCTCTTCTTTAATTCTTTTAGCCCTAGAGTGAATCCCCCAATTCACTCTATGATCTTGAAGCCATATGGCGATGACCCTTGAATTTGATTCCACCAAAGCTCTTAATGATACTTTCCCTAATTTCCTACCTATCTTTATTATTGTGGGGAAAGTCTCATATTATTACCATGACCTTCCCTTGTGTCCTCATGATTGAGGAGTTGATCCTTGTTTTTCCTTGGAACAATTGGAAACCCTTTTATTTTCTATTAATTCATTGGACTCTCCCCAAAACCTTTCTTGATTGTAAATTCTTTGCCCTAAGGGTGAATTTTTATTCTCCCTAGTCTTTTCGTGGGATACACGGATTCTTGTTAGTAAATCCCTAATTGTATGATTTGAATTTGTTTCCCTTCACTTTAATTGAGAATCTTATTTTCTCTCATTAGTAGACCCTTCCTAATTCCATTCTTTATTTTGAAATACTAATGAGATGTTCCTTTATCTATCTTGGGTTGTTTTTATGAGAATTAATTATGGGTAACTCTCATGAGAGGTAACCAACTCTTATGAGAGGTAACCATATATGAAACCCTATTGTTCTTTTATTTGTTGGAAACTTCCCAACACTTTTTCTGATTGTGCATTCTTTGTTTCTCTTTCCCATGGGTGAATCTTGATTCTTTGTTTCTCTTTCCCTTGGGTGATATTTGTGTTAACCTAAACTTGATCACTATATTTTCTTCATGATCCATGTTTAACCTAATTAGGATTTCTAATTATTCTTTCTTCGTTCTTGTTCTTTTTGAGATCAGGAAGAAGATGATGCATTCTTGCAACCATCTATTCCATGATCTCATTCTATTCTTTGAGATCTATGATCATCATCATGATCTTAACCCTAGCTAATAGATTCTTGAAACCTTAACCCTAACCCTTGAATGATCTTTCTGGAAACCTCTTGTAACCTTCCATGTGCGGGAAACCTCATGGGTAATGTTTCTGTTAACATAAACTAGATTTCCTATGATTTCTTGTTATTTTCTTGATAACAATCATTCCCTCTCTTTCCGTGATCATAACCTTTTCATGAGCCATATGTTATGATGAAACCCTAACCTCTTTGTTACAAACCTATTATGATTGATTTTTCGGACTATGATCTCCCCCATGTCTTCATTTGGGTTTGGTTGTACTTGGTCTTCAACCCCATGAGCAAAGCACCCTTGTATAGCAATATACTTGGGGGCGGTTACTAGTGGCGGTTGATTAAACCAAGCGACCGCCTTAAGCGACCGCCCGGTTCTGCTTGCGGGAAAATGCCCTCTTTTGCCCCCGTTCGTTATAAATAGCATCCCTCGCCCTATTAACGCATTATTATGTTCGGGATTGCTATTTTGGGCGATTAGGCGGCAGGTGGAATCGTGCGGGATTCGGGTCGAAGGTCTTGTTAATGATATGAAACCTTTTCTCTTCTATTCTTGGTGATTCTGATTAAGGTAATGAATCTCCATCTGCAATTCTCTTTTTTTAACCTCTGATTGTTTTGAACCCATCTCCTTTTTGGTAGTGGTTACCCATTTGATTTGTTGTACTCCCTTTCCAATGTTCTTGATGAGATCCTGTCCAGAAACGAATCCCCGCATTTGTTTAATGGATGGATCCCATCAAGGGGAATGTTTTGGGTAATAAATCTTTGTTAATTTTAGGGTTTCTTGTTACCCCCTTGTTCTAGACCTATTAAGCTTGAATTTCGGACTAAGATCATCCCAAAACGGATTGAAATCGGATGATAAAAAGTCTGATTTTCGGAGTTGGAAACTGTCTGAAGCGATGAGGCGGTCGCTTGTGGAGGTCGCTTAACTTAAGCAACCGCCACAAGCAACCGGCTGGTTTCCAGTAACTGTGTAGGTTTGATTTTTGAATTGTTTTGACTCTTGACTCTTATACATTCTTGTAACCCTATGCTTAGGTGTTCTCTGTTTCAAATAAAAGTCTTATAATAGTTTTTGGATTGCAAGTTAGAGGACTTCTACTAAATTACAGGTAAGGACATGCATTCTTATTTATATGCAATTACATATACATGATGATTCTGTTGTTCTATTTACTATTCTTTGATCATGTAACTTGCTGTAATTGTATAAAGTATGTGAATCTTATTGTACACTTGCTGTTTGTGGTATTCCTTGATGTACTTCATCTTTCATGATATTGCACAACTGTTCATGGTATGATAAAGAGTGTTGTAGTGTGATTGTGATGGAAGGGGTATTCCATTGGGATATCTTGGCTTGGGATATCAGAAGGCTGTGGAATGGGACACATGCCTGCTGATATCTCCAGCACTATCATGATTACTTTTGATTCTTGATCTTCCTTCTTTCGTTCGTTCTTGGATTTTTATTGGAGTATTTGGACTCCTGTAACCTTTTTATTGATTATTGTACTATTCTTGCTCTTGATTCATGTATTTGTATTTATTATTATTGATAGACTAAAACTATGGATCCTGTGACGGATCGCACCCACGGGTTGTCGGGCGGGTAACCCGGGCCTGGCGGGCGGGGTGTGACACATGAGAATAAAGGTCAGAATCAGACATCCGTGCAGTATTCCTCTTGTCACGAGGGATTCTGCCTTTTGTACCCCATTCTCTAGCAGCCTCCCAATTACGGCTGGCCGTATGATTTTCTTTTAAAAACCACTCAGGGTGGAAAGGATTCCCGGAATCAGCATTGCTCATGGTATCATCAACCTGGTCAGGGGCTGGTTGGAGATCAACTATCTCAAGAATATTCTCAGGATTAACATTTACTGCAGCATCATTTGAACCAGTCTGCATGATGATATTTTCTTGGTCTTCATGACCGTCATGAGGGTCAATTACCATGAGAGCTTCAGGTGGGACAAGGTTATTCTCTGGGAGAGCTACTTCATGAATTCCATGGGAAACATTTTGGTTATTTTCCTCCAAAGGAGGAACATCTTGATCACTTTTCTCGGGAGGGGGAACATCGATATCGCGGGAGCAACAACATCAATATCTGGGGCAGCAACAACATCAGTATCTGGGGCAGCAACAACATCGATGTCTGGGACAGCAACATCCAACACGGGGGATGGATAAAGGTAAAACGGAAATTTCATTTACACGATCCTCGGCAACAACATCCAAGGGAGAGACAGGGAACATCAACATTTTCATCACATAATTGATCAGCTATTTCTTCAATAATACCACCAAGCATGTGTTAGTATGTCTTGACAATTTTCTTCGGATGGTCGGAAGAATAGTCAAATAAATCCTTACCTTGACCTTCGTCCTCAACCATTTTCTCGGGAAGACGGAAGTATCATGAGGAATTTCTTCACGTGGATTATCTTCAACGGTGGGAACTTCGTGGGGGCGGTATGAATTTCTTTTCTTCTTTTCTTCTTCTTCTTTGAACCGGACAGACTCTGGTCGGAGAGCTGGACACTGTAGACCTAAGTCTACATCTCAATGTATTGGAGGTTACGGAGGTCCTCATCTTGGGACCAGGGGGTTTCACTTGCAATTGTTTTCACAATTTGCACATCGAGCATCTTCTACTGATGGCACTTTCTAGAGCCGGGGTAGTTTTCTCTTGATCGGGGGAATCTCTCTTAGCAGTTTTCTCCTTTTGAAGGATGACGGGCGGAGTGTGTTTTCTTTTCTTGGAGGGTTTAATAACCCTAGAATCGGATTTCTTTTCCTCTGAAACACTTCTCCGTAGATCAGCAACATTAAGGATTGGACGAGCAATTACTTCTGATGGCAAAAATATATGATAATGAGTAAGGATTACAAAAAGATAGAAAGGTATACAACAGTTCTTATCTTTACCTGGAAAAAGGCCGTGACTAATGAGACCTGCATCTGTCTTCAACTTGGCCGCATCTATGGGAGTTCCAGTCGGAATCATACTCCAGGTTATTCGGTCATATTCAGTAAGCACAGGACGTACTTTTAGAGGAGATAAGGATTCCAAGGAATGAAGACACCATCGAGACCGGAAGTTTGGATTTGGAATGGCGCAGAAGAAGTATTTTTCCCGCCATTGCTTGTTGTCATGGGGAATGGAAGAATCAATGAAAATTTTGGATTCTCTTCCCAGTTCACCCAAAATGCGAGTTCTTACGGCAAAGTGAAGGTATCCGCGTTCGCGGGATACTTTCAAGGTGTAATAATTTACGAAGAGGTCAACAGACGGGACACGATTCATCTGGAGAATAAACGCAAAAAAATAGTAAACCAGTCTCCAACTATTTGGAGTAAGCTGAGAAGGACAGACATGATAATAGTCCAATAAAGATTGAACTACGGGAATCAGGGGGATTCTAAAACCTGAATCAAGGTGATCAAGGTAGATGGTGATAACACCGGGATCAAGCGAGTAAGGACGGTCGGAGGAGTCGGGAACCCATACTCTAGCATCGAAGGAAAATGGTAACTTTCCAAATAAGAATCCGGTGGGATTTCTTTATTTTAGTGGGATGCCACTCAGGACCAGCATGCTTTGGGTCCATTTTTTCTCTGGACATGTTGACAGGAGTATAAAGAAGGATGGCTTCATCATGAGCATACGGGACCGGTTTCTAGTCTGAAGGATTATGCTGAGAGGAGGAAGAAGCACCGGACACGTTTTCATTTGCTCATTTGCTTGGAGGTATATCGGGTTGGGAAGAGTGCGGGGTCTTGAAGGATTGGAAGCAGGATCCATGGAGGAGACAAGAAAGGAAGAAGAAGAAAATTGGGAAGGTAAAATCTGAAAAGGAGTAATAAAGGAGATAGCAGATAGGTATGTTTGATGTTCGCGAAGAAGAACAGAGTACGGAAAGGAAAAGGCGAAAGTTGACAGAAATATATAAAGAATGAGAGAGGATTTCTTGAAAGGAGGGGGAATACACGATGGTCCAAAATCAATGGTCATTACCTTTCGTAAACGACGCGTGGGATTAATCGGCTAAAGTATGAAAAACAGCAGTTGAAAAGAATGAAGATGATGTGTGAAAGGGCAAGGGAACAATATGATGGTAATGCATGGGAAAAAGACGAAGTTAGTGATCAAGCGGCGGTAACGTTAAGGAAGTTAAAAAGTTATATTTGAAAATTTAGAAAAGATCTGACAAGACAGTGATTTCAGCCAGTTTTAAGATAATTTGGGGGCTGAGTATAGTAATATAATTTCAACCAATACAAAGGACATGATTTCATGAGGGATATGGTTATAAGCAGATTTTCAAGATAATGATGATATGATATGATAACTCGTCATCAAGGTTTTGAAGAAATCGAGGATTACGGGAACGAGGGAAAGGCGTAATAGATTTGGACAAGGAATCTTGTGTGATTTTAATGAGAAGGATAAAACACTGTGATCGAGTCTCATTTAGATTCAACTCGATCAAGCGGCTTGGGGGCTTATGTTGTAACTAATATATCCATTACTGGTTTATACAGGTCAAACCAACCTCAGCCGGGTTCTATTGAGAGATAAAGGCAAGATGATCAAAGACGTCCAAAAAGGAGCGATGATCTAATGGTCATGATCGAAAGAGAATTATAAGCGGGAAAGCCAGTATAAAAGCAAGGGAAGGTCCGTAGGAAGGTAAGTCTCTAGAATCAGCCAAAACTCTAAGCTCACTCTGATTGAACTCCATTACTAGCATTTTAGAAGCTCCAGAGAGCTCTGTAAACACCATCGACACCATCTCGACTAGACCGTCGGAGGCAGAGACGCCGATCAAGACGATCGGCTCCGTTTCTTCTTGTGATTACTGTTTCTTTCGGGAGTGAGAGGTTGATTGATCGAAAAGCAAACCAGATCGAATCAGATCTGAGGAGTTCGGTGCGGGAAACTACGGTTCAAGGCGATCGGCAGAAATAGCACCAACACTACGGTTCGAGGCGATCGGCAGAAATAGCACCAACATTTTGGCGCCGTCTGTGGGAAATCAGTTCAGAGCGAAGCTATGGCTCAATCACCTGAGTGAGAGGAGGAATTACCGATAGAAATGGCGGAAACAAGCCAGAGGGAGCCGAGGAGAGTAAATCCAAAAAGAAGAACGAGAGAAGTGGTTCCGATACCGCAAATCCCAATGATGCAAACTCGACAGAGGCAGAGAATGCTGGAGGATCATTCACCTCGTCCAACTGATCAGTTTGAAAGGCAAGAGAAACAGTTAGCAAATACATTGGCTACATCTCGTCCAGAGTTAGATCCAAATCTGATCGCTGAGCGGTTTGAGAGCATGCAACATCAAATACTGGAGACACAAAATCTGATGAGAACTTTCATCAAACAGATCGGAGTACATCCTGAGGAAAGAGTTCCGGTTTTATCAGCTGGAAGATCTCGAACTCTTTCCCGAGCAAAAGCAACTTCTGTCCCAAATCCTCAGATTCAAAAGTCAGGAGGGAGCCGAAGGAGGTCATTTATGAAGGAAGGATCAAGAGAGAGTGCAGATCCAAATTATATTCCACTGGAAACCGAAGATCGAGAATCGTCCAGGGATGATCAATTGAGTCATATCTGGAGTAAAAAGAGTAGAAGTGTTGGGGACTGGAGAGATAAAAAAAGAAACAGGAAAAATCGGAGATTGCAGATCTGAAGTCTATGGATCGGAAATCAGTAAAAGATTTCGCGTTCTCGATGATCAGATTCAGCGACTAGTGAACAAAGATGACGGAGAAAAAGTTGAGGAAATGATAAACCAAAATCCATTTGCTAAGGACATTATGTCAGCACCATTGCCGCGCAATTTTAAACTTCCGACATTCACGATGTACGATGGAAGCACAGATCCAATGGAACACCTGGCTCAGTTCAATTTTGTTATGATGCTGGCAGGTAACTCTGATGTTTTAAAGTGTCGTTCATTTCCATCTTCCTTGAAAGGATTTGCAACAACCTGGTTCTTCAGCTTATTACCAGATTCCATTAAGGATTTTAAGGATTTGACGAAAGTATTCTTATCAAGATTCCAAAGTAGCATGAAAAGCGACAAAACCGTTGATAATTTAGCTGCAATCCGTCAAAAATCGGGAGAATCGATTCGAAATTACATGAAGAGATTCAATCGGGAATCAATTCAAATTAAAAATTTGAATGAGGCGGTGGCATATGACGCTATGTTCGGAGGCCTAACGAGATGAGCATCTTCCGGAATTCCCGATCATGAACAAGCCGGCGAATATAGCGGAATTGACAACTCGTTGTAATCAGTATGCAAATATAAAGGACATTCTCCAAGCAAGAAAAGAAACTGACAGCAGTGGAGTTAAAAGGAAAGGTGATGGAGTTGTGAAATCTCATCAGAGAGATCAGAGAGAGCGAAGGAATAGCAGGAGTTTTTCAAGAAATATTCACGATCGTCAATACAGAAGGGACATCCCAAGACCATTCCAAGAAAACTACACTCCTCTCAACGCAAGAAGATCAGAAATTCTGATGCGAATTCAGCATCAGGGATTTGTGAAATGGCCATTACCTATGATAGCAAAGGCGGATGAGAGGAATCCGAATAGATTCTGTAGATATCACAAAGATCATGGTCATGATAATCTTGATGATTGCGAGATTCGAAAAATGAAATTGAGCGACTGATCAGTCAGGGAAGATTGGATCAATTTGTTCAAAAGAGAAATGGAGGCAACAGAAGAAATGTCGTTGATCAGCCGAGAAGGTGGAATAATCGAACACCAGCTAGAGAAGACCAAACCAAGGGAGATTTTCAGTACACCTCTCCAGAGGAAAATGCTAAACAGCAGGAAAATCGGCAGATTCAACAGAAGCAGTCCCCTGTCATGACCATCTTGGGAAGTTTGGATTTAAATTCAATTTCAAAATCTAAGGCGCATGCCAGGTACGTAAATACTGTTGAATCTCATGTTACTCCTAGAAGAATCAAAAAGATGAAGGAAATAATCTTCACGGAGGAAGAAATGGAAGGAATTCAAGAACCACACGATGACGCCATTGTGGTGGTCATTGAGGTGGCAAACAGAGATATTCATAGAGTTCTGGTAGGCACATGATCATCTGTAGACATAATGTCTTACGAAGCTTTTCAGCGATTGAAGTTGGATACGGTCAAGATAAAACCTTGTAACACAAGGCTATTTGGATTTTCTGGAGAATCTACTTCGGTGGAGGGGACTGTAGAACTAACAATAACACTTGGAACACATCCACAAACGCTAACTACAGTTACTAAATTTTTATTAATAAAAAGTCTATCAGCATACAATATAATCCTCGGGAGACCAACGTTGAATACTATTGGGGCAATAATTTCGACAAGACATTTGAAGGTCAAGTTCCCAACAGAAGGAGGCATTGGAGAATGCAAATCAGATCAGAAAACTTCAAGGCAGAGCTATACAACATTTTTGAAGGATTCAAAAGCACAAGGTAAGGGACTCGCCTTTACTGTTGAAGTTACGAATAACAAGGATGAGGAAAAAATTCAAAGAGGTGAACTGGTAGAAAAGCTGGAAAAAATTTGTTTTGGTTTGGAAAATCCAGAAAAAGGGACTATGATAGGAGCTGATCGGACGGATCGGGACAAGGAGCAATTGAGAGAATTTCTTCAGCAAAACGCAGATGTCTTTGCCTGGTCAGCACAAGACATGCCAGGTTTAAGCAGGGAAGTGGTGGAACATTGTCTATGGATAGATAAATCTATCAAGCCAGTAAAACAAAGACGAAGGAATTTCTCATCAGAAAAGCATGATGCAATTAAAGTTGAAGTGGATAAGCTTAGGAGATCTCAATTTATTGAGCAAATTGAGTGTCCAAGATGGTTAACAAATGTGGTAATGGTAAAAAAGCATAATGGAAAATGGCGAATGTGTGTAGATTACACTGATTTGAACAAGGCATGTCCCAAGGATTGCTATCCTTTGCCACGAATTGATCAGTTAATTGATGCAACATCAGGTCAGCAAATGTTGAGTTTTATGGACGCCTATTCTGGTTATAATCAAATTCTTATGAAGAAGGAGGATCAACCTCACACGGCATTCATGACCAATCGGGAAAGCTATTGTTATAAGGTTATGCCTTTTGGGTTAAAAAATGCTGGTGCAACATACCAAAGGGCGATGAACAAGCTGTTCGCTGATCAGATTGGAAGAAATATGGAGGTTTATGTAGATGATCTTCTTGTAAAAAGTCAATTTAAATTTGATCATCTTGCCGATTTAAGAGAGTGCTTTGATGTATTAAGGAGAAATGGAATGAGACTCAATCCTGAGAAGTGTGCATTTGGAGTTTCATCTGGTAAATTCCTAGGTTTCATGGTCACGCAAAGGGGGATTGAGGCAAATCCAGAAAAAATCAGGGCTATCTTAAATATGACGGCACCCAGCAAGATGAAAGAAATTCAAAGCTTAACAGGAAGAGTTGCAGCATTAAGTAGATTTATATCAAGATCAGGGGATAAGTGTGCACCATTCTTCAAGGCATTGAAAAATCTAAATGCACTCAACGAATTCAAATGGTCGGAGGACTGTCAGAATTCATTTGAAGAGCTGAAGAAGAGGCTGACCAGTCCACCAGTTTTATCTCGACCAAAGCCCGGAGAGAGCTTGCAGATGTATCTATCTTCTTCAAAGGCGGCAGTAAGCGCGGTGTTAATCCGGGAAGAAGGTACTGTCAAAAATCCTATCTACTTTGTAAGTCATACATTGTTAGATGCATAATCTAGATATCCAGAATTTGAGAAACAGGCTTTCGCCTTAATAATAGCAGCCAGGAAGCTCCGACCCTATTTTCAAGCTCATCCAATTATTGTTCTTACCAATTGGCCTTTAAAGAAAATACTGCATAAACCTGATCTGGCGGGGAGAATGGTATCATGGGCAGTAGAGTTAACATAACATGATATAGATTATAAACCTAGAACTGCGATAAAGGCACAAGTTTTGGCTGATTTTATTGCTGAAAGTATTTCATCACCAGAGGAGGAAAAAGATTCTAGTGAGGTGTCTTCTGTGTGGACCTTATATGTAGATGGGTCAAGTCATTCACAGGGATCAGGAGCAGGGGTGATTTTACAAAGTCCGTTCGGATTTGTAATTCAAAATGCACTTCGGTTTAATTTTCATGCTTCAAACAATGAAGCAGAGTATGAAGCTCTTATTGCAGGATTACGATTAGCCAGATCCCTCTGTGTTCAAAGCATCGAAGTAAAAAGTGATTCTGAGCTAGTGGTCAGTCAAGTCACGGGAGCGTATGGTGCGAAAGATGATCGAATGGTCAGCTATCTTAAAAAAGTATCACAATGTAAGGAGTGGTTCGCACAATTCTCAGTCACGAGGATATCTCGAAATCAAAATAATGAAGTAGATTCTCTGGCAAAATTAGCATCCGCAAAGTCTATTTCTATTCCACAAGCTGTATATTATGAGGAGCTAGATATTCCAGCATATTCAGAGCCATAAATAATGGAAATTGACGTAGAAATATCTTGGATGGATCCTATTATAGAATATCTGAAAGATGGTATTCTTCCTGAAGATAAGGAAAAGGCCAGAACTGTGAAAAGAAGAGCTGCCAGGTTTATTCTAAAGAATCGGTTATTATATAAAAGAACAGTTTCTGGGCCACTTTTGAAATGTTTGGGACCCTCTGATGCTCTTTATGCCTTATCCGAGGTTCATGAAGGAATCTGTGGAAACCACTTAGGTGGGAAAGCTTTGGCTTATAAAATTCTAAGACAAGGATTTTATTGGCCACGTATGCAATCTGAGGCGATTGAGTATGTAAGAAGGTGTCATCAATGCCAGATTCATGCACCAATTCAGAACCAGCCAGTGAGAGCGACTAACATCAATTCTTAATCCTCTCCCATTTTCTATGTGGGGTATGGATTTGTTGGGACCTTTTCTGTTGCAACCTGGAGGGAAAAAGTTTGTAGTGGCTGCAATCGATTATTTCACGTAATGGGTAGAAGCAGAAGCCTTGGCAACAACTACCACGAGTCAAATTGAAAAATTCTTCAGAAATCATGTCATATTCAGATATGGCCTACCAAAGATTCTACTGACGGATCACAGACCGCGATTTGACAATGAAAGATTCAAGGAATTCTGTGTAGACTATCATATTGAGTGCAAACATTCATCTGTGGCATATCCTCAATGCAATGGCCAAATTGAGGTAACAAACAGAACACTTCTGCAGGGAATAAAAAGGAGGCTGGATGAAGCGCATAGTTTATGGATTGATGAGCTACCTCATGTACTATGGGCGTATAGGACTACGGTCAGGACCCCAACAGGTGAAACACCTTTCAGACTGGCATATGGGTCAGAAGCATTGGCTCCAGTGGAGGTTATGGTGGGATCAAACAGATATGAGGGATTTGATCCAATAACTAATGAAGAAGGACTGCGGGCAAACCTTGAATTTTTAGATGAAGTCAGAGAAAAGGCCTTATATCGTAATATGGAATATCAGAGGAGAACAGCGGCGTATTATAATGCTCGAATCAAACATAAATCTTTCAGAGTAGGAGATTTGGTTTTGAGGAAAAAATCAGCATCAGATCCAAGGAACTGTGGAAAGCTTTCTGCAAACTGGGAAGGGCCATATGTGGTAACAAAAACTGTGAGCAAAAACACATATTGGCTGAAGGATTCTCATGGAAGTTGTTTGAAACGACCGTGGAATGTAATTCACCTTAAGAAATATTATCAGTAGAAAGAATTTTCTGGTATTCTTGGAGAAAGCATTTTATTAGACGTGGTCATCCAAAGTTTCTTCTTCATTATTAATCCAAAGGACATTTATGCAAACCAGTTTTTCTGATCACGCCATTTCAACGCTGATCCAGGGTCATTCCTTCCGAGGATGATCCCGACTTTCCGAAGTCAGGCCTAAGTGGTCAGCCTTACGAGGTCACGTCATGCCTTTTCAATGCTGACTCAGGGTCATTCCTTCCGAGGATGATCCCGGCTTTCCGAAGTCAGGCTCAAATAGCCAGCCTTCCGAGGCGTGATTATGCTAGCTGATCCGGATCATTCCTTCCGAGGGTGATCCCGACTCTTCGTGAGCTAGGCTCAAGTAGCCAGCCTTCCGAGGCCTGGTCATGCTTTCCGAAGCTGATTACATATCATTCCTTCCGAGGGTGATCCCGACTCTTCGTGAGTTAGGCTCAAGTAGCCAGCCTTCCGAGGCCTGGTCATGCTTTCCGAAGCTGATCACGGATCATTCCTTTCGAGGGTGGTCCCGACTCTTCATGAGTTAGGCTCAAGTAGCCAGCCTTCCGAGGCCTGGTCATGCTTTCCGAAGCTGATCACGGATCATTCCTTTCACGAGGGTGATCCCGGATTGTTCCTTCCGAGGAATGATCCCGACTTTCCGAAGTCAGGCTCCAGTAGCCATCTTTCTAAGGCAGCATTCGGATCCAGTATGACGGAATTAATCAATAAAATAACTCAAGGATCAGGTTACGCCGAGGACTATTAATCAAAGTTCAAAGATTATCTGTAAATCAACATCTCAAGGTATCTGATCAGGTATTAAAGTTCCTTTCAAATACTTTTTCATCAGAAGTATTTCAGCAGAAGTCAATTTACAAAGTTTGATCAAAGATATATACATCTAATCAATTATGAATTGGTTAGAAGATGATAGTTAACATTACGAAAGATACTATTCTGTCAAACTAAAAAAAAAACAGAAGGAAGGAAGAAATTTTCATTCATATAAAAGTTTGACAAGTTAAAAAACCTCATATGCAGAAGAGCTAGACAAGAAAGAAAAAGGTAAGTTCATAAAACAGAAAGAGTGTTTTCTTCAAGTTTGTGATTTTGTAGATGGATCAACATCTGTAGCATTACCAGATGGATCAACATCAACAATATCATCATCAGCAGTCTCTTCATCTCCTTGAGCAGGTAAGTTATCATCATCATTGTCATCTGAACCACTGGCAGAATGATCTGGGCCAGAGCTGGAGGAGTCACTCATATCATTGTCAAAATCATCTTCTGATGAGCAATCAGAGTTGGGATACTTCAAATTCCTAAGATCAAAAAAGGTTCTGGAAGGGAGAAATTCTGGGGATAACAGCTTGAAATCTAAACCAGGATGAATCTTAAGGATTTCTGAAAAAATTTGGTCAGAGCAATCCTTTACCATATTCTTGCAAAACCCTAGGAAAGTTGGATTATCTCCAACTTCCTTCATTGAGGAGGTAACTGAATTTAAGACTATCTGGTTTTCACTTTGTATTCTTCTCTTCTCAACTTCAAACTGTTTCCTCTCTGCTTCTAAATCTTCATGCAGTAAAGTTTTGAATTTTAAAGTTTCATCCAGGAGAGCATGAAGACTTTCTTTCTCTTTAGAAACCAAACTAAAGGAAGCATCGAGATTATCCTTCTCTGCTGTTATTTCATTGAGTTTTAATCCCAAATCATTATTTTTATCCTCCAAAGCAGACTTCTCCAGCAAAATTGAACTGAAAACTTTCACATGATATTCTTGAGCCAACTCTAAAGTTGTATTTAGCTTTTCAATCTCATTGAACCTTTTCCTGGAGTTCATTCTTTTCTTTCTCAATACTTTGTGACTAGACCAAGTAAATACACAGGGGAATGGGGCACTATGCTAGGGTTTCTTCTATACTAATGGTAGTCTCCTCAACAGTACGGATGAAGTAAACCCAACGCTGCCGCTCCCGCACAACTGTGGGGCTAACCCTGGTGCGGATAGTAATCCTCCTCGGCTCCAATATACGGATCCTCACCGACGCCACTACCCGGAGGGTAGTATGTGGAATCATAGTCCGCCTCATAGGAGGTGCCATCGTAATCTTCGGTACCTGGAATATAATCTAAAACATTTGCACAAAAAGGAATGAGTTCGAAGAACTCAGCAAGGAAGTTATTCCATAATTAGAAATCATACACATTCAGAACATATAATAATGCAATGCGATATGGAACATATGATGCAAATATGAGTCTAACTCTATGAATGCTAGTCTCTAGGGTAGACATGCTTTAAGTCATAACACCATACTTCTCTGGGTCGTTAGTCACTCTCCCATTTCCATATCTTGGGAATGCCCGGGGAAGATCGGTAAAGTCATCAAAAAACCATGGTAAGGGGATCGGTCACCGCTCTCTCACATCACCATTTGGTCAAGTATTGGCGCATGTCACAGTAAAGCCTAGCCCAATGCAAGTCAACTACTCAGTCGGTCAAGTCAGATTCAGATACCTCCATTCCTCACCCCCGGCGATCCTTTCCGGTATCCTTCACACTAGAGTTAGCGAAATCCCGGATTTCGGACTCATCAACCCTATTGGTCATCCACATATAGTAAACGGGAAGCTCTCACGTCCTCTCACGGATTGGTTACCGGTCTTGAGCGCCCATGAGCCCAAGTCTATCCATATGCAACTCTACCAATAAATGGCCCCTTTCAGGTATCCGTAGCATGGTTTATGTCCCCTACTGGATTGGTTACCGGCCTAGAGCGCCCATCCAACCATACACTACCACGGGTTGTTCGGTCTCAATGCCCTTCCGATTCGGGTCTGACACGACAATGATGAACCTAGCCACACAACTAGACAGTCCTATGTATGTCATCCAATAACCCGGGAGAGTGTCGATAGGCACCATCGGAGAACATCCCATACTATTCCCTCCGATGCCCAAGGATAGAAGTGTCAGTAGGACACCCCCCAATCCCAAGTCATACGTAAGCAATCACATATCCAATCTCATCATTTCTCATGCATCCAATGCATATTCATAATAGTAATCAAATCATGATATTGAAACGAATCATTATAAACATAAGCAAATCAAAATGATAAGATGACACAACAAGAGTATAAAGATTTAAATGCTACTGTTCTAACACATATGTAACAGTCTTATAATGATTGAAAGAAAAATAAGGGATTTCATTCTTTAAATAAAACACAATTCAATATTTGATGACTTATATGTTTATGGAGATAACCATCCTTACCTTGGATGAATTGATGATGAATTGAGAATACCAAGAATAATCCAATAGAATTGTTAAGGCCCTAAACAAACATCAATAATAAGTTAGAAAAGAAGTTGGGAAGATCGGATGTCATTTGGATCAAAATTGGCCAATGTTGCTGTCTGCCAACATTTTGGTCGATGGTCTTTGGTCGATGGTATCGACCAAAAGGATCGACCAAAATTTCCTTCGAGACAGAAATGTGGATTTTGGGGGTCTTCATCCAAAATGAGTTTTCCGGTGCTTGGATCAATCTAAAACTTGGAGGCATACTTAACAACAGTAGTAGGACACTATAAATCAAGAAATTAACCCAATCCAATGGTCTAAATAAAAAGCCCCAATTTGAGCTATCAAGTTCAAGTGATAAACATCATGGCATGTGTTGGAATTGATTGCATTGATGAGGAATAGTATGTAATAGTTAGAGGAACTAATAGAAATTCGATTGGAATCATATGGCAATGTTAAACATGAACATACTACACTCTATGGCTCAGTTTGGTATCAAATGGCATGATGTTAATAGGTAAATCATGGAATACATATGCTAGGCATGAGATAGAAGCATAGCATCAATGAATAGCTAAGGAAATCATGGATTGAACATGAGTAGACACTTGGATGGTGGTTGTAAGGTTGCAGCACCATTCCCAATGTCTCATCAGCAAGGTGACAATAGAAAAGAGTAGAAAATGGTAGGGTAGAGAGTGGAATGAGGGGTCATACGTTAGTGTGGAAGATGAAGACAAGAATCAATGATAAACTAAGTGTCTTTGATGAGGTGCCCTTCACATTAGCCAAGGAGCTGCTTTGGGAAGCTCTCCCCACGTTCTCAGGTGCGAAAATGATTGCAAAAGGGCTCAAGGCTCGAGGTTATAATAAATAGAAAAGGAATATTCCATGGAATCATTAACTTGGCAGAATGGGATATTTTGGTCGATGGTCCTTGGTCGATGGTATCGACCAAAAGGATCGACCAAAATATTTCCAGCAGAAAACTAAGGTTTAGAACATCAACTTCAAGTAGGGATTTGAAAGGCTATACAAGGTCAAATTGAGTGAGGTTTTCTTCCACAATTCAATCAAGAAGTCTAGTTTCGGGGAATACCTTCGGATCGTGCACAGGAGGTCATTTGGTACATCAACTATATTAATCTTCTCCGATGCGCAGACTTTCCTTAAACACTGACAATGCATTTAAGCAAGGGGTATCATTGTCAATGTCCATGGGCTCGGTCTCCGAATCATGATCATCAATCAGAATGGTCCATAAATCTCTTCTTCCACCGCTTCGGGTCTTCGGACCTGAATACAACAATGGATCCGGGTCAGGGTCAGAGTTAGAATAGGGCTGGATATTACACTAGGAATGAGAATCCTCACGGACTGGCTACCGCTGTTGGACTCCACTCCCTAACCCTATAGTCATCCACATATTATTGGGGCGAATGCTCTCATGACTCCTCATGACACCCAGGCTGCTCCTTAGATATCCATGAGCCCAACCCTAACATATTCAACCCTCCCATTGAATGAACAACAATGGACCACTGAGTCTCCGCACAGACTGGTTACTGCTGTAAGATGAAATAGAGTCACGTCACCATTGTCATAGGTCATTCAGCTTCAATTCCCCTACCGAAAGGGTAATAGTATGTAGGATACCTAGCCATGTAATTCTAGACTCCGTAGGTATGTCACACCCACCCAGCCGGTACCCTACTTGGCATACCCGAGTGTGTGATCCACAGTCCCGAAGATCAAGTATCGAGGTAATCAACCTCCCACATAGACAATAACATAATCATGAACATAAATAATCAATGTACAAAGTATAATCCAAAAGATCCAAATAAGGAAAGAATAAATCATATATCATCAGAGTACGAAAGACAATCAGAATGTCTAAATCAATAAAGTAAAATGAGGCGGAATCTCACTCTACAACCAGTGGAAAAGTAGTTCTAAAAAGAAAAGGAAAAGGAATGAAAACTAATCCCAGTAGCAGGTACAATAAGTAACTAAATTGTTCTCAATCTTATAGACAACATCTCTATAAGTATAAATCTCAAAAATGACGCAAGGGCGCTTCCACTCTATGGTCGGACTAAGCATCGTACGCAGCATAACCACCCGTGGAATCTTTAGTGTAATTGTCGTAACCGCAATCACCTTCCTGGATATGCCTCTTCTCCTTGCGCTTCTTCATACGAGCAGTCATGATACTCAGAACCTGTAGAGAAATCTAACAATACATTGCACAAAAGGAATGAGTTTCAAAGAAACCGAGTAAGGCAGTTAATCCATAACAACATAAATGGCAGGATTTCAAAGCAAAGTAAAATGCTATATGATATGAAACACATGATGCAATATGATTCTAACTCTATGAATTTGGGTCTCTATTGGCAGACATGCTTTAAGTCATAGCACCGTACTTCTTTAGGAAGGTCTCATCACACAACGCCTTTTGGTAGTGGGTCTGGCATCCCTTGGGACATTCCATGGTTGGGGTTTAGGTCACCACTCTCTCACACCACCATTGGTCTAAGTACCGGCGCATGTCAGGGTCAAAGCCTAACCAAATGCAAGTTTCCTACTCAGTTACATCAAGTTAGATCCAGATACGTCCATTCCTCGCCCCTGGCAATCCTTTCCGGTATCCTTCACACTAGAGTCCTCATAGTCCCTGACTACGGACTCATCAACCCTATAGGTCATCCACATATGGTAAAAGGGAAGCTCTCACGTCCCCTCACGGGTTGGTTACCGGTCTTGAGCGCCCGTGAGCCCAAGTCTATCCATATGCAATCCTACCGATAAATGGTCCCCACAATGTGATTCATGTCCTCTCACGGGTTGGTTACCGGTCTTGAGTGCCCGTGAATCCTCATTGCTACCACGGGTCGTTCAGTCTCAATACCCTTCCGATTAGGGTCTGACATAATGGGACATCCTAGCCAAACACTACTAGACAATCCTAAATATGTCATCCAACAGTTTAGGAAGGTGTCCAAAGGGCATCTCCGGAAACATCCCATAATATTCCGTAGTTGTCCAAGGACAGAAGTGTCAAAAGAAAACATCTCCCTTCCAAACCATACTTAATCATTCACAAACATAAATCCATAACATCACATATATGGCGACTTCTTATATGGAAAGAAATCAATAATAACATTCAACTTGCATATACTTGGTAAGTAAATCATACATGAATCAATTTAACATATACAATTAATGCTACTGTAATTAAGGTAATTGCATCATTAGTATATCATTATAAGAATCTAATTAAAGAAATAAACCAAAGATTCAAATATAGAAACTAGATTCATGCAATCTATGCAATTAAGAAAATAACCATCCTTACCTTATATAACTCGCAAAGGATCTTGGGGAATCAAGTAAAACTTTGACTAAACTTGGGAAGAAAGTCCTAAACAAGTATATATAACATATTAGGAAAGATACCTAGAAGGAAAGATATCAAAACATCCAAAACAGACCAAATATGAGGTTGCTGTACTCATTGGTCGATTGGATTGGTCTCTTGCCTCAGTCGACCAATGAGTCGACCAACAGAGACAGTGGCCTTCAAAAATCAGAGTTTTAGAATATGAAACCGAATTTGGTGGTTCAAAAGGGTACTAAACAAAGGGGAAACTACAATGGCAGTATTCTAGTATATAGAGGACTCCAAAACACTAATCAAATCAAGTCTTCAAGTTACAAATTAGAAAACAAAAAGTTACCATAATTAGATCAATCATGGTTCTTGAAGAATTCATAGTAAAAATCATGGACAAGAACAATAGGATGATGGATCACTAATTGTGATAAAGAAATCATGAAGAGCATGCTTAGATCTTCAAGAAAATAGATCTAAGACTAAAGAACATCAATCTAAATAAGGAAAGTGAATGAATACATGTTTTCCTTCAAAAGCGAGTGATGATCTTGATGAAGATCATCCACCAAGCTTTAGATCCTTAGGAAAAGAGAGGGAAAGAGTATAGTGATGGTTGCAATAGAGATACAACATCACTACTACTGTCCTCAATCAGAAAAGGAAAGAAAAGTAATGAAGAATCAAAGATGAAACATAGAAGAGGATGATCACATACCTTTTTGTGTAAAAGCACGAGTTTTGACCAAGATCCGTCAAGAAAATCACTAAGGACGCAAGGGAGATGACTTGCAGAGGGTTCTGGTACGTTTCAAAGAGTTTGGAGGCAGAAAATACGAAGTAGACTCGAGATTGGACTTAAATAGAGCAAGCAAAGACCTAATTAGCAAAATCAGATCCCATTGGTCGATTGGATTGGTTGACTGGCCCAGTCGACCAATGAGTCGACCAATCAGAACAGCAAATCCAAAATAGGGAATTGAAGGCTCAGATCAAATCCAAACATAAAGGGGTTTTGCACACACACCATGTGACTTACCTAGTAGGTAGAAATGCCTTCGAACCATGACAAAGAGCACTCCAAGTCCATCAACTAATTCCATCTTCATTAGGGTGCAGTTCCAATAAATGGAACACTGACATCAACACTCATGGATTCTAAGCCAGCCACCAAGTCTTCCACTGGGATGGCCCATAGCTGACTTCTTGCTTTACTTCGGGTTGTCGGATCTACAAACAACAGGGTTTCCGGGTCAAGGTTAGAGCTGGGTTTCACAAGGTATGTCATCCAACAGTCATGATAGTGCTGGAGGCATCAATGAGCATGTGTCCCATACCACAACCCTCTGATATCTCAAGCAAAGATACCCAATTGGATACCCTTTCCACCACAACTACACTACATCATTCAAGATCATATCATAACCATTCATTCAATATCATGAAGTGATATAGTATATAAATACATCACAAACAGCAGGTATATAACAATATTAAAATAAATTATACAACTACAGCAAGGTACATGATTAATGAATAACATAGGAAACAATTGATTCATCATATACATGTCATTGAATATAAACAAGAAAGTGTGTCCTTACCTGTAATTAAGTAGAAGCTTACTAAAGTGCAACCAAACCACAATTATAAGACTTCCAGTAGACTCAGAGAACACCAAAACATAGGGTTACAAGAACATATTAAGGACATGAGTTAAATCAAAGCAAACACAATTCACAAACAGTCATTGTGACATAGCCGGTCGGTTGGATCAAGTAACCGCCTCAAGCGACCGCCCCTGTAATGGACAGTCTTCCAGATCCAAAATTCATACTTTGATCATCCAATTTCAATCCGGTTTTGGGATGATCTTAATCTGAATTTCAACCTTAACAAGTTTTTAACAAAGTTGCAAATCAGTAACCTAAAGTTAACACAAATTTATAACCCAAATCACCTCCCTTGATTAGATCCATCCTTTATTCGAATGTAGGGATTCGTTTTCGAACAGGATCTTCTCAAACACATTGATTAGGGAATATAGCCAATCACAATTAGGTTACCCCAACATAAAGGAGATGGATCTGCACCATTCCAAAGCTAAAGGAAGAGATTGGAGTGAAGGGGATTCACTTACCTTAACCAGATTTGCAAACAGATGAAGGAAAAAGATCCAGATCGCAATCCACGTTTTCTTCACCTTCCAACACGTGTCTTCTGCCTCCTAACCATCCAAAACAGCAATCCCGAATATAATAATGAGTTAAAAACGTGGGGCTTGCTATTTATAGAGGACAGGGGGTAAATTAGGGCAAAATCCCGCAAGCAGACCATGGCAGTTGCTGGGGGTGGTTGATTGGCCCAATCAACCGCCCCTTAGTACTTTTCAGTACTTGGGTGCTTTGCTCAAGGGGTTGATTCCCAACTCCAACCTAATCCTATACAACACATGGGGGAGGTCTTACCTTCATTTTGAACATCTTCAAACACCTCTTAACTCCTACTAGGGATCCGATTTCCCAGCAAGGCAGGTTCTTCCTCAAGAGAATCCGTAACTTAATCCGGCTACAATTCGGATACTCAAGATATGGATCATGGACTACAATTCGTGTCACATCCTCCCAGCCGGTACCCTATCTGGCATACCCGAGAGTGTGATCCACAGCCCGAAGATCAGGTATCGAGTAATCAACCTCCCACATAAACAATAACATAATCATGAACAATAATAATAATAGTGCGGAAGATAAACCATAGATCCAAATAAGGAAAGAATGAATCATATATAAATCAGAGTACTAGATATAATCAGAGTGTCTAAATCAGATAAGTAAAGTGAGGCGAAATCCCACTCTACAACCAGCGGAAAAGTAGTTCTAAAAGAGAATAAGCAAGATAGAATCTAATCCCAATAGCAGGTACAATAGGTAACTAAATTGTTCTCAATCTTATAGACAATATCCCTATAGGTATAAATCTCATAAACGGCACAAGGGCGCTTCCACTCTATGGTCGGACTAAGCATCGTACGGAGCATAACCACTCGCGGGATCTTCAGTGTAATTGTTGTAACCGCAATCACCTTCCTGGAGATATGCCTCTTCTCCTTGCGCTTCTTCATACGGGCCGTCATGATATTCAGAACCTATAGAATAGTCTAACAAACATTGTACAATAAAGGAATGAGTTTCAAAGAAACTCAGTAAGGTAGTTAAATCCATAATAACATAAATGGCAGGATTTCAGAACAAACATAAATGCAATATGGTATGAAACAAACAATGAATGTATGAATCTAACTCTACATATGCTGGTCTCTATTAGCAGACATGCTTTAAGTCATAGCACCGTACTTCTTTAGGAAGGTCTCAATCACTCATCATCAGTTGGTAATGGGTCCGGCATCCCTCGGGACATTCCATGGCTGGGGGTATAGGTCACCACTCTCTCACATCACCATTGGTCTAAGTACCGGCGCATGTCGTGGTAAAGCCTAGCCAAATGCAAGTCTTCTACTTAGTTACATCAAGTCGATCCAGATACGTCCATTCCTCGTCCCCGACGATCCTTTCCGGTATCCTTCACACTAGAGTCCTCATAGTCCCCGACGACGGACTCATCAACCCTACCGGTTATCCACATATGGTAAACGGGAAGCTCTCACGTCCTCTCACGGGTTGGTTACCGGTCTTAAGCGCCCGTGAGCCCAAGTCTAACCATATGCAACCCTACCAATAAATGGTCCCCACAATGTGATTCCTGTCTTCTCACGGGTTGGTTACCGGTCTTGAGCGCCCATGAATCCCCATTGCTACCACGGGTCGTTCGGTCTCAATACCCCTCCGATTAGGGTCTGACATAACAGGACATCCTAGCCAAACACTACTAGACAATCCTAAATATGTCATCCAACAGTTTAGGAAGGTGTCCAGAGGGCATCTCCGTAAACATCCCATAATATTCCCGTAGTAGTCCAAGGACAGAAGTGTCAAAAGGACACCTCTCCTTTCCAAACCATACTTAAGCATACACAAACATCAATTCATAACATCACATATATGGTAACTTCATATATGGAAAGAAATCAATAATTACAATCAATTTGTATATAACTGGTAAGTAAATCATACATGAGTCAATTCAATATAAATAAGTAATGCTACTTGTTATCAAGACAAGTACCACGTAGTATAACATTATAAGAATCTAATTAAAGAAATAACTTAACAAGATTCAAATATAGAAACTAAGATATGCAATTTATGTTGTTAAAGAAGTAACCATCCTTACCTTTTATAACTTGCAAAGGAATCCTAAGGAATCAAGTAAGATCTTGACAACTTGAGAAGAAGGTCCTAAACAAGTGTATACAACATATTAGGAAAGATCCCTAACAGAAAAGATACCAAAACATCCAAAACAGACCAATTCTGAAGTTGCTGTACTCATTGGTCGATTGGATTGGTCTATCGCCTGATCGACCAATCAATCAGCACCAATGCATACAGAGCCTATAAAATCAGAGTTTTAGGATATAAAATCCGAATTTGGTGGTTCAAAAGGGTACTAATCAAGGGGTAAACTACATTAGTAGTATCCTAACATATAGGGGATCTCAAAACACTAATCAAATTAAGTCATCAAGATACAAATTAGGAAACAAAAAGTTACCATAATTAGATCAATCATGGTTCTTGAAGAATTCAAGATAGAAATCAAAGACAAGAACAATAGGAGAATGAATCATTGATTCAGGTAAAGGTATCATGAAAGGCATACTTAGATCTTCAAGAAAATAGACCTAAGAGCATAAATCTAAATAAGGAAACAAAACCTACCATATATGTAACTATCATGATTCATGAAGAAAACATGGTATGGTGGAAGAGAAACAACTAGAGATTGATAGATCATGGATCATGAAAAGAAAACACAGCAATTGACTACTAACATGATCAATATAGTAGATCTAAGGAGATCAGAATTCAAATCAAAAGATAAACAAAGACAAGATCATGATTTGATCATGATTCCTTCAAAAGCTTGCAATGATCATGGTTAAGATCATTGCATTAGCCATTAATCCTTAGGAAGATCATGAGAGACAAGTCCAGAGATGTTTGCAACAGAGAATGCAGCATCTCCTCTACTGTCTCAACTCAAAAAGGAAAGGAAAACAGAGATGGAGGAGAAGAAGAGAGTGTAGACATACCTTTGATGCAAAAGGAAGAGTTTTGACGAAGATCCGTCAAGAAAAACACCAAGGATGCAAGGGAGATGACTTGCAGAGGTCTTTGGTTCATTCTAAAGAGTTTGGAGGCAGAAAATACGAAGTAGACTCGAGATTGGACTTAAATAGAGCAAGCAAGACCTAATTGCCAAAGACAGCACCCATTGGTCGAGTGGATTGGTCGATTGGTCCAATCGACCAATCAGTTCAGCAACTCCTAAATAGGGAATTGAAGACCCAGATCAAATCCAATCCTAAAGGAGTTTTGCACACATATCAAGTGACTTACCTAATAGGTAGAAATGCCTTCAAACCATGATAGAGAGCACTCCAAGTCCATCAACTAATCCGATCTTCATCAAGATTCAGTTTCCATAAATAGAACCTCATCATCAACTCTATGGATTCAAAGCCAGACACCAAGTCCTCCACTGGGATGGCCCAAAGCTGACTTCTTACTTTACTTTGGGTCACTGGACCTACAAATAACAAGGTTTCCGGGTCAAGGTTAGGGCTGGGTTTTACAATTCGGATACTCCACAACTTAATCCGGCTTGACCTTCAGGTTATCGGACCTGCAATACGGATTTCAGGTTAGAATTACAGGGGTTGTTACAGTACCTCCCCTACCTCTCCTCTAGAACTGCTCCTCATCCCCCCATGTTGAATCTTCTAACGATTTCCTAGGCTAGACAAATGGTTTTGGGATACTAGGACCCAAGAATATACCCCCGAACTGTTAAGCACCACATTGAGAGGCAAGTCCATTGACCATGTCACCCTTTCTCAATTCCCAATCCTACCACTGTTCTAGGACATGGGTTGGGGTCCCATGCTTAGAGCCAACGAGCCCACCTACCCTAGGTTGTCCCCCACTTTTATGTGAATCTTCGATATAAAGGGGAGGGAGGAGAATTGAAGATCACCTCTAATGTCAAAGGGGTAAACATTGCACTCACCATTTTCGTCCTTAACACCATTTTCGAGATCTCCACTAAAAGCACCTGTAGATTTTGGACCTATAAAGATACTCCACCCCAGGACATCGATATATATGAAATCTACAACCGCCTCTTGAAACCCGACAATTGGCCAAAATACTACTTGGATATCCAACAAACTATGTTTAATGATCAAGCCAAAGCTATCAGCCACATCACCTAGTTGAACATCCTCCCTAGGAAGGGACACCGAACTGATCTCACCTCTCTTCAAACCAATATCACCTTTTGCATCATTTTTCATCAACCTCTGTGTCTTCGTTACATCATTCTCTCCTACATTATTCAAACTACCTCCACTGGGAATATGAGTACCATATGGCAACCTTCTAACTCTCGTCTTCTGGCAGTTTGGAGTAAATCTTAAAAATGAGGTCTATCTTCCCTTACCACCACCTCTTGAAAAGTTGGGAGCTATTCCATCCTGCAAGAGAACAGTAGCAGCAGCTCACTGAGGAGCCACAACACCCCAGGATATGGACATTGAAGGTGCACCCACCGGGCCCCAACATCCAGCCCCTACTTTGATAACAACCAGTCTGTAGTTTCAGGCACTTGGTTCATGCCTCACTACCATACAACAGCATTCTGATCATCGATTTGATTCTTTGGCTACTCGCATGGGCTCCATTGAAGACCGACCTCGTGCACTACATGATGTCTCACCTCAGCATCCCTCCAATGCAGCCTCACGGAAATGACGGTCATGATGATGATGGAGCTGAGGATAAGGAAGATGATGTGGAAGAGGGAGAGGATGAAGAGGATGATGAAGCTGATGACTAGTTTCTTGTCATCTTTAGTTTCATGTTGTCTTTTGTTTCATGTTATCTTTTGTTTATGCTATGACAAGACTTGATGTTTTGAACAGCATAGTGATGACTTCATCACTTTTATGACTTTTTTTTTTTATCCTTTAAACATGTTCATCTTTTATATAATGACAATATTATGCAATGCAAGTTTATTTCCTCACTTATTGCTATCTTGCCTTCATTGAGGGAGAGGACTATATTCAGGGGGAGCATTCCATACTTTTCTCTTTTTTGTTTAGGGGGAGAAATTTGGGAACATAAACGTATGATATTTAATGTGGTGTATATGATGTCTAATGTTATGTTCCATACTATGGGGGTATTTAGGGTACCTCATAATGATATGCTTTTTGGGGGGCATTTGAGGTACTTCATGCATAAGTGATGATTTTAATGTCTATAATGATTATTCATATGTTCTATCACTTGTGTGTTTGTCATCATAAAAAATGGGGAGATTGTTGAAAAATACCATGTCAGCATTGCCACATTAGCCTCCATTAGTTTTGATGATAACAAACACGAATAACTAATGTCTATATTAAGTTGTGATTGACCTGTTCATTACAAAAGCAAGTGGACCAAATCCAACTCATTAGACCAAACTCATCAAATGCTCAAGCTCAAGTCAAGATCAAACCTACTTGGACAAAGAACCAAAGTCAAGATGAGAATCGAGTTTAAAGCACAAGAAGATGCAAAAATCAAGTAAAATAGATGAATTCGGGACTTAGGACACCTCCACATGCACTCATATGTATTTGCACTAAATGATATGCATATCATGTCACTAGACTGACCTAGAACATATTAGGAGAGTGTACGAGGCTTAGGGTTGGCTAGAAATACCAAAAACCCAATTAAGTATATGTTTGCACTAAAAGTGCACTCTATGCTTTCGGTATTGCAGACAGAAGTCCGTCTGGTCATAGAGAGCCAGACAAACGTCCGTTTGGTCTTGACTTAAGCCCAAAGGTTATTTTTTAAACGGCTATTTTTTAGATGGATCTCCATCTAATTTAGACGGACGGACGTCTGGACTGAAATTTCACAGAAATTTCTATTCGTTGGGAGGTTGGGCCAAGTAATTGAATGCCATCTTTATAAGCTCAACCACCCCCATTTGAGAGTCTCTACCTTACCTATTGAGAATTTACTATCTCACAATTCTCAAAGTTCTCAAATTGGTGAACAAGCATTGAACACTTTCCTTCCAACTTCACTCAACTTTGAAGGACATTCCAAAGTTGTCAAGCAAACTCATTGGAGTAAAGATTGGAGTGATTAAAGGCCATTGGTACTTCATTAGTGGTACATCTCTTCCCTTAGGCATTCATTCATCATTGCATCACACTCACACAAAGGGTAAAGTGTCACACCCCTTGTTAGGTAATATGTTTCAATTCTTCAAATTTTATTGTTATTCATTTCTAGTCTTGGTTGATTAAAATTGGTAGAGGGTGCTCTTGTCCTATTTAGAACAAAGATTGTAAAGGGTGCTCTTGCCCTACTTAGAACAAAGATTGTAAAGGGTGCTCTTGCCCCCACTGAACATATATTGTAAAGGGTTTGATCTCTACCCATTGTATTGAAAGAGAATCACTAGTTAAATACTCTCTTGAGGCCAAGAGATGAGTGGATGTAGACTTGCAAAGTCAAACCACTAAAATATTTGCCCTGTGGATTGATTGCATTATTTTAATATCATTGAAATTTACAATTTATCTTGCATTTGCAATTAAACTCAAAGATTAGGCAAATCCACTAGTTGCAACCTATTCACCCCCATCTAGGTTGCCTTAATAGAGACTTTAATATGTCTCATTCAAAAGGTGACCAATCCTGAGACACCAGATCAATTTTGCCCGATTGCTCCATGCAATGTTATATGCAAGGTGCTTACTAAAATTCTTGCTACCCATTTACGAGGAGTGCTGGAAGAGGTCATTAGTCCTTATCAGTTGGAGTTTACTCTGGGAAAAGTATCTCTTATAATGTTTTCATTGCTCATGAACTTTTTCATTATATTTGAAAATGTAAGAAGATGAAAACATGGTTGGTGGATCTCCAACTAGATAAGAAAAAAGCATATGATAGGGTGAACTGGATGTTTCCAGAGCATCTTCTGTCTAGAATGGGTTTCTGTGCTTAGTTTGTCGATTTTGTTATGGGCGGTTTAAGATCTATCACATACCATCTATTGATTAATGGTGCATAGAGGGGTTCTGTGTTCCCAAGCTAAGGTGTTCAACAAGGGGACCCATTATCGCCTGCTTTGTTACCTATTTTCATGCATTCAGTTGTTTCTTACAGCACTATTAGAGGTTAGGTCACATTACAGGTGTTTGGGTTCGGAATTGTGGTTAGGCAATTTCACATCTTCTATTTGCTGATGACTCCCTCCTGTTTACCAAGGTCACAGTTGATCAAGTTCATCACATGAAGGAGCTTTTGAACATATTTTGCAGTGCGTCAAGTCAGGCCATTAATCTTCACAAATCATCCCTCACCTTCTCCTCGAATACACCAATGCAATTCAAATGTTGGTTTCATGGGGTATTGCACATGCCCTATAATTTAGTCCAAAGAAATACTACCTATAGGCCTTGGCATTTCCAAGAAGGAGTTATTTTGTGATTTATCGATGAAGATTGATGGCAAGCTTAATGGTTGGAGATCTAAGTTGCTTAGTCATGTAGGAAAAGAAACTCTACTTAAATCTATTGTTTCTTGTATAGGAAATTAGTATGCACTTCAAATTACCCTCTTCATATCATGACCATGTTCAATCAACATCTACTTTGTTCTTTTGGAGTAGGTCAGCAGATCAAAAAGGAATCCATTGGGTGAAGTGGGATTAGCTGTGTTGATCAAAAGAACGAGGTGGTTTAGGACTTTGTGATTCTAAACTTCCAAATTAGGCATTACTATGTAAAGCTGCATATCAGATTTGGTCAAATCCTTATACGTTTTTTGCTCACTTTATGAAATCAGTATATTTTCCGAGAGGGAATTTCATGGATGCTGCTATGGGCCATTCACCAAGTTGGGGATGGCGTACTATTCTGTGGGGGAGGGAGGCCTTAAAGCAAGGCTTGGGTTGGTCTATCGGATGTGGTATTTTAGTGGATCTTTGGGCTAATATGTGGATTCCATCTATGATTGGAATGACTCCTACTCACCCACGAACGTTGTCTCCGTGATGTAGTCATGTGGCAGAGTTGATTCATCAATAATCGATGACCTATAAGATAGATGTTGTTCATGAGGTGAATGGCAAAAAATTCTATCCATTCCACTTTGGCAGTTCCTAGGTGAAGATCACTTATTTTGGTGTGCATCATCTAATGGAAGATTTTCGGTTAAATCTTGCTATCATCTTTTAGCCAACCTCAAAGATTGGACATCACAACAATAGGCCTCTACTTCATGGATTTCACATCGGCAACTAATTTCATCTGATGTTTGGAAGATGCTCCAGATGTGTAAGACTTTGCCTAACATCCAATGTTTCTTATGGAGAGGATGTATGGATGGTCTTGTTACACGTGCTGCTTTGATGCAAAGAGAAATACATGTGCCAGAGATGTGCCTTCGCTGTGGTGATAGGGAGATGGTAGGTCACATATTTGGGTGTCATTATGCTCGTATGATCTGGTATAGTTGTGGAATAGGATATCCCCCATCGGGTTCTTCACCACTGCTTCCTGAGTTTATCTAATCATGGTCGACAGTGCGTCCTTATGATAAGAGATCTCATCACTAGTTATGCATGCTGAGTTCTTTCATTATGTGGCAATTGTGGTTGGCTCATTGTAAGCTAATTTTCAAGCATAAGGACACACCGACGACAATCGTTGTCAAAAAGGCTAAACGGGCTGCTGGTGAGTTTTAAAGTTAGTTGGAAAGTAGGCCTTCTCCTATTATTGATACAGATACTAAGCAGTCCGATAATCGTGGTGGTCTCATTCATAATTCATCATTGGTGCAAATTGATGTTTTCTGTGATGTGAATTGGATTCCAAGGTCGTCCAAAGGTGGCATGGGTTATGTGTTTAGAGACAACAATCGATGTTGTACATATTCAGTTTCCATCCCGAGTACATTTGATTCAACTCTACTTGGTGAGGCCATGTGCTTGAGACATGTTGCTAATGATGCTTTGATACAGGGTTATCGTCGGCTTCACTTTCACTCTGATAGTACGAACTGTATTGCATATCTCCAAAATCTTCACGCATTAATGCCTACTACCGTGCAAGGTGTGTTAGATGATGTTTTATGCTTAAGTGATCAGTTTGCCATTTGTAGTTTTAAGTTTGTTCTAATGGCATCTAATGCTATGGCAGATGCTATGGCAGATGCTTTGGCCAGGAAGGTCGTTTATCCTTAGTAGGATAGTTTGGCCACATTCCGTTCCCTAGACTGGTGCCTTGGCCTTGTCTAGGTGTGTAACTCAGTAATTTATAAAGTTCCTTTGTTCACCAAAAAAAAAAAAAACCCACCACAATTAATAACTTTTACATAACTACTAACTTTTGTAATTCTCATTGACTACTACAACTTCTATAACTACTCCCTTATAACTGCCTAAAACTAACTTTAAGATAATCTCCCAAAAGTTTGGATGAATATAGATTTGGATTCAAATAAGCAACTGCTAACAACTTGTTGTAATGTGAGGAATTGCTCATCTAAAAGTATATTATTTACAAGACCCCAATAGGGTATTTATAGTTTTTTTTTTTTTTTTGGTAAATAGGGTATTTATAGTTACAACCTAGTTAAGCCCTATATTAAGTAGGAAAATGAAATAAAAATAAAACTCTAGACTTATTAGGAAACATAATCCTATTCTAATTAGGAAACCTTAGTCCATGTTTTCAACACTCCCCCTCAAGTTTGAGCATAGATATTTATCATGCCTAACTTGCTCATAATGTAATTGAATATCTTCGTGCTCAAGCTCTTTGTGAGCACATCAGCCTGTTGCTCGTTTGAAATAACAAAGGTGATATGGATCAGCCCAGCGTCAAGCTTCTCTTTGATGAAATGTCTGTCAATCTCCATATGCTTAGTCCTATCATGTTGTACTGGGTTATGAGCTATGCTGATTGCTAATTTACTATCTGAGTATAACTGTATAGGAACCTCCAAATCTGTCCTAACCTCTTGAAGCAGCCCTTTAAGCCATAGTACCTCACAAATGCCTTGAGCAGTCGCCCTAAACTCGGCACCGGCACTGGACCGGGCAACTATAGTCTATTTCTTGCTTCTCCAAGTCACAAGGTTACCTCCCACATATACACAATACCCAGAGGTAGACCTCCTATCATCTGGACATCCTGCCCAATCTGCATCTGTATATGCCTCAATCTTCAAATGTCCATGAGCTGAAATTAAAATTCCTTTTCCTAGAGTAGTCTTCAAGTATCTCAAGATCTGATATATTGCATCCAAATGTGAGGAATAGGGATCATGCATATACTGACTAACAAGACTAACTGAAAATGTGATGTCAGGTCTAGTGTGAGATAGATAGATCAACTTTTCCACTAATTTTTGATACATTATCTTGTCAACTGGTTCTCCTTCCTTTGCCTTCAAGTATAGGTTAGGCTTAATAGGAGTCTCAGCAGGCTTACATCCTAGCATTCAAGTTTCCTCAAGAAGATCCAATGTATACTTCCTCTAGGATAGAGATACACCGCTAGTAGAATATGCCAACTCTAAACCTAGGAAATATCTTAGTTTTCCTATATCTTTGATCTCAAATCCAGTTCCCAAAAAAGTCTTTAATGCTGAGATATCATCCTCACTACTGCCTGTGATCACAATATCATCCACATATACTAAAAGTATAGTAGTGTGGCAACCATCTCTTTTAATAAACAAAATGTGGTCTGCATTGCTCTGCTTATAGCCATTAGATATCATTGCCTTATGGAACTTTCCAAACCACGCTCTTGAAGATTGCTTCAACCCATATAAGCCCTATTTAACTTGCACACTTTCCTATAAGTCTCTGTAGTAGAATACCCGGGTGATATATCCATATATACCTCTTCTTGGAGTTCTCCATGCAAAAAGGTATTCTTCACATCTAATTGTTGTAAACTCCACCCTTTATTAATTGCACATGAAATAATAGTACGGACTATGTTCATCTTGGCAACAGGGGCAAATGTCTCCTAGTAGTCAACGCCATAAGTCTGAGTGAAACCTTCGGCCACCAGTCTTGCATTGTACCTTTCAATAGTCCCATCTACCTTGTACTTGATCACAAACACCCATTTGCACCCAATAATCTGCTTTCCTATGGGCAAAGTCAACAAGTCCCACGTTTTGTTTTTTTTTTTTCAAAGCTTGCATTTCCTCATCCACAGCTTCTTTCTAGTTTGAGTGAGATAATGCCTCCTACCAAGTGTTAGAAATAAAAGTAGAGGACAAAGAGGAAATAAAACTTTGAAATTCTGGAGATAGAGACTGATATGAAACATAATTGGAAATAGGATGTTTGGTACAAGTTCGAGGTTGCTTTCTTAATGCAATTGGTAAGTCCAAAGTAGGATTAGAAGAAGGGTCAAAGACAGACTCACCTGGAGGAACGGACTGTTCAGGGCCAGGAACCAAAGCTTTGATTGGCTTGGTTCAAAAGGGGTCACTTGTTGCTTTTTTTTATAGGTCTTTAGAGATCTAGTCTCCCTTGGATATCATCCACCAGTTGTTTCTGTCCGGTCATTCCATCTTCCAAAGGAGGATCATCTGTAGGAATCTCAGGAGAAATATCGAAAGGAGGAGTTATTCAAAAAGTTCTTGAATTTTTTCAAAATTACTCCCACTAACTCATGTGAAAAGTATCTTCTCAAGTTACCTCGAATTAGTATATTGTTGAATCAAAGTACACCAGGAAAGTTTCTAGGAAAGATTGGAGGGACACAACCGGTCCGCTTAAATATCAGACTACTTAGACAAAATTTTCCTAGACATGCACTTAATCACCCAATATACATATCTAGGATACCCGAAAAGAAAACAAACACGTGAATAGCGACTTTAAAAAAAAATTCTACAGCACCTCTGTAGGATGAAAACAAAACCTTATTCTGATACCATGTTGTAATGTGAAGAATTGCTCCTCTAAAAGTATATTATTCACAAGACCCCAATAAGGTATTTATAGTTACAACCTAATTAAGCCCTGTAATAAGTAGGAAAAAGAAATATAAAAAAAATAGAAATAAAACTCTAGACTTATTAGGAAACATAATCCTATTATAATTAGAGCAAATTGCACTGGCACCCCAAGATGGAGGCCCTAAAGCACTGACACCCCACTTTGTGTTTAAAAAGCACAGACACCCCATTCATAAAACACACTAGTCCATTCTGTTAGTGAAACCAATAATTCACTGTTTATTCTTTATTAATTCCAAAAATACCCTTATCAAAATTGTAGAGGAAAAAAGTAACCATTAAATGGTTGACACGTGTTGTATTCTCTCTCCTCTGCTCCTCTCCACCTTCTGCTCCCATTTTCTCCGCCGTCTCCACCATCTGCACCGCCCTTCCTCTAGTGAAAACCCCAAATGCCATCAAAGCCAGAAGTGGAGCTCCAACCCCGAGTAAGACCTTCAGCCACCACAGAATTTATCTTCTCGGGATTTTCTCGACCGATAGATCCCACATGAGCAAGCAGTTAAGCTGAGCCGTCACACCCGTCGACCCGAGACCCCATGTACCCCAGAGTACCCCATTCGACTCACATAATCCCCGAGATTTATTTTTCGACTCGAAACGGTTTGTTTCCCCCGGGAGCCGGGCGGTTGTTTTTTTTTTTCTCGGGAGCCATGTAAACCTCCATCAATTTAGCCCTTCCATTGTACTGTATCCACACTATGTAGTTCTTTGCTTTCTTGGGCAAAATCTGGATCCCAAACTTGCTCAGCGACACCGTTTTGTTCGATACGACGCTGTTGATGTTCAGACCCAAGTGGTTATCATCTGGGTCGAAGTCTTCCTTCACCGTATCAAGCTCAAGGCGACGATTTGGTTGGATGGGTTTCTGTCAATGGGTGGCGTTGGTTAAACCCAGCCACTGACCCTAACTCTCCGAAGGGAAGGATAAATGGCTCTTTAGCTGAACATGGTGCAAGAAATAGGAGGAGGAGGGCGAAGGCAAATGCGACGACGACAAAGAGAGAGTTTCCATGCATAACCATACTCTGTCTGGTGGCCGGACGGCTAAGCCAGAGAAGCAAATGAAGCAATAAGCAATAAGAGCTTATTGAGGAAGGGCGGTGCAGACGGTGGAGACGGCGAAGAAAATGGGAGCTGAAGGTGGAGAGAAGCAGAGGAGAGAGAATACAACACATGTCAACCATTTAATGGCTAATTTTCCCCTTCAATTTTGATAAGGGTATTTCTGGAATTAAAAAAAAACAGTGAATTAATGGTTTCACTAACAGAATGGACTAGTGTGTTTAATGGATGGGGGTGTCTATGCTTTTTAAACACAAACTGGGGTGTCAGTGCTTTAGGGCCTCCATTTTGGGGTGCCAGTGCAATTTGCTCTTATAATTAAGAAACCTCAGTCCATGTTTTCAACAAACTGCTGCACTTACTTCATCCTCCTTAAATTTTTGCTTGGCTAGACCAAAACTCGTTTTGTCTTGGGCTAGCGCTAACTTAACTTTATTTATTCAACATTATCTTCTCAACATTTCCCAAATATGTTGAACCGGGTTCATCTCTAGCCCAAGCCAAACTATCTTAATTAATGTACATTAGCATTTGTAAATTGATGTAAGACATTCAAATGGAACCTATCATGTCACACCCGCCTTTAGTAGATTTTTTTATTTTTTTTGGGGGGGGCAACCCCTACCCATAGGAGATTCTACGTAGGTGCATCAGATGCATTGCTCTCACTTCCACTCTTCTTTCACCATTTGGACAATGTAGAAAAGGTCCCACAGTTTTGATGGGCAGTGGGCTTCCTTGGTCCATCTTGTGGAAGTTCTTAAAAGTGTAAAATGGGACCTTCAGAAGCTTAAAGGGTTTCTTAAAGTGTAGGATTAAACAGCAAAATGAGAACTGTATAACTTTGCTTTTGAATGCATCAAGTCTCATATAGCTTGTCAGTAACATTACAGTTAGCCTACAAACCAAGCAGTCCCAGCAATTAGTCATTGCAAGATATAAAGCCCAAGAAGAAACACAAGTGAAATATCAAAATCAACCATCTTAATAGGAGTCAACTTTGAGTTCAAACCAGAAAAAAGTAGATGGATTACGAATAATGACACGGCATTTAGTAGACCAGGTTTTCTCCCTGAAGATCCAAAACAGCAGCAAATTGCATTTATTTTCTGAAGAGACAAGGAAGGGTAACAAGAGAGGGTAAGGTGACTGGAGATAACAGGTTTTGAGCCAAACCCAATTTACTCAATTACCTCAAAAACATAGACCCAACCTCAAATCACCTATTCAAACAAATCAAGTTGCCCTCCATATAATAATCAAGCCATCTTCATTACAAAGCTTTCAAGCCTAAAAGAAGAGAAATCACAGAGAACTATACACCAAGTTAAAAGGGAAAACACCATCTTTGTCCTATGCATTCACGTAATCATCGTCATCAGCACCACCACCAACAATATAATTCTAAAAGCAGCATTCTCTGAACAAATTTGCAACCAACCTTCTCTACTAGATACTATACTGGAATTACATCGATCTTTGACGTGTCTTCACATCTCAGGACAATACCCTCGAGACTTGCAGGAAGGATACACTTGAGCCACTGACAACCTGTAGAAAGTGGCTCAGGAGGAGGAACAATCATGAGCACGTTGTCATTCCTCTGAACGACTCCCATTACACTAACGGTGCTGCCTTCTTTGATGTACCTATCAAGACCCAAGAAATAGAAACAGGGTTCTTCAGCATCTCTTCAGAATGCATTTCGAGAAAGAGTTTAAACCAAGCATGTCAGCGTCACATACTATTAAAATCTGGGAGTGGTTTTTCCTTTTTCTCCTTATGAGGAGAGTGGGTGAAGGGTGGCGGATAGCTTTGAGTTCTTTTTACAGAAACCATCCCACAAATCCAGAAAGTACATAAAAAACTTCAATTTAGAAAGATTGAAATCTCACCCTTCTTTCAAACGCATTACACGATCATCGCTTGAAAGGTTCCTTTCAGACAACCACCTGATAAATTCGGGAGACAGATCTCTGTTGGAGGGGTTAATGTCAACAACAACAGACTCATCAACATATGGAGTCACCCTTGCACCATATCCAGTCTTGACCAGAGCCCGTAATCCTGACTGGAAATCAGAAATGTAAAAGTCGACGACATGCCTCTGCAATGGATAGAAATTTCAATCAAACCATGGAAGCCAAGCAGCATTGTGTAGCATTTATTACAATTTTCTCTGTAGCACCAGAGTGAAAACTGAGAATAGTTGTCACAGCATATGCGCATCCAAGGTGCTGGAGGGGGGCAGACAGTGGTAAGCCAAGGTAACACTAGCCATCAACAGCCCAGTTGCCAATCAATCACTCACCTAGGCAATGCCTTGACAACTATGCAACTGAGATCACAATTGGAAATGAAACTTAAACTGATCATTGTCCAAAGACATAGTGTCCATTAGGTCAAATGAGGAGGAAATGAAAATAGCTGTAAGTGAAGAAATACAAATCCAATGGAAGTTAATTATGCTAAAGATTGCCAATTTGACAAAACCACCTTCCAAGGTGGTCACCATTTGAATAGTTCAGGTCGCTCACTGACACCAAACCCCTGCCCCCAAAAGTTAAGGGCTACTTTTGAACGTGTCATGCTTACAGAATACCCAATCTTCCACAGAGAAGAAGAGGACTAAGAAGTTCTCTGCAATTCTTTGAGAAACAGAAGAGCTAATGAATAGAAGTGTGGGAGATGACCCGCAGAAATAGCAGAATATGTCATTATAAAGAAAAGGACTCAAGAACAAAACATCACACCTGAATACTATGTTTTGTACGATCATTTGGAGGGAACAGCTGCAGAATTTTAAACTAATGATAGGCAAGTCTCATCACAAAACACAAATATAAATGTACTGAATGATGTGTTCTACCCACTCAAAACATTTAAAATAGAAGTTACTGATTCTGAATCCACCTCTAGAGATCGTAGGCCCCACGTAAAACGGCGATGTGTAGGGTTAGCAGCCTTTGAATCCCATCCCCGGTATTCATATAAGCTTGTAGATGTATAGACACATCTGTTAACCTTCTGGAAGGCAGACTCAAGGGGTACATTTCCACAGGTGACGACCTACAGCAAATTGCAATATATTTCCTCAAGTTAGAAATCATGTGATAAGAAAGTACAAGCAGTGAGAAGAGAAACAACTAAGAAAGCAACTTTAAAGAACAACAAACATTATAAGAACAACATAAGTTAAAACAGATTTAAGAAATATCTCCACATCGTGAAAATAAACTACAGTTTCCATGAAACCACATTCAACAGTCACAAATCATCACCCTAAGTTGATTAATTTTTAAGCGAGAACTGCAATCTACAGACAATCTGAACCTTATCCTAGCATGAATTATAACCATTTCCTTTTCTCAAGGACTTGGCGACAGAAGAAAGCATGAATGTTGTTGAAAAATAAACATGGAGTTATCGGATTATCGAACTCTGCAATTTCATAAGAATGATAGCCTGAAACCATGTTGTCTTAGAAAGCTTACACATTAGATGACTTTTTCACCCTTTCTATTAAAATCCTAAACACATTAACAAATTTGGAATACAAACTAGAATTTAGGAAGGTAAAAGCAAAACAGAGACTGAAAGAAAAAATTGGTTCAGTATCCCATAAGGTGACTTACCCCAGAGACTTTGACGTATTGCCCATTTTTCGCTGTTCTAAGCTCGGCATCAGGATAACGAGATATGAAACCTGTGATAGCTCGTCTTCCCCAACAACTATTCCAAATGAAAAGTGCAGCAACAGCACCAAAGAGAACCACAACAACGATGAGAAGAATGGGATTGTGGACAGCCCCAAGGATAAAACCACCAGCAATGAATCCCATCACAAACAACAAAATGACTGACCACAATATTGGTTTTGGGAAGCTTCTCTTAAAGGAATAATCATCTTCTTGGCTGAGATTAGTAACAGCCTGGTTGTGGGCAATTGAGACGCTGTGTAATTTGACAGAACCCATAGAGTCCAAAGGACCAGATACTTTCCGAGGGGCCCCAGATGAATTAAGTGGACCTGAAGAAATTGGACCAGATGTAATGAGACCTGTTGCAGGGAGTACTGGTGGAAGAGGGCCTGAGTTTTGACGTCCAATAGGAGTCACACCACCAGATTGAGGACCAGAAGACTTTTTAATTGGATCCCCATGTTTACTAAGAGGTCCAGAGTTGGACTTTTGCCTATTTGATCCCCCCGGTCACCATTGTTGCTGAACCTGGGCCTCCTGCAGAAGCTACAGGACCAGACGTAGAATAACTTGCTCGACCAGCAGCATTAGGCATTATTGGCCCAGAATGTGAAGCTGCACCCCCAAATGACCCAGTCCTTGAAGGTGCACCACCAGTAATAGGCCCAGACTTTCTCGACTTAGAACCATCTGTAGGGATATCAAACATTTTTCCGAGTTCCCCAGACTTCTTGATGTCGCCTCCAGTGTAAGGCATTGCCGTGGAACTCATTGTTGGAGGCCTCTCCTTCGGCTGCTCAGGTCGGCCTGATACATAGAGGCCATTACTAAGCTGATGGGATGGGAATCTGGAACCCATCAGGCTCACTTTGGTTTTTCCACAAGAATCTGCTCACACCAAGTGTCACAAGAAGCTACAAAAATGTAATTCCAAATTAACCCGAAGATCCACCTCTTCAGGATCAGTGTCACTCATGCATCTTGGATGCTATTAGCAAGTGGGAACGAGATCAGTGTCTCCTGATGTCGCACTCAATGACCCTTCTGAGAAGAAGAAAAAATGCGATCCATCAAAAACACGATCGTATGAAGAAAAAGCACTTGTAAAATAATCTACAGTACAAGTGGCATAACAGATAGAATACGTGAAAAACCTACATGAAGCTAGGGGGTATTCAACATATCCAAGGACCTGAATTCCTAGCGCGTTTAACCAGAAAAGGTAGAATTAAAAATAAAAAAGGAAACCAGGGACACCAGATATTAAAACTGTGGAAAGGGACCCCCCCCCCCCCCCCAAAAAATAATAATAATAATAATAATGATAAAATAAAACTGTTCATAACTGCAGATAATCACAACATCAACAGAGGAAAGGAGGATCTGTGAACAGACAGATAAGTCAGCAACCCTGATCAATGCAAGGAATAAGAAATAAGCCAATTCAAAAAGAACACCGTTATTAGAATTTTTAATAAAGGAGCAGGAGAGTTCATCCCTATGAGCATCAACTGGCAGCAAATTTAAGCAAAATAGAAAGGAAGCAGGGGGACTCAACATCTACCCCAAGATAGATGGATGAGCAGACCACATAAAAAGTATGAAGAAGACCAAAACAGAAAGAAAAAAATCCACCTAGACACCACCACCCCCTCCAGCATTAGCAAGTGAACGATCAAGGAAAAATTAACTCAACTTTTAAAACTACCAGATTTATCAACTTGGTCATACAGCTCAATTTTGAATCTAGGTTCTGAACTAAAAGAGAAAAGGAAACTAGATTAATCAGGATACCTAAAAGTTCTAGACAATTGTCCTAATTTGTGGAGTAACATTTGTCGCAAGGTATAGGAAACCCAAAATATGAACTTTAAATATGAAAATAGTTGGAACCTAGATCCCATCAACAGCAGAACAAAGAGTGCATTAGAACCTAAAAACTCTACTTTAAACAAAGCTAAGATTCACAAATCTAAGACAGCGGGAAACTAGACCAGTAATTCAAGCTCCAAATCACAGAAGAAAATCGTCAACGTACCATTGATAGCAAAAATCCAAAATGGGGTTAAGATCAGAAACTTCTAAGTACAACACTTCACAGGAACCACCCACCACCTTACACATTCATAACCCAAGGCCAACAACCCAAACCCCCAAATCACGGAATGACACCACCCAAGTTCCAACCTCCATAAAGAAGTAACCAAAATGGGAAAGATTGTAAAACCTATCAACTATTACCCAAAATCAAACCCCTTCCAGCATTAGAATTAGAAAATCAAAGAACCCAGACCCCAAATCACGAAAAAGAAATCATACCCAGATTCAAACTATTTACCACACAACCAGAGTAATAGCGATTCAGACATCATCCTCCCATCTTAGTAAAAAATTACACAAAAGAACTTCTATTTCCGACAAATAAAATCCAAAACCACATCCCAAATCGGCAAAGCCCTTGAAACCCACATTCTCATTTCAATAAAAACTACCCAAATGATAAAGATCAGAAACCCTACATCCAGATTTAAAACTACAATAATCAACTTATAAAAAAACTGACACAGATTGAATAAAGAAGAAGAAGAAAGGGAACGAAGAGGAAGAAGAAGAAGAAGAAGAAGAAAGGGAACGACCCAGATGAGAAATACTTAGCCCACCTGTAAAAGGGGTTGAAATTCTAATCCAAAGATTTGGCGACATAGCTACTCCAAAGTTGAGCAAAGAGAACACTGGTTCTGCAGGTCGACTCCATCGCATCTACTGAAGAGTGAGAGAATGAGAGAAACGAGCGATTCAACTTGCTGCTAACAAAAACCTCCAAACAGGTTAAGAGGAATTTTAGAGAGAGAATATATAATTTCTTTCGGACACAAAAAGAAAAATTGAAGAAAAATTTGAGAGCAAAAGTGAAAACACACCTTCCACCTTCCCTCACTCCCCAGTTTTCTACTCTTTCTCTCAGTTGAAATACCATTTTGCCCACCAATTTGCTTTTCCAATAACATAATTGCCACTGTTTTTTTATTTATTTAATTTTCATTTTTAATAATGGAAGCTGTTTTGATCCTTGCTGGATTTGCACTAAAAAAAATTTCCTCGCTGGATTGCTGGATCTAAAAATCTTCATAGTCTATTACACTTTCTCAGTTTCTTGTCATTGACTCTGGTTAATTTGTCCTCTGTTAGATATAAAAATGGGAAGACATGTTCTATCTACTTTAATTACCAAAATACCCTTAAAGAAGATAAAAATGACATTTTTCCATCAGTGCCTTGTCTGTTATGTTACCTAATCTTCATATAAAGTTCTTTTACTTTAGATTTAGAAAAAGCAAATAGAAATCTCAAAGAACTGTTTTGAGTTGTCTCACCAAAAGGAACCCCACCCAACCAAACCCAATCCAATAGCAGTTGAACTAGATTGAGTTTGATTCACTCAATCTCATATAATGTAAGCAAGGCATCACATCTCCATTTGGAGAGCTTAAAAGTGTTAAGAAACTATTTAAGGTGTTTTCTATTCTCCTTTCTCCCACCCTCACATCTACTCTTCATCGAATCTGATTCTTCTATTCTTGAGGGTAGAGGATAGTATTATCTTGACCTTCTGTCACTCTATATTCAAGGAGATACATGGTCTACTTTGTCAGTTTTTAAAGGTACGTTCCTTCTGAATATGTGATGGAAGATGCATTAGAATTGCAATATCTTCTTCTATCAAGAGCAGAAGATCTTATATTCTTCTATAATTTTTTTTTTTTTTAAATTATATATACAAGTATGAGAGTTAGTTTAAGATGTTAAAAGGGAATGATGGAATATGTGATTTGAGGTAAGCAAAAGGGCCTTTTTCTATATGATAGCTCTAATTCTTGAGTGATGTGATTTGCTAGCTAGTAGTTTGGGAAAAAGGATAATTTCCTTTGATATGGATAAGTAAACATTGACATAAGAAGATGTGGTATCTCTTATCACCTGTTTTTTTGTTTCCTTTAACAAGATGAGATATTTTCTCCTTTGCGCACCAAGTCATCCACTTCCTCTAGTAATCCACCAAGATGGAAAGACAACTCCTGTATCACACAAACAAAGGAGGCAACGTAATCCACATGGTGATTAGTCTCGCAAACTCGATGTGCGATACCAACCTGTTAGAATTCACGGCACATAAAATCAATATTGTTACACCATCGAAGGATTGCTCACTCGGTAATGATTGATGCCTCTTAGTGAAGAGGTCACGGATTTGACATTCCATAATGGTATATGTGATAGTCCTCAACCTCTAATATAAAACTTATTGATTCTAATAATCTTATACTCCATGCATACTAGGGTGGCTATGACTCTCCATTGCTCATCCACAGGACACTGCAAATTAGAGAAGACCACTACTTGAGAGTCTCCCGCTCATTTTCACTTGTTTTGTTCTAATTTTTTTGCAAGAAAGCTTTCCATGCAACCGATACATTATGTCTTTTCATATGTATATTTTTGTCTCTATTAACTTTGTTTTTAGTTGCTAATGAGAAATCATCTATTGCATGTGAGACAATCTAGCTCATTTATGATCCTTAGATATTTGATTTGTGTACGTCGGATTCCTTGAGTTTTTCTTATGCTAATGAATGAAAGGACTTTCTACCCAAAAAATAATAATTTGCCATATGGTTCTTATATTAATGATATTGTTTCTCGCACTATCATTGATGTGGGGTGCCACGGATTTTGCTACACTAGTGCCACTGATGTTGCAGTATCTATTTGCCAAGCGTTGGATGAATGCCACGTGAATTCTATTAAATCCTAATTGCTCAAAACACCATGTTCATATATATAACCAACTAAGGTGAAGAAAAAACCAGTTTTTCTTTGAAATGAACTAAACCATATTTTGAGCGGTTGGAATTTAATGGAATCCAAGTGGTGTCCATCCAACATTAGGCACCATATGCACCACTACGTCGGCAACACTAGCCTAGCAAGATCCATGTGAGAGATTCTTCCTATAGTAGTAGCACGGGAATATTTTTCGTTTTTCATATTGATAAATAAATTTACCAATAGGGATATCAACGGCGTGGTTTGGGCGGTTTCGGGCTCAAAAACACCCAATCCAAACGCGGCACATTAGCAAAATAACAGTTTCAGGCCGGTTTCAGTTTGGTGCAATTTGGGTTTCGACTAACTAACTATTTGGGCTAACGGTCTATACTCGAGTTGACTAACGATTTGGACTAATAATTTATGGTATGCAAGAAAAAGAACAAAAAGAAATAACTGAGCATCCTGCAACAAGAGCCAAAATTCTATGGAAAGCAAAATTATTATTGATCAATTTCCATTAAAATAAAAAGTCATTCCACTTTATAGAAATCCAGCCCACCTTATAGAAATCAAGAACCCAGATAGTAAGTAGTAATATAGAAACTGCAAGCTCATTCCTCAGGCTCTACCACATAGTCCTCCTGAAACAATTCTTCAAACAAAAAATTCTTTTAAATTCCAACTTGTGCTATGATTGATTGTCTTTTTTTTTATTTTTTATGATTATGATTGATTGTCTTAAAATTAAGTTCTTGTCTTGTGAAAATGTTGATTTTTTTCGTTTCTGTGAAACCTATCTCTTTTTTGGGTTGGTATTTAGTTTGATATGCAAAAGATATACCTCTGAATTGTATAAATATTTACTTAATTTAAACAAACTTGGTACATTCAATTGGGCATTCATACTTAATCCTTATAATTATTCCTTACAAGTAGTAGAATGATTATTTGATCTCTGAATTCTTGCTTAATTTTTCAAATAGTCTATACCAATTACCTAGTGGTAATATGATGATTCAAACAATATTTAATATAAATTATAAAACGGGTTGTAAAACAGGTAGCGATTTGGGTTCGAACTAGTACGAGCTCTATCACCCTTAGCCCAAACACAGCCTATTAAGGTTCGGTTCAGGCCGGTGGAATTATAACGGTCAGTGCAGTTTGATCTTAACGATTCAGAGAGCAAATTGACACCCCTACTTACCAACTTGAAATTGTTTGTTTTACTTAAAGAATATGAGTGGTCAAATAATGTTGATGCATAAAATGTATGAAATTAACAAAGTCAACCTCCAAGTGAAATAACTCAATTTAAATTCCTTGAAATGAGTAAGATGGGGAACCAACAATGTTTGCATCTCGCAAATAGAGAAGGGAAAAAAATGGGAAAATTACTTGATTAGTTAGTTTTAAATTTTCATTTACAAAAATAACCACTCAATGTTTCATTTAATAAAAGTAACTAAAACTAAATTTGAGTTTACAAAACTAGCCAAAACAGTGATTTTTCATCAATTTGGACATTTTTATCCCTAAAATTAATCATATCAATATGAGGGCAAAAATGTCCAAAGGGAATGAAAAATTAGTGACTTTCTCCTTTTGAATAAAATAGTGATTTTCCCTTTTCAATGTGGTTAATTTTAGGGGTTAAAAATATCAAAGGCATGAAAAATTACTATTTTGGCTAGTTTTGTAAACTCAAACTTAGTTTTAGCTAATTTTGTTAAGTGAAACATTGAGTGGTTATTTTTGTAAAGAAAAACTTAAAAGTGGTTAATCATGTAATTTTCCTAAAAAAAACCAAAATGAATTTTTTTAATCACTATTTAATTTTCTTTTTTGGATATTTATTTTGAGAAATTTCACCACCATTTCATGAGTTATCCCTTAAAATTAATGTTATTTCTTAAGTGATTTAATTTATCAATTAACACCCCTTATTGTGCAAAATATATCCAAAGACACCTGTTGTCATTATGAAACCAAAGTTAAATAATGATTTCAACATGTTACTAAGGCATCCAACTTTGTAGACGATCACCTACCTAGGAATGCATTTGAAACTGAGAGCTCAACCAAATGGTCTATTTCCACTTTTTAGCTTGTAGAGCTATGCTTAGGTTCTGCTTTGGTTGGTTTTAAATGAGATGTTGGTTACCCAAAAAATAAAAAAGAAAATACTTTTTTATTTTCCTTTTCTTCTTCATATTTTTTTCCCTAAGAGGTAAAGATAATTTTAAAAATGAATAAATAAAAACTAACAAAAGCTAACTCTGTTAAAAATTAGAATCTAACCGAAAAAATTAGGTATTTCACAGGATGACACTGAAAATTTTCCTTATTGTAAAAAGAAGATATTAACCTTTTATTTTTTTTCTTTTGGTACCTAGAACTAGAAGAGCTTGTCTTATGTGCACCATGATTACATCATCAGGGGAGCTTTTATATAATAATTAATATAGAAAGGGTCTTCACCCCGGACTTCAAGAGGATTCGAACTATGACCTTCTATGTGAAAGCATTGATCTTTTGCCAACTGAACCACCCTTAGGGGTTGATTGTCTTATGTTTTTATTTTATTTTTTGTCAACTGCTTATCTGGTGTCTATTTTCATAATATGAAGCCCTTTGCCCTTTAAGTTTTAAATTTAACCTGTAATTATTTGAATTTGTCTTTTTCTCATGTTTGAAAGCGAGAAAATATTTCCTGTAATCATTTTTGTCATATTGGTCAATTTTCTCATAGTGTAATTATTTTTGGTAGTAATTTTTTATTATTAAATATTTTTCATTTTATTTTATTTAGCTACAGTTGAAAAAATTCCATCAAGGCATAAGTTTATCATCTATTATTTTATAATAATTTAATTTCAACAAATAATTATGGAGGCAAAAAACAACTGGGGTTATAGTCTATCTGCTTTGACAATGGAGGAGGAGGCTTGTTGGGATGTTCTGCCCACAGCAAAGGTAATGCACGTTCAACACTGGTTGATCCTCTCAGATTGTTTAGCTCTTGTATTTTTCTTGAATGGGGAAGTATCTCTGTGGATTGTGTAACTAGAAAGATCTTGGATCATGTTTGTTTCCTGGCTCAAGATTTTTCTTCCATTCAGCTCTGTTTCATTAGAAGAGAGGATAACCACATTGCTGACTTTGAAGCAACTGGTGCTAAAAAAAGAAAAAAAATTGCGTATATAGATTTGTCTTGAATTAATAAAGACTACGACCTGATTTAAGAGCTCTATCTAAGGCTCTTTTTTGTATCAATTTTCATTTTCTATTATGACTATTTGAAAGAAATAAGTACAATAATTAATTATTGATCAAGAATGAAAATGGTTTGGTGAATTTTGTCAAAATAAATTATGGAATGAAAAATAAATTTGGTGTCAAAATAAAAAATTGTTAGAAAATGATAGTGAGCAAGTAAGAGAAAAGGAAATTTTTTTTTTAATAAAAGAATGTGTATTGACTATTTTACCCTCATCTTAACTATAAAATTTTAAGTAAACTTCCGCATAAATGAAGAGAATGAAATTTTCAACATAATCCATAATAGACATTTTGTTTATTATGGCTTTTAGAGGTTTTTCTATTCTTTTAAATAAAAATAAAACTGATAATACATGCCAAACAATTTAAAATAATAAAAAACTTATCATAATAATTGATACCACAAAGAGCCTAAGTATCAACAATACCTAGGATTTTGAATCGAATATGGATTGTAATTCTTTCAACTTCTTAAGGTATGGTTAGACATTTAGAAGCTTTTGAACTTAATTAAAAAAAAAAAGAAGAAAAGAAGAAGAAGTTAGACATTTAAGCGGGGAAAACATCATCTGTTTTTCACAATTCTCTGTTGTGCACAACAGTGCACTTTTGACTGTTAGGAGTAGGTAATCCGTTCCCTGTCTTTCTTTCTATTGTCTTTCTATTGCATTCTTTTATACCTATGAGATCATCTGCTTTGCACAATTCTCTGTTATGCACAACAGTACACTTTTATACCAAATCATAGGTTGAAAAAACAAAGAACTTATAAAGTTTTTTTTTTTTTTTTTTTTTCAAATTTGAAATCAAACTTTAAATCTCAGCCTATGATTTAATATAAAAGTGCATTGTTGTGCACAACAGAGGATTTTTTCCCATTTAAGCGGAGAATAGATTTTGTATATATGGTCCTTTTCATATCCAAAGTACATTTACAGTTTTAATTTGGTTGTTAAGAGAAAATGAAAATAAGAAAAGGAAGGACGGGTTGTCTAATATCAGTTACTCTTCTTTGATTAGTTCATACTTTTTTGGTAAAATTAGTTCATACTTCAATAATTTTTTTCCCAACAACTACCAATATTATATTAACATATCCCTGATAATAAACCTAGAAGAAAAGTCATTGTTTACATACATAAAACGAGAAATGACAAACTACCAAAACCTAGAAAGATCAAACAGATTTGCTCCACGAGCAATAGTTCATATTTCAAAGAATGAAATTGATATTTTTCCTATCAACCCCCTTGATTCTTGAAGGATTAGTTAATCCTTCAAGGGGGTTGATAGGGAAGATATCCATTTCATTCTATGACTCTTATTTTTCCAAGTTGAAAGTTTGCATAGATCATGGGGATATATGTTCCAAGAGGTTTTTGAGCATATTCAAATCGAATTACAAAAAAAGTAAAGGAAATTTTCAGCTCCACCCCTGAACTTACCCTTTATAATTAATATCACCTCCTAAAATTGGATTACTTAAGGGGTGGCATAAGTAACATTCTCATGTTGTATAGCCCTTATGCCCAAAACATATGGCTGAGCCACCCAACCATGCCCTAAGGTAAAAATTTTGGGAAACAAGGGTCATACCCCTAACTTTAGAAGTTCAATGAGTAGAAATGAAATAAAATTATACTTGAGGTAGGTGTCAATTTTTTAGAGTTTCTTTTGCTGGTGACTCCCTTAAGTGCCAAATATTAATGGTGACTTACCTTAATAGTACTAGTTACTTACATTAGTATTACTAGTTACACATAATAGAGTCAATTATCCTCTTCGAATTTTAAAATGTAAATGACCATGCTATCCTTGTATGATGTGTTATGATCAAACTACCCAAACCATTCTTAGTATTATTACCCTCTGATGCATCCAAAATCTACTCAGCCCTTAGATCTCCAATGGATGACCTGCAAAAACAATCGTCAAATGTGGCCCGACTACTGGGGTCGGGAGTCCACCTCCTAAGGCTAAGTCAGCTAATGAACTGATCACAAAAGGCTCTACTTGAATACAAAGCAAAAAGTATGAATATGAATAGATGGGATACGATTCAGATGCCTCTCTCGAAAGTAGGTTGTGTCTTATATAGTGTTTGCCGTTCAATCTGTTTCGTTGGATATACTCGAGCCTTCTTCGGGTGGCCGTCTAATCTTAACGATAGATCCGTTGTTAATAGATCCATTCGTGGTAGGATAATGGATAACTGCACTATCATAGCGTGGCTGTTATCTAAATACACACGATCCTTTGCTCCCTCAAGTGTTGCTAACCATTTGCTTGACGATTTGTCCACTCTGAGTATCACGGATTCGGGCGTGCTTGTTGACTGAGCAGTTTACTTCAGCAAGTTACCAAGTAAACCCGGCCCGCATGGATGTGGGTCGGTTCACTTCTTCCTGACCGGAGTCGAGGATCGAACCATGGGCGGACCCGGTTCGATTATGATTTCTCCCGTATCACGAGCCCCCCAGACCAAGCGTTCGGGCTATTCCGAGGGCTTGGTTTGAACTGGACCTATTTGTCGTACGAGGGTTCTGCATAATCCTTCGCTCATTAAATCTTGTGTCGCATTTAATGCGGCTGCATCTCTTTTTCCTCGAGTTCTGTGAGTGTCTTCACTCGGGGGTGACGCCATGCGTCTTCTGCAACCGAAATCATCATTGCTCACGAAATCGAAGCGATGGTTTCTCAAAACGCCTATTCTGATTCAAACTTTTTTAAAACGTCTTCCGATCATGATCGTTCATGCTGAATTCATCCTGACCCTACACGTCCTCGATCATCCGTATGCTTAAAAGCGATTTGTTGTCTTCCCATATTTCATTCTCGTTGTCTGGAATTTTAAACTTCGTCGTCTTCCTTGCGCCCTAATACTCTTCTCGCTTTTAGGCTCTCTACTTCGGTGAATTAGTAAGTTCACTGACTCCTTTGCACTTTTTACTTGTCATCTCGATCTTTTTTTTTTTTTTAACTTTCATCTCCGCTTTACTTTCATACAAAACCAGAACCAAACCTTCATAGTAATGCAAGGTGGTAGGGCTTCTTCTGAACATAGCGCCAGTAAGGGCGATTCTGGTGGGGAGGCCTCTGTTTCTGTTCCCCCGGATCAATCAGATAGTGATAAGAAGACTTTAACTGCTCTCTGGCGTGACTTTGAAGAAGTTAGCCAGTAGAAAAGTGTTGAAGTTCCCTCCGTGCTTCTTGAGTCTGGACCATCTAGAACTCCAAAAGTAATTGCCGAGGCTTCTGGGCAGTCTAAGCAACCTAGCAGATCCAAGGACAAACTTAGTGTTCCCTCCTCCTATACTGAAGCTGATCTCCCATCGGCCATTGAATGTTTTGACTTTCCTTCTTCATACTATCTTAGGGCTCCCAGTCCTAACGAGAGGGTCGATTCAAATCCTCCCGATGAATTTTCTTTGTATATATATACCCTGGAAAGTGGAGTTCTTTTTTGTACATCCCCCAGCTGGTACCCTAACTGGCATACCCGGGAGTGTGATCCACAGCCCCGAATATCAAGTATCGAGGAAATCATCCTCCCACATATACAATAACATAATCATAAACAGGAAATAATCAAGGTTTAAATATTATAAACAAAAGGTTTAACTCAAGAAATGAATAAATAATATAATCAGAGTGCGGAAAATGATACCAGATATCCGAAGATATCAAAAGAAGTAAAGTGAGGCGGAAACTCACTCCACAAACATAGCGAAACGCAGTATGAAAGTCCAAAAGGAAATTACAACTGAAACAAATGTACTAAGAAATAAACTAGGAACAAGAGTCTTCTAGTCTATAGATAACGTCTTCATAAGTGTGGACTTCATCAACCCAATGAATCTTTTCTAACTCTATGCTGTTTTCAAAAGTAGTAGGCAGCTTGATCTGTCGGGGGATCATCAGAGTAATCTTGATCGTCGCCAGTACCTTGCGTGTAATACGCTTCATCGGCTTGCGCTTCACTGTACTGCTCATCATAATAATTTGTACCTGCAGGATAATCTAACAAGAAAATATACAAAAAGGAATGAGTTTCGAAGAAACTCAGTAGGGCAAGTTAATCCATAACATCATAGATAACATGTGACAAAACATAACATGGTGCAATGCAATATGAAACAGATAAAGTATGAATGCATCTAAACTCTATGTATGCTGGTCTCTATGGTAGACATGCTTTAAGTCATAGCACCGTACTTCTTTGGGTAGGTCACTCACTCCCCCTCAGCCATCCTAGCATCTTGAGTCTGCCGGGTAATTGGGTAAAGTCCTCATCAAACCATGGTAGGGGATTTAGTCAACACACTCTCTCACAACCATTTGGCATAAGTACCGGCGCATGTCAGGGAAAAGCCTAGCCCAATGCAAGTCATCTAGTCAGTTATATCATCTCAGTTTTAGATACGCCCATTCCTCATCCCTGACGATCCTTTCCGGTATCCTTCGCACTAGAGTCAGCGTATCCTATGGCACCGACCAACTCGGAATACGGACTCATCAACCCTATCGGTTATCCACATATGGTAAACGGGAAGCTCTCATGTCCTCTCACGGGTTGGTTACCAGTCTTGAGTGCCCATGAGCCCAAGTCTAGCCATATGCAACCCTCCAATAAATGGCCCCCACAATATGATTCCCGTCCTCTCACGGGTTGGTTACCCGTCTTGAGCGCCCGTGAATCACATTGCTACCACGGGTCGTTCGGTCTCAATACCCTTCCGATTCAGGTCTGATATAACAGGGGTATATCCTAGCCAAACATTGCTAGACATCCTTAGGTATGACAACCAATGATTCAGGAAAGCGTCGATGGGCATCTTCGGAGAACATCCCATACTATTCCCTCCGATGTCCAAAGTGTCAAAAGGACACTCCCCAATCCCAAACCAAACTTAAGCAAACACATTCTCAGATCAGTCATGACATATACAACCAACAGTTCATCATATACAAGAGAATGTAAAAGCAAAATCAGATTAGGTAATAATAAGTAATTCATATAACATGAATAATGAAAAAGATAATATAAACAAGTGCTACTGTTCTCACAGTAAGAGATCAGAATTAAATTACAATAACAATAAGTAATCTCATAGTTTCATAAGGTAGAAACCAGAGAACAAGCAATCTATGTAGTTAAGGAAATAATTGTCCTTACCTTGATTATCGAAGAAGATGATCCAAAGATCAAAGTGAGCAACTCCAAACTTAGCAAATAAACTCCTAATAACCATAGATACAACATTAGGAAAGATGCCTAAAAGATCAGAGAGCAAATGAATCAAATCGGGCAAAAAACGAAGCTACTGACTCCTTTGGTTGAGTGCTTGGTAGACTGGCCCAGTCGACCAAGCAAGTCGGTAAGAAATTGTACAGACTGCTTTGGCCATAACTTCCTCGTTTGAAGTCGGATTGATCCGAAATTCAAAGGGGAACTTCCTAGGATGTATTAGAATCATATGGGAAGATAAAAACATCAAATCATGATAAAAAAATTGGGTTCTTGATTTAACCCAAGAAATTAGGGTTTCAACCATTATGGCTCCCCAGGAAAGGTTATGATCACAGAATGAAAGGGAATTAATGATTTGCCAATTATAACAAGAAAATCATAGAAATTATAGTTTAGGTTAATAGAAACATTACCCATGAGGTTTCCCTCGCATGGGAGGTCACCAAAGTTTTCCAGAAATCAAGCAAGGGTTAGGGTTTCCAGAAAAATATACGGCCAGGGTTGAGATCATGATGATGATCATAGATCTCAAAGAAACGAAGGAAATCACGAAGGGATGGTTGCAAAGATGCAGCATCTACTTCCTGATCTCAATCAAGAACAAGATCGAAGAAAAGAAATTCGCAATGTTGAAGCGATTATTAACCTTGAATTGTAAGAACAGCGATGAGAGGCTTCAGATCTGGAGAGGAGTCTTTGAAATCACCAGAGAGAGTTTCGGAGAGGTGTTCTCACATTCACAAAGTGTTTAGGAGGCAGCCGTAACAAAGAAATACGAAGTAGGGTTTAAATAAAAGTGAAAAACCCTAAAATTACAAATTCTCGGATTTCACACCCCTTTGGTCGAGTGGCCCACTCGACCAAGGAGTCGACCAAGGCAGACAGTAAGGAATAATCAGGGATTTGGAGGATCAAATGGGCTTTAAACCTTATGGGCTTTTGCATACACATCAAGTGACACGTCAAGTGTAAGGAAATACCTCCAAACTAAGTCAGATAATACTCCAAGTCCTTCAACTAATCTCATCTTCGTACAGCTGCAGACTTCCTTTTCCAAATCTACACAGCATCCAAGTATGGAACTCCATCAACAACATCCATGGA